>NC_022027.1:21006398-21026885 GCF_000317375.1 Microtus ochrogaster
GAGAGAGAGAGAGAGAGAGAGAGAGAGAGAGAGAGAGAGAGAGAGAGAGAAGAGAGTAAGTCAAAGACCTAGTGGACCTAGTGTGGTGGGAGACGGGGTATGCTTCTTTGCTTGTTTGTACCAAGAAGAGTGGAAGATGGGCTTCCCCTCTGTGGACTGGAACCTGAATTGGCCAGCAGAGGGGAGTCTGACCCAGGCTAACTTGCAGAGGTTTCATTTCTGTGGGGAGGAGCTCAGTGTGAGAGGGGCTGTCTTCCCAGGCTCCACTATGCCACCTCTCCTGTCGCGTGCTTTTCCTGCTCATCCCCATCTCAGACCAGACGCAGTAGCTCAGCACTCAAGTGTGTTTGGGTCACAAATGAACCCCACACCTCTAGTGGCCTGTGCGCTGTGAATGACTATAGCCAGTAATCTTTGTTCTGAAGCCTGGCTCTCCACACAGTCTCTCTCTTGTATTTTTCTGTGATCTCTGCTATGGTGCAGAAGGAAAAGACTAGAAAAACTTGAGCCACCCTAGAGCCTCTGCACAGAAAGGAAGGGAAACGTAATGTCTACCCAAGTTTCATTGGCCAGAACAAGTCCAGTGGCTAAACCTGGCACCCACAGGGTGTTAAACTTTAACCTTTCCCCAGAGAGGGACAGTGAACATTTGGGACAACAGCACAGCCCTCCACACAAGTGCTCTTACTCCAGCACGATCTCACTACTCCCATGACTTCAGTAACGGTCCCCATGCACATACATCCCTTCCGCCAGCTCAGGAGTCTAGGCTGAGAGCTAGTTTCACACCCAGCTCACGATCACACTCCTGGATGCTCCCTGTAGATGAAGCATGACCAGACTACAGCCCTCTCCTCCTGTGTATCTCAGTCCTTTTCGCTAATGGCCCATGGCCCACAGGCTGACAACACCAGGCACCCGGGAGTCCTCTTCAACCTCATGCTTTTCTCCGTCACATCAGCTGTCAATCAGAAGGTCCCTTGGTTGTATGTAAGGTTAGTCCTTTGAACCCAGGCTTCCTGTCGATTCTCCTGCTCTGCTTTAATCCCGTGCATTGTATTTATCTGGACTATTCTGGCAAGTTCCTAAACGGTCTCGCATTTCCACCCTTTCCTTCCCCATTCCAGCGAGTCAGCTCCAGGTATGACATCATCATTGCAGATATGGTGACATGCCCTTCTGTTTCCATCAACACTTCTGCTCTTACTTGGCTCTTTGTCCTTCAGAGAATCAAGCAATACAGACTCCGTATCCTCCTCAGATGGCTACCTTTAACTTACTTGTCATGTCTGCTCTTAAATGTCACTTCTCTTGGCAGTGTCTCTCACATAAATTTACAGAGAAAAAATCATAGACTTCAGAAGAATATACCTTCAGGGGAGAGATTTCCATCTTGGTCCCTGAATGATCCCTATTCTTAGAACAGTCCTCAGAATGTAACAGGTAGCCCCTACTTCCTTGAGTGAGTGGGTGAATGAATGAATGAATGAATGAATGAAAGAAAGAAAGAAATTCTTTGGCTCCAAGAATGAACACTGACCCAACATGGGTAGAAAAGACTCATTCAGAAGAATATTAGGGTAGTTCACGGAGTCATCGTGACGTGTGCAAAACCAGCCTGGCCAATCACCGCGGGGAAGGGGTGTCAGACGAGAGGAATTTGCTTACATCACAGGGATATCCTGGCAAGGGCGCCACCCTGGCCCTGCTACCAGACACTGCTGCCCTTGGCACCAACGCCGCTGCTGCTGGGCAGTAGCTACGACGCCACTGCCCTTCTTGTGAGTCAGTTCTCATTAACCCTGTGACTTGACATTGCCACCCGGAGAGCCACAGACGCAGGCAGGATATCTGATTGGGTGAGCTGAGGTCAAGCATCCCTCAGTTTGTGGCTGGAGAACTGGAGAGATCACATTTTTGTGCTCAACAAAGGAGGGGGCATGCTTCTACCGGTTTTAGGGCTTTTACCTAAACCAAGACAGCCTTTTAATATTGATTGACCTCACAGACTTGAAGAGTAGGAAATGCTTAGTATAAAGAATTCCATCAACTCAGAAGGCCATAAAATAGAAACTGTAAGTCCACAATTTCCTGCGTCCTAATTCCACTCCATCCTAAAAAGAACTGTTATGATAACGTTCTCCATGTCTTCAAGATGCTCCTTGGATATGTACAAGGATAGACTTCCTAGCCGTAATGGAATGCTTGTCCTTCATATAGAAGCTTGTGCTCTGGTGTTCTTACTTGGGGAAAAAAATGGCCATTTAGAGTCTCAAGAATTGTTTATGTGTGTGGTGGTTATTGGTAACTCACAAGAAGTGACAGTCTGCCCCACGAACAGGGAGCACACTGGCTCTCAATGCTGGTGTGTTGTGTGTTATATAAAGAAGCTCTGGGTATGGCCTGCCTGAGATTGATCAAGGAGGGTGGCAGCCTCTAGGGTGAGAAGCAGCAACAGACTGAACAGGGTACAGAGCTTATATAAAGTTTCTTGGTTGGGGGGAGGGGTGGAGTTTTCTAGAGTGGCTTGGGATTGGTGGAAATTTGAAGCCGGTTTCTGGGGCAAACTCGGGGATTGGTGGGATTCTGCTCTCAGGGATTGGAGGGATTCTGCAGCCTACCTCTGCAAGCTCATAGATTGGTGAGATTTCAAGCCCTAGTCCTGGGGTCAAGTCAGGATCAGGGTGTTTTTCCTTGGCCCTGCTCACCCTACATTATGGGTAAACCAAGATGAGTTCTACTGGGAGGAAAGTATTCACTCTGCCTTATCCTTAGGAAGTTTTAGTGAGCAGGAGAACAGCATTCTATACAGAATAAATCATGTGGACAGTTCTGCTCCTAAATTATCCAAAAATATTTTTCTGAGTATTTTCTTCTTAAGCAAAGTTCTAGAACTAGCCCACCATCTCCTGTCTCCCCAGAGAGTCAGTTTCCAGTGCCATCTGCTCATTTTCTTTGTTGTGTTGGTGGGTGGCTCACTCTTGGTGTCATGGACACTGAGCTCAGCAATACATGAATGATGTACTTAAACAAGGTTGGATAATTGCACTTCTGGTTATCAGGGGGCTGACCCATAACAGTAGCTGAGTCGGTTCCAAAAGAAGAACCTCAGATCTCTCTGTCCCCAGTGAGACCTCCCAAGAGCCTATGAACATCCATCTTGCCTCCTTTGTACTGTTACTCCTTACTTGGGTTTCTGCCTCTGGAAGGTGCTATACATTAGTTTTTGAATGGTAGGTACCATGTGCTTTTCTCTACTAAGTAACTCATTCTTAGAATTTCTACACTAAAGTAGGCGTGTTATGTAGAACATGTAGGAGTCCTGTATGAAGCTATTATGGCTGAAATCAATGTTCTATGCATATTTAAAAGGGCAGCATTTCCATTTTATATACTTGTTAAATGAGACATCATTTTTCTTTTTTCCTTCCTTCCTTTCTTCTTTTCTTTTTTTTTTTTTTTTTGCCTCTTTATAGGTTTTGGTTTTGCTGTATTGGGGCTGAACCTAGGGTTTGGCACGAGCTAGATAAACACTCTATCACTCAGCTACTTCCTGAGCCGTCTCTTTTATTTTGAAACAGGGCTTCACTGCCTTGCTCAGGCTGGGATCCTGTTGCTCCAGTCTCTGGAATAGCTGGCTTACACCACCAGACCCCACGCTGGATTAGTAATTTAAAAATAGATCAATGGAGAGAATTTTAGTTTGGAGTCACAGCCAAGATAAAACTTGGCTATGACTCATTTGAACACATGGATGTTTTGAGTGTTGATAACATACAAAAAGTAGTGTTTACATTTTAAAAAAAGTTTTAAATGTTTTATATTTCCACAGATAATTAAGATGAGAGCCATAATATTTTGCTTATACACTGGCTATTTTAAAGAAGATACTAGTTTCAATGGCAAAACATAAAAATAGGTGGGAAGCAATGACTTCATGGTTATACAAACAGTCATTGGAAATGAGAAATACTGGGAAGTTTATAGCATGTGACTATTGAAATAATGCTCTTAACTTGTCTACACAGGAAATGATTTTCTCCTGTCTCAGAGAAAGGCTAGGCCATGACCAGGGCATTGAGGAGTCAGTAGGCATTTAAGGAAGAGAACTAGAGATGTCTGCTTCAGGAAGAGGAAGATAATGTGGTTGCGGAGGTCAAACAGCTGGGGTCATGGTGGTGTCTGGGGGAGACGTGTGGGAGGAGCGAAGCCGTCCAAGTAGTGCTGACGCTAGCCTGCTCTACCAGTGGACCAGAGGCCGTGCCCTTCACGGGGCTTTGCAAAATTTACAGAGAGCCACCAGACTCAGCTCTTTGCAATTTACTCATAAGAAATGAAAGTATGTCACCCATACAAATTTTTACATAACCTGAAAAACCACTCAGAACTGAAAAACGACCCAGCTGCTGATGAAGAAATGGCAAAGAGAATAATAATTACATTGTTGATGAACAGCATGTATGTGTGTGTATGTGTGTGGTGTGTGTATGTAGTCTGTGTATGCATATATCTGTGTGTGGTATGTGCCTGTATGTGTGTGTCTAGTGTGTGTATGTAGTCTGTGTGTGCATATATCTGTGTGTAGTATGTGCCTGTATGTGTGTGTCTAGTGTGTGTATGTAGTCTGTGTGTGCGTGTAGTCTGTATGTAGTGTGTTGGGTTTGGGGAGCCATCTCAGAATCATTCCTCAGAGTGAGTTAGAGAAGACCTTCCTCCATGGTCCATGAAAGGAGTATACAGTACAGAATTCCACTTACATAAAGCTCTAGAAAATGCCGAGACCCTTCAGTGACAAGAACAGAGCAACATTTCCTCAGAGAGAGCAAAGAGAGAGGGATAGACAAGAACTTTAAAGAGCAATGGAAATTCCTTGATATCACAGATACTTTCACATATCAAAACACAGGAAGCATTACACAGTCTGTAGGTAAGGCCATTGTAGAAATGTCTAAAGATAGAAAAAACAAGGCATGGTACATGTTCAATAAATGTCAGGACATACACTCACTAATAACTAAGCACTGATTGCTACTATCCCAGTTTTTTCAGATGAAGCTAGAGAGGTTAAAAAACATGCCCAGTATTGCACATCAGGGCAGAGCTGTGGCTAGCATGCTGTTGGCACAGATCTGGCTAACCAGTGAGCTCAAGAGGCCACAGCATTGGTAAGCTGAAGTGTGTCAGGACCTCCCAGGGGCAGTGCCAGTGGGTACCTGAGAATTCCATGAAGCTTTATGAGAACTATTAAATATAAGAATTTGAGCCAGGTGGTGGTGGCACATGCCTTTAATCCCTCCACTTGAGAGGCAGAGGCATGTGGATTTCTGAATTCAAGGCCAACTTGGTCTACAGACTGAGCCCCAGGACATCCAGGGCTACACAGGGAAACTCTGTCTCAAAAAACAAAGAATCTGACTTTCCTTGTATCGTTGTTAATTCCTGGGCAATAAAGTCACTCAGCTAAGAGTACACACAGTAGTTTTGGTTATTATCTAGTCCCAGGGTTGTGCAATCATGGACAATGTACTTTCATAACACTTTGGCTTTCCTGAATGCGACCCTGCCACTCTCGAGCTCTCTTCCTTCCCTGACGCTAGCTAGCCACTCAACGTCTTCCCGTGCGTGTAAGCCAGCCGCTGTCTCCTCTGCAGGTTTATACTTACCTCTTCTGGACATTGTGTGTGATGGGAATCATCTCTGTGTGGCCCTCTGTGCCTAGTGTTGTTCTTTCAGTACGTTTTTGAGATTTGTCAGCGAAATGGCATGTAATGTTAATTTGTGATTTTTTTTGTGACCGAGTGACATTATATTACATGTAGTTTGATTCATTTGATCATCTGTTGATGGTCCCTTAAATTGTTTTCCGTTTTCCCTCTGTTATCAGTAATATCATCATCGTTCTCAGCTTTTGTGGGTTTATTAATTTTTGCTTTGTTTTTTCAGTGCGGGATGGAACTCAGGGCCTTACAAATACACAGGCAGACCTTCTACAAGCTACAGCCCAACCTCACCACCCCCTTTTGAAGAACTGGATCTCCTGCACAGCTCAGGCTGGCCTTGAACTTTCTATGTAGCCCCTGCCTGTCCTAGAACCCAGTTTTCCAGCTACCGCCTCTGGAGAGCTAGGACTATAGACATGTGCTACCAAATTCGGTTCTCAATCGGTTTTGCTTAAACAGTGATGGCGATTTGTCAGAGGGGCAGCTATAGCAGGCGCAGATGCCGTGCAAGCATCGGGCTACTTGCAGGCCATCTGGTTTACTTGGTAATTAAGAAAACGTGTGAGGACTCTTTGGCACCCTTCCCTTGTATAGAGAATTCAGACTGAGACCATAGGTCTCCCTGATAGTGTTTCCTAATTACTAGTGTTTAGGAAGACTGTGAGCAAAATAGTAGATAATATTTGTTCTTCTGTGCCAGGCAATTGCTATAAAGCCAGCATGTATTTTCCGGTATAATTCCTACCCTCGTGTGGGTGTGAAGTGTTATTAGCTTTGTTGCAGGTGAGGCTTTGGAGGCCCACAGGCGTTGCAGCCCAGACGACCTGACTGTTGCTTTGGGGGCAGGGTCCAGGAACGGCCTCTTATCTCCGCAGTGCTCTGTACTCAGCCTGGGGTTCCTGGGAGCCACTGGCTCGCACTGCCTGCTGGATAGACAGCCAAGCAGCAGTGGTCATCTAGCAGCTTCTGAGCGCGTGTATGCAGAGGCTAGAAGACATCCATAGGTGCCCATCCTCGGGAGTCATCCGCCTTGATTTTGACACAGTCTCTCCCTGGTCTCGAATTCATTGGTTAGAGTAGGCTAACTGGCCAGTGAACCCCAGAGGTTCATCTGTCTTCACCTCCTAGTGCTTCTTAATGTGGAGTTTCCGGGACTCAGATTCTCATATCTGTGCAAAGGACCCTTTACTGAATGAGCCGCTCCTCAGTACCCAGCCCTAGGTTTTTGTTTGTTTTGTTTTCCCAGAACAGGGTTTCTCTGTGTGGCACAGGCTGTCCTGGAGCTCGCTTTGTAGACCACGCTGACCTCAGACTCACAGAGATTCACCTGCCTTTGCTTCCTAAGTGCTGAGATTAAAGGCATGTGCCACCGCACCCAGCCCAAGCCCTAATTTTGAATGGAGTGGTTTGAGGTTCCTCGAGAAACTGGGAGGCTAGGAGGATGTGTCTAGATTTCCCAAGGTCCCTTGTCCACACTGGCAAAGCCTCTTGCAACCCATAGCAGAGGGGCACAGTTGCTACAATTAAAAAATAGAGATTAACACATCAAGATCAGCTAAGTCTAGGTGTTTTAGCTTAAGCTTTACTCTGCGGGTGGCCAATGGATTGGGGTAATTGTATAATAGCATGCACCCATTGTTTTTTATGATTTATTATACAAAATACAAATCGCAAGCCAATACTGTTTGCGTTCTCCATACTTAGTGTCTCTGTTTGAAAATCAGTTATCTTTTGTGTCTAAGTACCACAAAGAAACCTTGTCTTCTAGGATTATACAGTGAAATATTCATGAATGAAATAATGTGTTATTTTCAAACTGATCTCTGAAGAGAGAATTGTGTGTGGATATGGATAAAACGAGATTAGTCCTGAGATAACTTTTGTTGAAGTTGAATGATAGAGGTTCACTATAATTCTTCCCTATTTCTTTCAAAAACTTCCTTAAGATGTTTTGGTTAAGACTCCACATCTTCAGAATTTATAAATAAAACTTCACTGGGGTAAGAATTCCATTGTAGATGGGAAGAAGGGAACTGTCTCCACATAGGGGCTGGGAACCAATATGTCCTAATTAACATATTGGAAGTACAGGTTCTTTTATTCCTGAGTATACCCAAGACTCCCTGCTAGATCTAGGTCATGTGTTCAGAGGAGAGGGTGTGAACCTTGTGGCACTGGGTCCCAAGGGAAGGGAAGACATTGTGACAGTCAGCAAAGATAGGGAAGTGGACTTTGTGTTCATGCATTAGCAAACCTCAGAAAAGATACTGGAAAGGAGGGTTTTTCAAAAAAAAAGATTTTGAGAGAGGCATGGGTTTTGGCTCCTGAAAATCCTTCAAATCTGTAGAATGGTTGTTGTGTTTGTCCAGGAGGATGAAACACTGAGATCTATGCAGAGGTCCCTGTCTTTACCCAGAGGAATAAATCATTATGATGTGCCGCTCTCTGCGGGCACAAATCTATATGTGAATCCCCGAGAGTCCTCAGGCTATAATTAAGCCTTTCCCTAGATTAGAATCTGCTCACTTTAGTACAGGGGACCTTTGGAGGAGAAAGTGAGGAAGAAGGGTCTACCTGGAGAGCCACCCTGAGTGACCACCACTCATAGCAAGGTCAAGATTGTCACAATTCAGGCTCCTAGCCCGGAGGCTGTTTGTTCTTCCTCAGGCCGTTCTTTGAACCTTCACGTGATCTTCACAGGCTTGAGAGCTAAGAATGAAAATCTCAGTGTGTGACTGTGATTGTCAGTTTTAAGTGTCAATTGATACACTCCAAAATCAGCTGGGAAGAGATGCACACATATTTGTACTAGCTTAGCCTGGGGACATGCCTAGGAGGGAGTTCTCTACTTGTGTTGAGGTGGGGAGACCCACCCTGCATGTGGGGGGTGTGGTTTCCTAGTCTGGGCCCTGGATGACTGAAAAGGAAGAAGCCAGTTGAGCTCATTCTTCGCTCTCTGTTCCCAGGGGATACAGTGTGACCAGCTCCCAGCTTCTGCTGCTGGGGCTCCCCTGAGTTGGTGGGCTCTAACCTGGGATGGTGAACTGAATTAAACCCATTGGGAAAATTGTTTTTAATCAAGGTATTTTATCCCAGCAACTGAACAGGAAGCTAAGACAGTGACTTAAAGTTCTTTCGACTTGAGGGACCTTCAATTCTTCTTCTTTTTTTTTTTTTTTCTTTTTTTGAGACAGGGTTTCTCTGTGGCTTTGGAGCCTGTCCTGGAACTAGCTTTTGTAGACCAGGCTGGTCTCGACCTTGAATTCTTATGCAAAGTTATGAAAATGTTAGTATAAGCCTCTGAGTCTGGGTTTTGGTTATCCCGGTTATCCCGTGTGGCCTTTTTCTTTGCACAGACATGGGAGAGTTGTGCACCGTGGTGATCAGAGCAGCTCACTGGACAATGTGCACTCGTCACATACCCACTGGTGTACTGATTGACAGAACTGCAGATGCGCAGGGTCCTGCGACAGCTGCAGCCGCTATTTGTCCATGCGGATACATCTCCTCTGTGTCTCTTCCCACTCTGGCTGTGGACAGGTTTTGCATCCAGATATAGTCATCTGATGCCTTTTCTGACAAAACGCTCAACTCTGGAATGTCCCAATGAGATATAGAAAGTCCGAAGATTAGTGAATTAGAACCATGTAGGGATGCCTTACAAAAGAGGAGGGTGTTGTTGGGAGAGATCATGAATTATTCTGTTGAACTTCCTTTCATGCTGCTACATTTTAATTCCAGGCATTATTATTTTTTTTTTATTAAAAAAAGCTTTCAGAGTGCCACATGCAATTAAAGCGTCGCAAGGAGAGGCACCTGCATGTCATTACTCGTAATAGAATGTTGCTCCTGGGGTTTTTAATTTCTGTATTACTGAAATGGAACACAAACACTTATGTAGAATAATATAGAATATTGGCTGGGGAATTCAGTAATTTTGCAATTAAGTCTGAGGTCTTTCAATAACATTTTAGCCATTAAGCATGTCACAGTAATCATTTAGTAATGATTTGAATAATTCTATAGAAAACATGTTTGAGGAAGTTGGGATACAGATGATAGGCAGAAAAAGTGACCAAGGTGGATGTGTATAATAGTGATGACACCAGCAGAAGCTTACGGCTCTTTGTGGGGAGCCTGGCAGACCATTTATGTGGAGTGAGAGGTTTGTGGGCTTAGTGTGGTTAGCTTGGTATGTGGGATATAGGCAGCGGTAAGGATGAGTTTAGCTCAGAGTAATAAAACACCAATTTATAGTGGCTTATATCATCATCCCTCAGAACGTGGTAGTGGCGATGTCATGAGAGAACCTGTAATTAATGTTTACAGGGTGTTTAGCTCTGCCTCTGGCCTATCAAACCAGAATTATCATTTTAATGAGATTTGTAAGTGATTCATAGGCACGTTGAAATGTGGTTTAGGCAATAAAGATGTGTAGATATCTATCTCACTTCGAAGGGTCTGGGGGTAGGCTGGCCTAGTGTGGTGGCATCTCCATGGTCAGTAATTTAGGCGTTCCTCTCCATCTCTTCTGTTGTCATGGTTTATGTTTGTAGCCTCAGAGTTGTAAGATAACTGCTGTTGCTCCTCCAGCAATTGAGTCCCAAGCAGGAAGAATGGCAGAGGTACCTTCTTATTAGCCAGACTTGGGTCATAAGTTAACTTTTCACTAGCCTTTGGGAAGCAGAAATGTATGCCTAATGTATACACCATTGACTCATTCAGCTTTAAAAGTGACTATTTGCCAATTCATGAGCACCCATGGGGCTAACATGAGAAGAGGAGTCTTTGTCTACTGCTTGAACAAAATGAGGGTTTTGACAGGAATAAAGATATGTAGGAGGGGCTGGAGAGATGGCTCAGTTGTTAAGAGCACTGCCTGCTCTTCCAAAGGTCCTGAGTTCAATTCCCAGCAACCACGTGGTGGCTCACAACCATCTGTAATGGGATCTGGTGCCCTCTTCTGGTCTGCAGGCATACATGCAAACAGAATACTGAGAATTCTGCATACATAATAAATAAATAAATCTTAAAAAAAAAGATATGTAGGAATGGTTACTGTGTAGGTCGCTGTCATATGCAGGCTGATATATACAAAGGGGTCTTTGAAGTCTTGACAAAAATGAGTTGATCTTGCCTTTGGGTGAAGCCATCCACGTTGTGACCTAAGAAGCAGGCACAGCTATGTGGAAGCCAGTGAAGTGATCTTGGGAGTGAGTCAGTGATTCAGCCAGAGACAGAGTGATTTGACCTAGGACTTTGGCAGGTAGAATGGAGGCCAGCTTGCGCTTGGAAGTCCTCAGTGATAACAGCGTGTGGATGAGAAATTCACTGAGACTGTGGGATGACACGCTCAGCCACCTGATGCTGGTTGACTTTTAAAAACTCTTTATAGGCATGTGACATACCGCGACCCACAGGTTGAGAACCACTGCTGTAGCCCCTGTTCATCACCTAGCTGCTGCCTCAGTTACCAGATCAATTGTCACAATGATGCACTGCCCATGCCCCGATAATCCTTATTTCACTTCGTATTAGCCCCTAAGTGAGGAGGATTGTGTGTGCCCGTGCTGTTGTTTTCCTCCTCTCGCATGAAGGCTCAAGCTGACTGTGTAGTCACTTAACGGCCTGTCCTGTGCTGGCAGAATGCAACAGCTGCCGAGTCTGTAGACTACTTCTGCCCACACTAGGACATGTGGCAGACCTGCTTTTTCCTTTCTCAGACAAGGAAGCAGGTGACCGTGTGTGTGTGTCACACGTTACTGTGTAGTGTTCTACCCTTCGGGATCACCAAGGTAGTAAAGGATGATTACAGCCTCTAAGGGTGACTAAATCTCCTGGAGACGAGACTGCACGGCAAGACGAGGCACCTGAGATTCCACCAGTTCTTTAGTCTCTAATTTACACCGCTCACACCGTTTTCTCATAAAAATTTAGAACAGGTTATTTAATGGCTTTCTTTTTATGTCATTATTGCCCTTTGAAAGTTGATTCTTACGTTTGATTGACTTATCATGGCAACTTGCAGCAGGCCCCTCCCCCTCCTCCTTTCTTCCATTGCCGATGGTTAATTGTGTAACAGATGGTGGCTTTTCATGATGCCCTGTTGATGGCATATTTATATTTAAATGCCGGATGAAATGATCACTAGTCCCTTGTGGGAACCTCGCTTGGAAATAGACGTTCATCACAGTTGTGTTTTGTTTTACATGTTATATTTGCTGACCTCTGCTCCGAGCAGTAGAAACACAGATGGGCAGAGCGGTTGGATTGTGGCCAGCTTTAATGTCTCCTTTGCTCATCATATCTATGGTGACTAAATTTATTTATGTGTCTGTGTGTTTGCATGCTGAACAGTGGTAGTGTCACAGTTTTTAAATTTGAAGTTGTGTGGGGAGAAAAGAATGCTTTGGCAACACATTCATCTAGACAGCCCGTTCTCTAAACAGGCTGCTTTCCCCCGAGACTGACAGATACCGTAGCTTGACAGAAACTTCGATAACCTTTGGCCATGGATGGCTTTTTGTACCTTTCCGTCTAGGTTCAAGATTCTGAACTCTTCTCCAGCCAAATGGGGCTCTATTTCCCTGAATTCCAAGCTGTTTGCTTTCTGAAACTTCTTTTGTGGAAGTCAATTATAAATTAGAAAGTGCTGTTCAGCTGCTCTTTATCTCTTAGCTGTTCTGCATTTCACTGATGGGTTTGGAACATTCTGCATGTCTGCTGCATGGATGTTGCTTCTGTTGTATGGGTGTGTGAAAGGGGCTTGCCCAAATCTCATAGAGAAAGTGATGCCAGTGAAATGCCTGGGCAGGGTCTGTCTGACCTCAGGTCTGGGCTCCTTGCAAGAGCTCTCAGATCATGTGCTAAGTGTGTCCCAAAGAGAGCTATCTTCTAGCTGGGCAGTGGAGGCTCACACATTTAATCCCAGCACTTGAGAGGCTGAGGCAAGCAGATCTAAGAGTTTGAGGCCAGCCTGATCTACAGAGAGAGTTTTAGGACAGCCAGGGCTGCACAGAGAAACCCTGTCTCAAAAGACAAGAAAGAAAGAAAGAAAGAAAGAAAGAAAGAAAGAAAGAAAGAAAGAAAGAAAGGAAAAAGGATAGAGAGTATGTAAGTATCTTGGTTCTCAGATCATGTGCTAAGTGTGTAAGTTTGTTCTGACAACAGTGGGTTGTGCTGTCATTGATATTTTGTTTAAATACAATTGGCCATATAATATAAGTTGCTCCATTATCCTGCCGCTTTCCCGTGCTTGTTCAGTCCTTTCAAAATGAGACCCACAGTTTTTAAGAACATGATTTACTCCGGTAGACAAAACAGGAGACAGGAAATAGCAAAGGAGAAAGGGGAAAAGGCCAGGGCCGGGTCAGGCTCTTCCCACGTCTTCTGTTCTCAGCTTATCATGAGACAAATGAAAGCTTTAAGGAGGTCCTAGAAGCTGGGGGACAGAAATAAGGTTATACTGAGGATCAGCTAGAATTCCGGGGACAGAGAATAAAAAGAGACTTAGCAGCTAGTAATACTTCTAGTTAACATCAACTATTAAAATGACTGCTTGGTCAAATAATATTTATAATTTTCTTTTGCTTCTCTTGCTATCATTTAAAGCACTTTATATCCATGCCTTCAACTCTGTGCTTTAATGGGGACCCAAGTGGTGTCTGGTATCAATCCGGATCACCCAGGAGGCTCGTGGGGATTCTGTATAGTTGCTGAGTTCCAAGACGTAGTGGATTTTCTAAATTACAAGCCAGTTAGCATCATGTGTTTATGAGTTTGCTGATACTAGTGAAAGTGGGTGATGGTTATGGCTCTGAATGTGCTATTTCACATGAAGCCAAGTAGATGTAGCTAAAGGCAAAACCGGTTACGTGTTCTAGATTCCTTCTCAATGAAAGGATGCTGAGAGATGATGAGCAAGTCTCATGGTTAGGCACCTCTGGTGGTGCAGGGAGAAGCTCTTGTCACTCTCTCCCCCCTGAAGACAAATCATAAAATGTCTGAGAACTCCCATGCGAGCCCACGAGGGCAGGGACAGTATCTGTTTTGTCACCATGAGGTCTAAGTGTTCACCCTTATCCTAGAGTGGATTCTGGGGTGGAATCTTCTATACAAGTAACCTTTGCCTTGGGTCAGCTGGTCAAAGGTAAGTGTCCACTGGGTGTGGGCATCTTCTCTCACTCATCCATGGTGCCCTTTTCCAGGTGAACTGGATTTCTTCTACAAATGAAGACATCATAGTAAATAAATGCTAGGGCCCCTCTTCTGGAAGATTCTTATCTCTGAACTTGGGCCAAGTACCATAGGCATAACTCATGACAAGACAGGAAGTCTTTATGGAATAGGATGCCCTGGTCTTAACTTATCTTTTCCCATTTAATAGCTATGTAATATTGAACAGACTGTCTAACTGCTTATATCTGGTGTCTTAACGCTACTGTTAGATGCTTAAATATGTTTAAATGTTTGCATTTTTAGTGCTTAAATGTATAGTGTCTGGTACCTAGTAAATGCATACACGTTATCTGTTAGAGGAGAATCTCTGTCAGTATTTTTAGATAAACAGATTGATCAACTCCTCAGCTTTCAGCTCCCCCACCTATTAATAAAGAGTTCTAGTTATCTGATAGCTCCCCAGTTCTAGTAGCCTTTATTGTTGGGTTGTGATGAGATTAGCAATTATGATAGTCTTTAGTTTCAGACTATCTGTTTTCTCAGGATTATTATGAGGATACTAATAATTGGACCAAAAAAGGGAATGTTTCAGAAATGACTAAAGTTCACAGATAGGTGTATCTTGTGGTCAGCACAGTGTTATAGTTTGGGCCTCTCTGCGATCTCTTAACATTTTCATGACAGTCTCTAATCGTAACCATTTAACTTTTTTTTTTTTTTGACACTGGACACTAACTCTTCCAATACCTTTCTGTATAAGAAAATCTAAGGCCTGAGACATGAAACCGTGGAGCAGAGGCAAGCCAGGTCCAGTGCTGAGAATCACTCTGCTGAAAATCTGCAAACCTGTTAGATGACCCTGACGTTTAAAGTGATTCTCTTAACAGAATTATTACTGAAAAATAATATCAAAGGACAATTGATGAATAATCAATAGCCAAGCATGGTGATGTGTTTTTACTAGGCAAAAATAGATTAAAATTAGAAACCTTCCTATTAGCTCTGCCAAACCTCAGAGCTGGATAATACCAGGATTCGTGAAGTTAAGCTGCAACATGAACACCTTTTGCTCAGTGATGTGGATTGTTTGTGTCCCTGTCCCAATTCATGTTGAAGCCATAACCTTCAGTGAGTTTGTATCAGGAACTTTGAAAGGTAACTGGGACGTGAAAATGGGGCCTTCTTGAGACTCATGTCCTTCTGGGAACAATCACATGAGAACTTTCTTCCACTCTCTCTCCTCTACCACAGAGTGCAAGGGTACAGGAAGGCCACTGTGCAAGCCAGGCTGATGTGTGACGTCCTTCTGTATGCTGCAAATATGTGTTGCTTTTATTGACTGATTAATAAAGCTGCTTTGGCCTACGGCAGGACAGAATATAGCTAGGTGGGAAAGCCAAACTGAATACAGGGAGAAAGAAAACGGATTCAAGAGAGATGCCAGGAGCCACTGGGGGAAGCAGGATGTGAGGTCAGAAGCCACAAGCCTCGTGGTAAAATATAGAATGATAGAAATGGGTTAATTTAAGTTTTAAATGCTACCTAACAATAAGCCTGAGCTAATAGTCTGAACAGTTTGTAATTAGTATTAAGACTCAGAGTGGTGATTCAGGAACTGGCGAGCAGGAGGGAAACTTCCATTTACACCAGGCCACAGTGCTCAGTAGACATCGGCTGTGTTGGCGCCTTGTCATTAGAACTCTCAACCTTTAGAACCATGAGCAATGTTTGTCGTTGAAGCCACCCAGGCTATGGTACTAGGAATAACAATCTTGAGTATGACACTCAGCAACGGGACAAGTGAGTAAGAAGATGGCTGCAAGGTTGTTGTTACAGAAAATAAAGAAACAAAGTAGGCATGGGGAGAGTCGAAGTTCCATTTCAAAAGTGAATAGATAATTAAGCTATGTAATAGTCATGTACTTGAACACAGTTCAACAGTTAAAATAATACAATGTTGACTATAAACAGTTTCTAAAGGACACACACACAGTGATACTATGTAGGGAAAAATGTACAAGCAAAAAAACACTATTTTGTATTATCGTGGATTGGTGTCTGTGGGGTTAATATCTAAAAATAGGAAGAAAGAGATGATCCACTCAGTGGTGTTAATTTTAGAGTAAGAAGGAAAACCAAGCATAGCATGGGGTCTGGGGGAATGGCTCAGTGGGTAAAACATGCCACGTAAGCTTGAGGAACAGAGTCTGTGCAGAACCCAAGTGAAAAGGCAGTTGGGCATGGCAGCCTGTGTAGTAATAGGAGCGGCGGGGCTGCGTCCCCAGCACCCCAGCAGCTTGGCTAGCTTATGCCCCGAAATAATTACACGGACACTGTATTCTTTTAAACACTGCTTGGCCCATTTCTATCTAGCCTCTTCTCGGCTAACTCTCGCACCTGGACTAGCTCATTTCTAGTGTAGCCCACGAGGTGGCTTACCAAGGAGATTCTAGCCTATGTCCATCCTCGGTCAGAGCTTCATCGTGTGTGCCTCAGAGAGCAGAGCTCTCATGTCCGCCCTGGAGATGGGAGCATGGCATCTCTCTGAGGCGTCTGCCCCCGAGAGGAGAGCTGTTGAGTCTTAGCTCACTTCCTCTTCCTCCCAGCATTCTGTTCTGTTTACTCCTTCCACCTATGTTTTAACCTATGAGGGCCAGCCAAGCAGTTTCTTTATTGCTTAACCAATGAAATCAACAGATTGATATATGACACTCCCACATCAAGCCTGCCTGTAATGCTAGCTCTTGAGAAGTAAAGGCAGGGACTTACGCCCTGTGGCAAGCAGGCTTGCTAGACTAGCTGAATCACTGAGCTTCGGGTTCAGTAGAGGCCCTGCCACGGGAAATGAAGTAGAGAGCAGCTGGAGAAGATGCCTGGCCTCTACATACATCCATATGCATCCACACATGTGTAGACACGCACACACATATACCATACACACCACACACAAATGCATATGCAAAAATATATATGCACAAAACCTTAAAAGACTATTGTGACTGGGTAAAAGCTACATGGGTGTCATAGTCCACTTCCTTTTGCTATAACAGAATACCTGTGGCTGGCTAATTCCCAAAGAACGGAAACTTATTTAGAACATGTCTAGATGTTAGGGAGCCCAAGGTGAGCCAGTTATTTCTGGTGAGACCCTTGTGTGTTCAATTCCTGATGGAGAAGCAAGGGACACACATGCAGAAGAGAGGAAATGGAGCCAGACCCCACTTGTGAGAACTACTCCATGCCTGCCAGAAGGCCATTAATCAGTCCGTGCCTCAGAGTGGTGTCCCCATGACCCAGATGCCTCCTGTTGCACCTCCCAACACTGAGGCAATGACAGGTGAATTTCAGTGTGGGTCTTGGAGGGGACAAGCCATATTTGAACCATAAGAATGCCTATCTGTCGTAGGCTATTTAGTTGGGAGGGGAATGCATTATGAATTAAACTGTAGGAAACGGGAATATTATGATAAAAATCCAGGGGCTGGAGAGATGGCTCAGTGGTTAAGAGCACTTGTTGCTCTTCCAGAGTTCTGGGGTTTGGTTCTCAGTAACTACATGGTGGCTCACCACGTCCCAGGGAATCCAATACACTCTTTTAGTTCTATGGGGACCAGGCAATGGAGCACATTTATGCAGGCATATATTCATAAAATAATAAATCTTAAAAAATGTAAAATCCTGACAGTGCCTAATTCTAATTCTTAACAGATTAGGGGTAGTTTCTTTCCTCTTATAAATAAGAGGGGATCATTTCTATTAACATTTGGGTGCCTGATGAAGACTCCAGGCTGCTTATGTGGCCTGCTGTTGGGCTAGGAACCCTTCTCCCCCTCCCTGTGCTGATCACCCAGAGTTGCTGTTTCCTGTTTGCTTGCAGTGTCTGCTTGCTAGACTGTACCATGCCCTTCAAGGGCAGGTAATGCTCTTGCACCCCAGGGACTGATTGAGGTAATGAGCCATAGACATTTAGTAGATGACTGAGTTGAAGTCTATCCCTCGGTGGGTGAGTTCATTGCTGTGCACACACTGGGCTGGGTTGTGTCTGTGAAATTACCACTGGATAAGCCAGACTGCATAGATAAAGCAGCATTGTCGACCCAGATGGGCTAGGGATCCCTTTCTTGGGTTCTGGCAGCCTGTTGTGCTTTTCCTGACTCACAGCTGGAGGTGATGAGCAGCAGGGTGATGTGTTCCACAGGAAGTGATTCTAACTCTTGTCCCGAAGCCACTGATGCTTCAGTTAAGGAATCAAGTTCCCGTTAGGCTTTGGCAGGGGCCAGACCACGTGCAATTGAACTCCCTGGGCACTGGGAGGTCAGTGTCCTCCAGCTGCACCCAGGCCAGCTTTTTGCATAAGTATCACTCCTGCCTTCCCTGCAGCTAGCAGCCCAGCCTAAGCTTTGTCCTGGATGCAGGTTTGTCTGGCCTGCAGCTGCCAGCATATAGCTTCAGTTCGTCGGCATAGCTTGTGGCAGGCTTTTGTTTTTTCTTAGCCCCTGATTTGGCTATCCACTGACATAGCTGGGCCTGCTGCCTCAGACCCAAAGAAACTTCCTTTTCCATTGCCTTCCTTTTTCCTTTCTTCCCTCCCTTCCTCCCTTCCATTCATTCCAATCTGCTGCGATTTCTAGGCCCTATCCATCTAGTTTAGCTGGCTAGCATCAACCCAATGCCTCAAGCCCCGTTAACAGGCAGATTCCATCTCTGGCCAAGCCTGCTTTAGCTAGAAGCTTCCAGAGCTTGGTGGCAGTCTGGAGAGCCCCTCTTGGCCAACCAAAACCTGAAATCTTAGTGCGCAAATCCCCTTGTTCATCGATTTGAAAATCAGCTTGGAGGACTTCTGAGAGGTGGCATATATTGGTGGCACTGTCCCAGGCCAGGCATCTCTCTTAACTTTGCAAACTCCAGTTCCTCATGTGCAAAACAGAATAAATGACACTGGGCAGCAGGTTTCTGATAATTAGGGACAGAAAGCTAAAGCAAAGAGGGGCCTTGGCTTACTTAGGGTTTCTACTGCTGTGATGAAACACCATGACCAAAGCAAACTGGGCAGGAAAGGGTTTATTTGGCTTTCACTTCCACATCACCGTTCATCATTGGAGGAAGTCAGGGCAGGAACTCGCGAGGGCAGGGACATGGAGGCAGGAACTGTGCCAAGGAGGGGTGAGGTGCTGCTTACTGGCTTACTCATGATGTCTCAGCCTGCTTTCTTGTAGAATCCAGGACCACCAGTCCAGGGATGGCCCCACTCAAATGGGTTGAGCCCTCCCATATCAATCACTAACTAAGAGAATGTCCTACAGGCTTGCCTACGTCTAATCTTATGTAGGCTTTTTCTTAATGGAGGGCCCCTCCTCGGATGACTCTAGCTTGTGTCAAGTTGATGTAAAACTAGCTAGTACAGGCCCGAATTCTGGCTATGTCCTGTCCCAACTGGTGCTCACTTTCCCGTTCCAGGAGATCACAAGGCTCCCTGCTTCATAAACTATGGAGATTTTAAACAGTGCTTGGGGAATTCATGGTCTCTCGCCAAGGCTCACTGGTTTCCCCAGGGTCTGGCATTTCTCTCTATTACCACTATCATTTCTCTTACCTCCAAGGTTTGCAATGACCAATGAGATGATAACAAACATCCCCCAGACAGTAAATGCTGGAGATATTGCTTTCTTCCCCCCATCCTTGATCTTTGAGAAGGCTGCCTCAGAGAGGGGGCAGCCATCCTTTCTTGATCTCTTCTCTGAAAGAAGGAACTGAGCCTGGGTTCTGGAAAGTTCTAGGAGCTTTGGTGACCAGCTAACTGTGACTCTGATTTTAGCAAGCAAGGATAGCTGTGAGCTAGGGCCACGGAACCATAACTCATCGTGTTTGTTTGTTTCAGATAGGGTCTCAAAGCTGAGTCTGGTCTGTAACCCCGTATGCAACTCTGGCTGGCCTGGAACCCCTCATCCCCATGCCTTGGGCTTGGGATCACCTCAACACAATGTTACTGTGTTCCTGAAGGAAGCTTGGAAGGAATATTAGGGATCTTAAGTCCATAATATCTTTCACAGTAACCTTCAGGGGAAACAGATCCAGATGTGACCGGCCTGTGGAATGCGCAGGTAGAAAGAAGCTAGCAGTGCACACAACCCCGCCTGGCCCCACGTCATTCCTATTCTGCCTCCCAGAGAGCAGGATTCAAACGTTCACATAAAGATTAATCCAATCACAGCAGAAGCTGCCCAACCCTCATCTGAAAGCAGAATTTATCTTCATGTTGCCCATACTTTTATCATTGTTACATTTTCTGAATTCCAGGTAAGAAGAGCTATGCCTCAGACCTCCCACACAAAAGCTCTTGAGAAACTGGATGAGGTTCTAACACAAATGGGAAAGAGAAGCCATTCTCTCTAGGCCTCTTAGCCCTGACATCTGCCAGTGCCTGTTTAGCCGTTTTTGGCTCAGTGCCTTCTCCAGCTGTGCTTGGAGGCCAGGGTGCACGGATGGGTTTTTATGCACCCAGGCAGGTGTTCTCTGCTCAGCACTAAATCCCCAGAGACTTTACTGGGTATTGTTTCCTCCCTTTCTCACTCCTTCCTCTCTCCCTCCC
>NC_022027.1:21026985-21032293 GCF_000317375.1 Microtus ochrogaster
CTCTCTCTCTCTCTCTCTCTCTCTCTCTCTCTCTCTCTCTCTCTCTGAGGCCAGTTATCGAGAAACTGACATTTGGGTCATCAGTGCACCTGAAAAAAAAGCATGCATCGACGGCACTCGGTGAGATACAGGAGTTTGTGGCAGCTCGGTTTTTACCTTGAAATCTCAGGTTACAGCAAGAAAGCAAAAGTATACTTTAGGGCTGACAAACTGGCTTAGCAGGTAAAGGCACCCCACCAAGCCTGAGAACCCCAGTTTCAAACCCTCAGAGGCATATGGTAGAAAGACCCAACTCCATCAAGTTGGCCTCTGCCTACACACACACACACACACACACACACGCACACACACAGACACAGCCTCCCCTTATCATACTCATATAGATAATAATAAGGTTAATTTTTTTAAAGAGTCATGCTTTTGCATATTTGTGCAGAGGATTGTGGCTCTGTCTCAGGCCCAAGTGACAGTCCTGGCGAAGCCACCATCCTTTGTAAGGTATTCACTGTGTATTCTGACCTAACATGAGGAAGCATATTCATTTCAGACTTGAGAAGAATGGGACTGACAGCAAAGGCTCTACACACACACACACACACACACACACACACACACGCACACACACACCCCTAAGACAGGAAACTGTGACCTACTGTGGAGGCAGGGAAAGAGTCTGAAGCACATTCTTATTTACTAACAATTAGACAGGACATAGGATTTTATACTTTTCCATCTTTAAATTGTCTACATGTGTGTGGTGTATATGTTCATGTGTGTGTGTGTAAGGACATGTGTATGCACATACATACGGAAGCCAGGGGTCAGCCTTGGTTGGCATTCCTGAATTGGCGTTCTTCTGGAACTCACCGACTAGGCTATGCTGCCTGGCTATTGACAGAGCCCCAGGGATCCGCCCATCTCCCCCCTTCCCCAGTGGTTATGAACCACTACACGCCTGGGCTGGTTTTTTGCTGTCGTATTTTTACATGGCTTCTGGGGATTGAACTCAGGCCCTGATGCTCGCAAGGGAGGAAGCACCTTCCCTACCTACTGAGCCATTTCTCCAACCCACTTCTCAGTCTTATTTTTAAATGAGGAACATATGTTTTTTCCATTTAGAAGTCATTATTTTTGTGAAATTAGTGCACCCAGAAATTCTGTGAAACACAGATGGATCTCTTGAATGTTTCCATTATAGATTTTACAAGAGTCTGAGACGAAAGCTGAGCTCCTGTTTTGTTATAACACAAGGTGTAGATGTCAAAATCTTTTGACTCTACCTTTTTAACATTTCCCTTTATGAGCTCATTACGGCTGGATTTTCCCATGAATCTGAAACATGTATAGCTGAAGTGCCATGGAAAGAGGATTATTTGCTTTAACTTTATAGATTGAGCTAAAAACAGATGAGGGCCATTTCTATTTTTGGAATGCTATACAAGCTAAAAGGTAAACCTGACCGTGTACACAGGAAGTACAGCATGGGAAGAAAACACATACTTAACATAGCAAAATGTGATCAGAAAGCTGGTGTAGAAATGGCACTGCCTTTTGATAAGTTGACTCTTTTATATTATAGCTGAAGAGATAAATTTGTTTCCCAGGCAAATGTCAGTTTTCCTGAGGCTTGTGGGCTCACAGAACAGAAGCACTCCAGAGATGGGGTGAACTTTATTCTTGAGGAACCTCCTGGAGGTCCAGGTTCAGTTGCTCCCGTCACTCCACAGAGTCTTAGCCTGTCTAGGTAGGGTGCAGTGAACTTATAGCCTATCTCCAAATAAGTGTTCGCTGGATTCCCCTTCCCTTAACCTTTGGGCTCTTCTGTCACCACCTTATTGAGCACTGTAAGCTTGGAAGCTGCCTCAGTTTTGCCACCAGGAGGCCTTTGTTCTGACTTTCAAGTGGCTTCAAATGTGAGCGTGAGTGTGTCCTGGAAAAGTCAAGGCTATGGATGGGGGGTAGAGGTTTGCTACAGGGGAAGGCATGTTTCCCTATAAGCAGATATGATACAAAACCTTGAGAGGAATTTCCAAACCCCTAAAAGTGAGGCGGAGCCAGGGCAGGAGAGTGACTACCTTTCCAGAGCCCTGGGTTCAATTCTTAGCCACCCACATGGCAGCTTACGACTGTCTGTAACTCCAGTTCCAGGGGATCCAGTGTCTTCTTATGACATGCATGGGCACTGCATGCATGTAATGTATAGACATACATGCAGGCCAAAGACCCATATGCATAAATAAAGCAAGAGGGGCTAATAATGTATGTGAACATTGAGGCTGCCCAGCAGAATGACCAGAATTTACCAGAGAATTTTGGAATATGCATTCCTTGGTTTCTAGAGTTAAAGAAAAAAAAAATGGAGCACAGTCTTGATGGTAGACATAGCAACTCATAAGAAAAGGAGACAGAAACATGGAGAGACACCTTGGAGGCCTACCCTTCGTGCAGTTGGTTTTGGCTGTTTGTTCTGTTATATTTGCCTATGTTTGTAAGTTGTATCAGAACTCAGGGCCTTTGGATCATTTTATTTTATTTTTTATTTAACATTGACCATATTTGGAGCTGGAGTGATGGTTTGGTGGTTAAGAGTGTTTGCTGTGCAAACACGAGACTGGAGTCCAGATTCCAGCACTCACATAAAATCTGGGTGTGTCCTGTGTACACCTATTAGCCCTGCATTGAAGGGGGTCAAAGATGGGAAGGTAGCTGGGGCTTGTTGGGTGCAAGCCTAGCCAGAAAACACAAGCTCGCCGAGAGATTCTATCGGAAATGATCGCGGTGGAGAGGGATAGAGAAGGGTACCCCATATCTTTCTCTGATTCTATGGGTACACACAGATGCACACATAAGTGCACATACAGACACCCCTATGACTCTCAGCGCAGTCCCAGCAATTCATGCTGCTGTTGCCACCACCACCACAGCGAGCATGTGTTGAACGTCACCATAGGTCAGAATTCTCGCTCAGTGCTTTCATCCCCAAAGCCACCCATTAAGTTCAGGCTTCATCATGATAAAGGCTGGAGGAATTAACTCACTAGGTTTGGTTGTTCAGCCATCACTGTATAAAGAGAGTTTGGGACTGAGACATGATTCACATAGTATAAAATTTTGCTCCACAAATTTGTGCAACCATTCTTGCTAACTCCAAAACACGTTTATTAATGTAGAGAATTTCTCCATCTTCTCCCTGCTCTACCCCTACCCTGGTGTTTCTTGATAAGACTTTTCCTGGGGAGACATAAAACATACATCTACTCACCCCAGAGAGGAAACCCTGCCAACCAAAGTCTAGATACCACTGAAGTCCAATTTGGTGAACCAATGATTTTTATTGGGGTCACTTACTGGTGAATATAGATGAGGGGTTACTTACAGGAGCAGAAATGACTCAAAGACAGATGCATCATCAAAACCTACCTTAGCCTGGATAACAGCTCACAAAGCTGGAAACCTGGAGCTCACTGCACAGCTAGCGTGCAGCTTGACAGCTGAGAAAGTGTCCTTTCCAGGTGACTCAATTGATCTAAGCCTCTTTCAGGCAGCTTGGCTGGCTTCTGCTTGGTCCAGACAGCAGGTCTGGTCTCAAAATCTTCTTTGTGGCTTGCCTTGTCTGAGGGTCACACTCAGCAATCTTTATAGTTTACTCTTGGGAGAGAGGTGCCTAGTGAATCTTGTCAGTTTCAGGGACTTCCTTGATGTGGGATTTCCCTCTGTATACTGTGATTACTGTTAATGAATAAAGAACTGCTTTGAGCCTAGAGCAGAGCAGGGCGGGGTGGAGCAGAGCTAGGTGGGGAGGACTGGACTGAATGGTGGGAGAAAGAAGGGCGGGTCAGAGAGAAGTCATAAAGCCAGCCACCAGAGACAGACGCTGGGAACTTTACCCAGTAAGCCACAGCCACGTGGCAATTCACAGATTAATGGAGATGGGTTAAATTACTATGTCAGAGTTAGCCAATAAGAAGATAGAGCTGATGGGCCAAGCAGTGATTTAATTAATACAGTTTCTGTGTGATTATTTCAGGGCTTAGTGGCCAGGAACTAACTAGCGGCCTCGCTCCTGCACTTCCTGAAGCTGTTTTGAATTGCCTACCTTCTGGTTTAAGGAGCGTCCCTATAGGATGGAATGTTTTATTCTGGGAGGAAACTGTTAGAGACCTGGGTCACCACTGATCTACACTCCTGTTCTCGACATGTCATGTAAATGCAACAACACATTATGTAGTCTCTTGTGACTGCTTAATATCAATATTGCCTAAGTCCGCCCATGCTGTGAATAATATTCCACTGAATGCATCTCGTTTAGAGTCACGTGCAGCCGTTAGGTTGATGATACTATTTTTAACTGTTGTCAACAGTGCTCCAGTAAGTGGCATTCATGATTCATGGACAGGCTTTTGCATGAGCATCTGGTTTCCATTTATACGCAGGCATTTTCGGTCTTGGGTTTTGTCTTAATCGGTGTTCTATTGGCATGAAGAGAGCCACAATGATACCAACTCTAATAACGAAAAACATTTAACTGGGGCTCGCTTACAGTTTCAGAGATTTAGGTCTTTATAATACATGGCAGCATGCAGGCAGACCTGTTACTGGAGAAGTAGCTGAGAGAGAGTTCTATATCCGGGTCCTCAGGCAGAAAGGAGAGAATGAGACACTTGACCTGGCTCTAGCTTTTGAACTCTCAAAGCCCACCCCTAATGACAAACTTCTTCCAACACCGCCTCCTAATCCTTCTCAAGCAGTGAAATTCCTTGATGACTAAGCGTTCAAATATATGAGTCTATGGAGGCTGTTCTTATTCAAACTACAGTGGTGTTTCTGGACTTGATAGTGTTCTTAAATCTTTCTTTTTTAAAAAATGGTTTTAAAGATATATTTCTTGCCTATGTTCCTGCTTGTCTGTGTGCACGCCACATGTGGGGCAGGTGTCTGAGGGTCCAGAGGAGGGCATCAGATCCCCTGAACTTGATTTACATGCAGCTGTAAGCCACTCTCTGTGGATACTGGGAACAAAATCCAGGCCTTTGGAAGAGCAGTCAGTGCTCTTCACCGCAGTCCCATGTAATTCTCTAGAAATAAACTTTCATGACTAGAAGGGAAAAGCTCAAGCTGCTATTTTACTAAATCAATCTCTCACCTCCCCTTGCCTCCCCATCCCTCCTTTGTCCCCTCCCTCTCTCCTGCTGTCCCCCTCCCCTCCTCTCCTTCTCCCTCTCCCCTCTCTACTCCCGCCCTGTACTTCACACACACACACATACACACACACACACATACACACTCACACACACATACACACACGCAC
>NC_022027.1:21032660-21039693 GCF_000317375.1 Microtus ochrogaster
TGGGTCCGTCTCCTCCAAGCCTGTCCTGTCTGGTCCAGGAAAGTCTACTCCTTCACTCCCATTCGCACCTTCTGTACAAGGCCTAGCCTGACATCTTTCAGCACAGAAGGCCATTCTGTCTTTGCAGCCTGCAGTTATTTTTCCTCTTGTGAGAATGCCAGGAAGCTTTGCCATTTTCTTGGCATTTTTGCCCTCTTGTCCTGGCTTGCACTTCCTGACTTTTATGCCCCTTGAGGGCAGGATTGAGGTTTGACTCACTGTCCCTATTTCTTGCAATGATTCCCTTGCCTTTCACTATAGGTACTTATGAATATTCATATTTGTGAACAGAATAAATCCCTGGCTAGACGCCAAGTGGTTCTGACTCACTTGAAACTCCACAGAATCTTCTTGTACAATTAGTGTTACAATGGCCCTATTTTTAACCAGGTCTTGTGGTGAGGAAGGAGCTGGTGGGTGAGGTCATGCTTTTTTTATGCTCTCTATTCTCTCTGGCTTCCTCCTCCTCTGGGTTGGAGGCTTGCAGCCTGTCTGCCATAGTTCCCTGAATACACAAAACATTTCCAGTCCTTGTTTCTTCATCTCTTGAATTAACAAATGGGGCTACATGCAGCTAAAACGTGTCACAGCAAAGCAACGATGCATATAGCAAACAGGCAGCATACAGAATGGGAGAGAAGTTGTAGGCATACATTTCTGTCCCACCCAGCTCACAAATAAACACACTGAGGCTTATATTAATTTTAAGTGCTCTGTCAATAGCTCAGGCTTATTACTAGCTAACTCTTACATATAAATTAACTCATATTTCTTATCTATGCTTTGCCACATGGCTCATGCTTATTATCATGTTCATTTTCTGTACATCCTGCTTCCTTTCTGTCTGATGATTTCTCTGACTCTGCCCTTCTTCCTCCCAACATTCTTCTAGTCTGGTCCTCCTGCCTAATCTTACTCTGTTCAGCTATGGGCCAGTCAGCTTCTTTAGTAACTCAGTCACAGTGACAAATCTTCACAGTGTACAAAGGGATTATTCCACAGCAAGAAATCATTGCCATTTATAGAGTCCAGGCAGAGGGATGACAGGGAGAGCTTGTAAAGAACCACACAAACCAAACAGCAAGGGTAGAACTTGGAGAAATGCTGAGCAGGAATGTTTAGGCTTGTCTGTGGGGTATTGCTAGGCTTGGTAGGTAGCCTTCTCCCATTCTGCAGTCTGCCTCCTTTTCATGTTTCAGGAAGACTGATGAAGCTGTCCTTCTGTGCATCCGTTGGAAGTCCCATAGAAAGGCAGCCATCCTGGGTTTTCTGGAGGGACACTGTTGGCTAGAGCCATTTGATAAGCCTGCTGCTCACCACACAACTCTCCTGGGTCAGATACTTTTCTTCTTTGGTGTGACAGAACACCTGACCAAAGCAACTTAAGAAGGAAGGAAGGAAGGAAGGAAGGAAGGAAGGAAGGAAGGAAGGAAGAAAGAAGGGAAAGGAAGGAAGGAAGGAAAGAAGGAAGGAAGGAACGAAGGAACGAAGGAAGGAAGGAACGAAGGAAGGAAGGAAGAAGGGAGCTTTATTCCAGCCAGATGGGAAAAGGCTGGCCCCGGAAGTGTGAGGCAGCAGGTCACATTGCAGGTGCAATCAGGAAGCAGAGGTAAAGGCTGGTGCTTAGCCGACTTCCTCTAGTTTATTTGGTGTGAAACTCCAGTTCATGGGATGGTGCAAACCTACATTTAAGTCGGGTCCTCCCAGCTCAGTTAACCTAATGAAGAAACTTCCTCACAGACATGCCCAGAAGTTGGTCCCTTAGGTGACTCTAGCTCTTATCAAGCTGATGATGACCGACCCACTCCCTCCCCCGCTTATAGAACTGTGCAAGTGGCTCTCAATCTTGGCAGATCACATACTAGAATATGCATTTGATGCATCTCATAAATTGTATCTGAGCCTTAAGTAAACCCAGAGGTCAACATCAATAATAATCCCTCTTCTCCAGCCAGATTCCGTTGCCTGGCAGCCAGTTGGATGGCGTGTTCCGATGTTAGGACACACATTCTCCATGATGAATTTTCCATTCCTTTATTCATTCCTTGTTCTTCCACTTTTTCCTCGCCTTGCACGTTTGAATAACTTGCCTTCCCTCTGAGGCTTTTGAGAATTTGATCTCGATCTCAAAGCAAATTATCTGTTGTCAGCCCCCCATCCCTCCCATGACAGCTAGGGCTAGGGACCACCAGCCTCCTTGAGCAGTGAGTTCCAGTTGCACTCAGATTGCTTGGGAGCTGTTACACATAACTGCTGCCTGAGATGCATGCAGACTTCCACAAGGGAGTGGAACACATTCTCCTCCAGGAGACATTTTTTTTTTTTTTTTTTGGGAGGAAGAGACTTTTTTCAGGTGGGAGGAAAGGGGGTATTTTTAAGGAAAATTGTATTTGAGTGTAGGGTCGGCTGGATTTTGGTAGAGTATGTGATGTCGGTACTTTACTTTTAGTGAAATTCCAGACTGTAACAGAGAATTTCTTTGTGCATGTGGTTGGTAAGTTGCATGCTGCCAGTAAACTTTGAAAAAAAAAAAAAAAGAGGGCTTTTCATGTGTATTTCTCAAAATACTTGGTGTTAATGTTCTGTGAGTCCCTATCAAATGCACTCGATGGAACAGCCCCGCTTTCCCATGAAAGAAGTGTTCTGTCCATTCCTGGCTCAGGCCAAGAGACCTGGCTCAGAGCGAGGCCTCTGAGAGTCTCCTGTGAGTACCTTGGAGTAGATGAACTTACGGCAAGTTCAGACTAGAATGTGCCTGAGGCTGTACCCTCAGTGCATCTATGCAAGACGGAGGACTGAGTCCAGCCAGAAACCCTGAAGCCTTCATGTCTGTTACTTCGCTTGTCTGTATACTTTCTCCTTGTAACCCTTACAAGTCAGCATTTGATCATATTTTACTTCCCCCCTCCCATTTTTTGCAAGAAATGCTAGGGTTTTATTTTAATTACAGAGCTCTTGCTATATTGCCTAGGCTAGCCTCAAACTCAGGGTCCACCAGCTTCAGCCTTCCAGGTAGCTGGGAATGCAGGCATGTGCCACCACACCTGGTTTAATATTTAACTCCTTATTCTCTGTAAACTCTCTTTAGTAGACTTATCTTCCGTGCCAGAAAACACCGTTCTAGTTTCTTTAGACAATTCTAGGGTCTCCTTTCCCCTTCTCCAGAGTGGTTTCAGGATGCTGGGAATTTCTGGAATGCTCAGTCCAGGGGCTATTGTGATGGAGTCTAAGGACATCTTTCATTGTCCAGCCTTTCTGCTCTGGTCCTTGTTTACCACTCACTCACTTTGAAACTCTCCAGTACATTCTCCCCCCGCCCCTCCCACTATCCCAAAATCATTTGGGCACTATTTTCTCAAGGATCCCTTGGTCCATAATTCATTGACAATATATCTGAAAACCCAGTGATAATGAATCTCAGCTATCAATGTGTAAACCAGTCACGGGATGTGTCTAAGAGAAAACAAGCCGCCTGCTCCCTCTGCCCTCATACCACAGACTTCTGTGACCTCAAGGTGTGGGGGTTTGTTCCACCAGCAGACAAGCAGTTGGTCCTACCGCAGCGGACATCAGCTGGGTGTTCTCTAATGGAGTTCGGTTCTGAGGCTGTGTACCTGGGCGATAAAGTCGTAGAACAGATTAGGACCTCAGTCCTTAAGATACTCCACCTCCAATCAGATACCAGCTTGCAACCCTGGGCTGCTTATCTGTGTGGCTTTGTTTCAGAGACAGACAAGGTTTTGTTTTCCCTGAACTTCTGACCCACCTTCTATAAACTAAGGTTCCCACACCTGCCTTCTCAGGTTCAGTTAATTTGATGCAACTCAGGGATACACCAGGCTCTTAAAGGACACTCTGTAGCAGTGGGCATCCATCCTCCTAATGCTGTGCCCCTTTAATACAGTTCCTCATGTTGTGGTGACCCCCAACCGTCAAGTTATTTTGTTGCTGCTTCATAACTGTAATTTTGCTACTGTTATGAATCACAGTGGGAATACCTAAATTACAGGATATCTGATAGTGGGTTGAGAAGCACTGCCCTATAGGCTATAGATAAAATACCGGAGAGAATTCTGGGGGAGATGTGTTGAAGCCCCTCACCTTCTCTAGGCATCCCATGCTCCAGGAACCTCCATATGTTGACCCATCCAAAAGTTATGCCCTACCCTTTGGGTTTTTAGAGATCCCTCTTTTCGTGGTCACGATTACTAACAGAGTGGCTGGGGAAACCCAACAGACAAGGTTTGTCTGTGTCGCCATTCTTCATGGCCTCTGCGCAGCTTTCCTTCCTGCAGAGATGGGACAGGCCCCATCTGGAATGAGGGAGGCTTTTGTTGTTTGTTTTAGCCCGCTATTGGACAAGAACAGACAGGTGAGAGCTCTTTAAGGCCAGATCTGAAAAAGAGTGTGAGGGAAGACTGAGAATTTCTGTGAGCTGCCCCAGAGAAGAGAAACTCATTTTCATGGCTGCCCTCTGGAAAGGGCTCATAAGCCGGTAACTGTGAACAAAGGCCAGAACATAGTATCATAATGAAAGTCCTGAGAGAACGGCCGAGTGTCTGTATTCCCAGTGGATTGACAGTCCACGCTGAGCTTGCTGATCCATGGACCACAGCGCGAGGAGGGAGGTCACACACAGAGAAGGGCTCTCGCTGTAATAAAACTCTTAGCTTTCCTCTTTCCCTGCCTCTTGGTAATCTTCAGGGAACTGATTAGTGAATGAAGGCACCTGCCCCTTCGTCACAAAGCTGCTTCCAAGGTGCTTTTGAATGACCTTTTGCTTACCTCTTTACGGTTTTACTCCTGTGTGTACTTCACAGGGGGGGGGGGGGGCACAGCCTTCTGCAGTTAGTTTTCATGCCCTTGGGCAATCTTCCCAAACTGAACCTTCTTCTTTCCTTGCATTATAAAAGCACAGCTGGGAGGTGGTGGTACACACCTTTAATCTTAGCACTTGGGAGGCAGAGGCAGGCGGATCTCTGTGAGTTCGAGGCCAGCCTAGTCTACAGAGTGAGTTCCAGGATAGCCATGACTGTTACACACAGAGGAATTAAAAAAGAAAAGAAAAAGAAAGGAAAGAAAGAAAACGCAGAAGGGCCGAGATGTCACTTCTGAGATTACTTTGACAAAAGGACTGACTCCCCTTTGAGACATGGCACTCTGCTTGGAATACATGCTGAGGTGCAGAGTGACCACCTCTGCTTTGGGGAACACCATGTCATTGAGCCCTGCAGGTTCAATTCTCCCAAGGTGTCCTGAATCCTAGGAGCAAATCTGTATTGGCTTGGTGGTGGATTCTTCTGTCCCATCCAGGCCTGGGATACATGCAGCCTCACCTTACTGCCTGCCTTAAACTCAGGCAGACCTTGAGCTATGGACACCCAGCTATGTGCTCCTGAGTTTCTGCCAGACAGGATTTGTCACCATAGCAACCCAGTCTGGGGACAACTTGTTAAAGGGCAATAGGTAACCAACAACTGCGAAGATGCCAGGTATTTGGAGACTATTGAAATATGTTGAAAATAGTGCATAACCAATATTACAAAGTGGCAAGAACAGGACTCGCGGGCTGGATTTACAAGTGGGCGGAGGAACTGTGAGCACGTGTGCCTCACACACCAACTACTTCAGACCTTTGGACTTGGATTTTCTCACCGTGGAAGTTGGGAGCGTCTCGATAGGAAACTCAGTTTAACCTTTGTAGCAGCCGTAATCTGATCACCCTGCAGGTAGCGTCATTTTTGTCTCCTCAGCTGGGTTTTACCAGGCCAAGAGAAGCACCTCTGGTTTCGTTAAAGGGGCTTGGTAACACTGGCCCTTTTGTCACCAGCCATCTAGAGAGGTTAGGGAGCAATCCCCCTGGAAAGCAGGGCAGCCTGGTGTTCGCTCCAATGCTGCGGTTTTTAAATCAGAGGAAGAAAGCGAGAGACTTCAGATTTCTGAAGTTGCCCGAAAAGGCCCGGAGACCTGTAGAGTCCTCTCCTTCCTCAGTCACCAGGGATCGAGCCCCGCAGACATCCACAGGGGGCGACCCCTGCACATCCCAACTTCCCGCGTGAGCAGGTCCGGGTGGGCGGGGCGGTGGGCGTGTCCGTCTGGGGGCGTGGTCGGCGGAGCCCCCCTCCATCTCCTCCCCCTCCCCCGCACCCCTCCTCCCCATTTCCCTTTCTGGCGGTGCTGCCCAGCGGGCTCGCCCTCTCGGGCTGTGACGCTCGGGGAGGGGTGGAGCCCGCCGCTCGGCCGCCGTCTCGGGACGATGCCCGCCCGCACCCCGCCGCGCCCGAGCCCGCCCCCGGCCATCCGTAGGCCCACGGGTAGGCGCGTGTGAGCAGGAGCGGCGGGCGAGGAGCCGCCGCCCGGCCAGCAATGTCACCATTGTTCAGCTGGGTGGCCAAGGTAGGCGGCGGCGGGCCAGAGCTGCCGGGGGCCGGGGGGTCTCCAACTGCCGGGCCGCGGCGCGGGGTGGGGGTGGGGGGCGCCAGGCCGTTCGAGCCAGCTTGGGAGTACTTTTCATTCATTCCTCCTCTCACCCCGCGGGCCAGCCTCTCAGAAGGCGTCGTGTCCTTTCCCCAGCTGGGGAGACTGAGGCACAGCCAGAGTCCCAGGTGTGGTCCCAGATAGTGGGTCCGCCCCTGCCGTCCTGGATCCTCTGTGCTCTGGGTGACTGGGGCGGGTCGCCGAGGATGTTGCCTGCCTTTAGCTTTTTTAACCCGCAGCTTTCAAAGGACGAGCTCCGAGGTCTAGGTGTTTGAAATGTAACTTTCTCTGTCTGCACCAAGTTTTATGACTGTAGCTCTCCAACTTTCAGAGCCGAACGTTAGAAATCCTGGCCGGCGCAGGGCTGCTGAACTGAAAAAGTTGGCGGAATGGCCCGGATTGCCTCCAGCCTTGCTTGGGTTGTGTGTTTTGACTAGTGCATTGCTTCCAGCCATGGAAGACGCCCACATCCTCTCGTGGGTACTGGATACGATACCCCTCTCGTGTGTGTGTGTGT
>NC_022027.1:21039793-21045086 GCF_000317375.1 Microtus ochrogaster
AGAGAGAGAGAGAACTTCACCTCCAGAGAACCCGTTAGCTCGTCTCTTACCCTTTATAAATAGCAATTAGACGGAGTTCTATCTCCAGTTATGATGTGAGGCATTCAGAGTGGGTTGGTTTTCCCCCACTAATTACATTTTTTGAATACCTGTTTGGGAGCACGTGTGGCTTCGCCTGTAATTTAAGTTATAAAGTGGAGACAGAAACTAGGTAAGGTTGGTTTTGAGGTGACACCAAGGAACAATATCCCAACACTGACTCCTGACCAGAGTGGCCTCCGGAAGCAGCTGGTGCTTCACTGAGAGGGTTGTAGAAAAGCTTTAAGCCTGTACGTAGAAAGTATGATTTTCTGTTGAATGTCCACATTTTTGCTTTTGAAGACTCATTTAACTTTTCTAAGTAACACTAAACTTAAAAAAAAATATAGTATTAATGTAGTTTGTGAAGTGGTTCAGAATATATATATTCTTCAGGTGCAGAACTGAGTTACTTTATTATTGTTGTTGGTGTTTATTTATTTTGGTTATTGTTGTTTTTTAATACTGTACTCTAAGGAGGAAAATTGAGCTTCACAGAGATGTGTCATTCCAACACCAGCAAGAAGAAGTAATTACAACTAAAAAACAAAAACAAAGAAGCAGTAGCAGGCTTTTTTTTTTTTTTTTTAGTTTTTGGTTTTTGTTTTGTTTTGTTTTAAGAATAGTAGATCTTTACAATCTACCCCTTGTGTTTAGTTTGGTCTCTCACATCCTGGAATTAAAGTTGTATGCCTCCATGCCCAGCTGTATAATTTTACATACACACACACACACACATACACACCTACATACACACATGTATAATGTATGTGTGTATTGTGTAGCTCGTGCAATTATAGATTACACCTTGAATTACTTTTCTCACCCAGTGTTTTGTGAATGAAGGATGTCACCTCTTTTGAGAGTATTTCATGAACTGGGGTGTGGTGGTGTGTACCTGTAAACATTGAGGTGGAGGGAGAAAGATAACGAGTTAGGGTCATCCTCAGGTACGAATCGAGGTATGGTCAGTATAGGCTTCAAGAAATTGAGTCTCTTGAGTTTCAAACTAAAACTAAATCAAACTAAGATCAAAAAAGAAAGAAAAACTACTCGGGATTATAGACTATAAGAGTGACGTTCACTTTATGGGCACCTGTGTAGACCTGTGCTTGCTTATGGTGAAGACTTTGTTTTAAAATAGGGAATGGTCTAAAGGCGGAAAGAAAGGTATAGGTAACACACAATGGGCATAATCCTAACGGGCATTTATAGTCGACTTAGAGATGCTTACGATCACTCAGATGCACACAGGCATGGGCCTCACACTACACCTACCTGTCATTCAGCTGATTTATTTTCCATTTTGACCTTGGCAGAGGAAGCTCTGCACCTGGCAGGGGAGGAAAAGGGGAGTGGGTGTGGTTGATGCAGAGGGATACCTGAGCTGGCAGTCTCCTTGTGTGGATGGCACTCGCTAACTGTAGAGAGCAACCTAGTAATGAAGGAATAAGACCTAGGTGGGAAAACGTTTGAGAGTTGTTGTTTTGTTTTTAAACGAGTACACACCCTGTTCTGCTTTTAGTTGAGCACGGAGCTTGGTCAAGGTGTGCACTGAATAAATGATAGATCTGCTTCTTCATAAGTCTTCCTAGGGATAGTTGTTCCTCTTCCCCCGTAATAAATAAAAAGAAACTTCTCGAGCTTTCTGGTGTTTAGACTACCCCTGCAGACGTCCCCAGCCCCACAGCCTTGAGCTTGTCTGTTGCTTGAATCTTTGCTTCTACATATCTGTTAGTGAAAACTGATCCCAGAAAACCTACCAGGTAACCCTAGAAATCTACTCGGATTTGTACCTGCCTGTAGACTGTGACTAAGGTTATTGCTAGTGTCACAGGATTTTGAGTGTATGTATATGTCAGTTTACAGATAAAAATGAATGATGGTGTATAAAAATGTAGGCAGACTTTCTGTGTCTGAAATTCAAGGTATTTTCATATGGATTGTGCCGTATGTTATTTTCCAGGGACTGTAGGTTTATTCAGCAAATGTATATTGTGTACTCTCTGTGTACCAGGTAACACTCATGGTCTAGAGTAGTGTTCTCAGCCTGTGGGTCTCACCTCTTTGGGGGTCGCATATCATATCCTTCATATCAGATATAAAAATTCATAACAATTGAAAAATTACAGTTATGAAGTAGCATTGAAATAATTATATGATTAGGAGTCGTTACAACCTGAGGAATTGTATTAAAGGGTTGCAGCATTAAGAAGGTTGAGAACCCATTGCACTGGAGGTATATTTGCACAGTAGGTTTGTCATTTAAAAATTGCATATTGAAGATTTTCATTTTTGTTTTTTGTTTGAGACAGAATTTCAATATCTAGCCCTCATTGGCTTCAAACATGTGATCCCCCTGCTTTGCCTCTTGAATTGTGTGTGTGTGTGTCAAGGGGCCAGGGCAGCCTTTCCATAAACTCATGGAGATCCTCCTGCCTCTTCCCCTCAAGTGTTGGGATTAAAGACATGCACCACCATACCCAGCTCACCCTGAAGTTTTATAAGGCAAATATTTTAAAATGCCTTAGAAAAGAATAATTTTTAAGAAGTTATTGATTGCTAATTTTTCCTATTTTGTCTTTGTCTAAAACATGCATTTGTAGTCATCTTCATTCATAGGTCACTTAATATGTAGATATGCAGTGCCTCTGTTATATGCCAGGCTGTTGTGACCAGCTGGGGGTTCAGCCGGAGAGAGGTAGACCAGTTCCCTATTTTTATGGTCTTTTCATTCTGATAAGGAGAGACAGAGAAGCCAATAGATAAGCAAGGTGATTCCAGCTGGTGGTCAGTGCTAGGAAGAGAAATAGACGGAGAGGGCGTGGGGATTGGGTTGGGTGGGGCGAGCTGCAAGCTTGCCCTGGTGCCCAGCGGCAGCACAAAGGCCCAGTGAGCTGGTGCAGAGAAGCAGACTCCATCCAGAGTGTGGAGGGTCTTCTAGGCCAGCTGGATGAGAGCTCTGAGCACAGGGCTGGGTTTGGTTGGTGTTTAAACACACTAGGAGGCCAGTAGGAGGGTGGAAGGAAGTGGTGGTGTTCGCTAATGTGTGTTGTGGATGGGAGGGCGCTGACTTCTTGGGCTATACTTGGGCTGTTGTGGCTCTGTTAGGAGGTGATGGTGGTAACCTAGGCTTGAGTAGTGAGGCAGGAAGGCCGCATCATCGCTCTGCAGCTTTTGCAAGCTGGCCTGCTGGCTCGCCTCAGTCTTCTTTCCTGAAGCAATTTCTTGCTTGTTATTTGTACAGTTGCATATTGAGTACAATTGTGTCTTGTTCTTTGGTCAGTCGCTGCTAACCACAGCATTCAGTCAAGTCCTGTTCAGGCTCGCAGTTTATTTATTCACCCTGGAGTTTTTCTGTGTCTGGAGTAGCCCACCTTCAGTGCCAACGTCGGCCGGACTTGCTCTTCCGTTACCAGAACATAGAACAGCCGCTCTCCCTGTGCTTTTCTTGGGAGGTGTCCACCTGGCTATGGCAAGTGTTTAGTTAGGCAACACTGCAGCCTTGCTTGAAGTCAGTCCTATGTTGGTTTGTCCTTGATGTGTCCTTGAAGCACAGGCATTTTCTTCTTTATATTATTGCTACATTTAATTAGTAGTTGCTTAAGTTTAATAAAGAGCGAAGAACTCCTTACTAATAGTCACGCCACTGCTTGAGCTTGGAAAATGTGCTGCCTCTGCTAAGTGCAACTGGAGTAAGCCACACATCAGTCCAGCTTTGGGGGAGCCTTTGTCGCTGTCTGTAGTGGTGCAGGTTCTCTTGGGCTAATACCTCAAGCATCGGTGGTTTCTGTGAAGAGAAAATGGAGGAATGCGGGAGTGGGTGCTGTCTCCAGCAGAACACAGCCAGACCCGGTGTCACGAGAAACAAGGTTAATCATAGTTTGTTGCTTGGACGAGTTCCCTAACTCATCTTAGTCTGTTTGTGTCTGTGCCCTAATGGTCCATTTCTGTCAGAACCCCTCCGTCCTCTGGTCCTCTGTCCTTTTCCTGAGGCATCCCTGATTAATCATTCATTCGTTGCCTGAGTGGAGAGTACCGGGAAGGGAAAGGTAGGGCTGGCTTTGTTGGGCTGCTAGAATTGTAAATAAAAAGCCTCTCCTGCCTTGTCATGGGCCATCCAGCTCTTTATTAGACCAATCAGGTGTTTTAGACAGGCAAAGTAACACAGCCTCACAAAGGTAAACAAATGCAACATAAAAGAATGCAATATATCTTTCCATCATTAAACAAATATTCCACAGCATAAACAAACATAGCACATTTTAAACTAATATTTCACAACACTTCAGTCTCCTGCAAAAACAGCAAATGCTGCTAACTGCTGAGCTACCTCTTCAGCCCCCTTTGAATTCTCATATAGCACTATATAGGCAAATCTATGAGACCTATGAAAAAACAAATCTTTAGTTAGATTTGTGAGACTATAAACCTCAAACTGACTCCATTTAAAAATTCTTGTTATCTCTGATTTTGTCATAAACAGAAGAATGAATCATATTCTACATTATTCTGTTAGATTTACCTGAAAAACAATATGGTGTTCATGCAGTTTGATTCTTTCCTGCAGCTTCTTTTCTATCTGTCATGTGTTAGGACAGAAGAGATGCATGGATTCTGTTTACTACTTTGACCACAATTATCCAGGTTAATTTTGCTAAGCTGTTTTCTGTTGCAGGGGAGTGGGCCCCTTGTTTGTCCCAGCTGCCTGGCTAGCTTACATCCAAAACAACCACACAGAAACTGTATTCATTAAAATACTGCTTAGCCATTAGCTATAACTTTTTATTGGCCAACTCTTACATATTAGTTTAACCCATTTCTATCAATCTGTTTATCACCATGAGGTAGTGGCCTACCAGAAAAGTTTCAGCACATCTACCTCTGGCCACGGATCCATGGCGTCTCTGACTCTGCCCTTCTTCTTCCCAGCATTCAATTCTGTTTTCCCCACCTACCTAAGTTCCACCCTATCAACTAAGCCAAGGCAGTTTCTTTATTCATTAACCGATGAAAGCAACACACAAACATAAGGACCTCCTACACCAGTTTTCTCCTTCTGAAAGGAACTTCACATCTGTTTGTGCTTTCTTTCCTTTCGTTGGCACAGTCTGCTTTTGACTAACATCAAAATGTGCTTAGGAAACTGTGAAGACCATTTGTAAACAGACTGTTAAGAAGCTGGTTAGGTGGGTAGTTGAGTGGATGCTGCACA
>NC_022027.1:21045251-21057266 GCF_000317375.1 Microtus ochrogaster
CTGTCTAGAACCTGGTAGGTGGGTAGTTGAGCTGAGTGGCTGTGCACACTCGCAATGTTAGGTGCTGTGGGTGTAGAAAGGAGGCGTCGTTCCCATCCTTTGAGCTTCTTGCAGTTTATTGGGGAGAGGAGACTTGTGAAGGTTGACTGTAATGTGGATATGGTGTTTATGAATGGCCCAGCCAGAGTTATGAGGAGACTAGAAGGTGAGGTCTGAGGGAAATCTTCAGAAAGGGTAAAGGAGGCCAGAGCATGGCTAGGAAGCACAAGTGAGTTATTCAGGGTTGTCTAACTCTGCTTGCCTTGTTTTAAATTTTTTTTAAAAAAAGACTTGTTATATTTTAATTATGTGTATGTGTGTGTCATCATGTGTGCATATGCTCATGAGTGCAGGTGCCTGAGAAAGTCAGAGGTATCACATCCCGTGGAGCTGGAGTTCCAGGTGGTTGTGAGCCACCTGACATAGGTGCTGGGAACTAAACTCAGATCCTCTGCAAGAGCCGCAAGTGCTGTTAACTGCTGAGCCCACTGTCCAGCCCTGTGGTTCTCAACCTTCCTGATGCTGCGACGCTGTTCCTCTTGTTATGGTGACCTCCAAACATAAATTTATTTTTGTTTCTACCTCATAACTAATCTCGCTACTGTTAGGAATCATAATGCAAATATCTGTGTTTTCTGGTGGTCTTAGGTGACCCATGAGGTAGCGACCTACAGGTTGAGAGTCACTGCAGGTTGAGAGCCCTGATTGCCCCTTGCTGTTTTTGACAATAGTGTTTTCCCCCTTTCCTCCCCCATTCTAATTTTTATTAGCTCTTTTGAGAACTTAATACAATGCACTTTTATCTTAGTCAGCCCCCTCCCCAAACTCCTCCGGATCTACCTCCCTTGCCTACCCACACAAATTCGTGTCATCTTTTCAAGCCATCAAGTCTAGTTTGTGTTGGCTGTGTTCTCTTCCCCTTCTGTCCCTTCCCTAGTTCCTTCCGTGTCTTTTCCTCCTCCCACCTGTCCCCTTTCAAATCCCTGGCCTCCTCTTTTTAAGTGTATGTGTGCGTATGTATGCGTGCATGCACATAAATACATAGATACAACCTAAGTCCATCCAGTATTGCATGTATGTGATCTCAGGACTAACCACTTGGTACTGGATGATAATTAGGTGGCACCTCCATGGGGGAAGACTATTTCTCCCACCTTCAGCACCCCTTAGTTACCGGTAGGTATTTATCCAGGGCTGGAGCCCTGGGAGGCTTCTGCTTTACTGTGTCTGTTGGTGCCTTGTTCGGGTCTTGTTTAGGTTAGCCATACTGTAGAGGTAGCATGAGTGAAACTTCACTCTCATTTCTAGGAGACACAACCCCACAGTAGATTTCCCAGTCCTTTGGCTCTTACAGTCTTTCCACCCGGTCTTCCCCGTTCTTGTGGCTCATAGGCAGCACAGCTGGATAAGACGATTGGTTGCTTCCCTCCCTTGGCTGTTTGCCTAGCACCTGTCTCCAGTCTTTTTTATCCCTGGGGGAAAGCCTATTATTGTCCCCAAATTCTTGGGACTTGGGTGGATTCAGTACTGAAGGAGTCTTTTCTTTCATCCCAGCACATCCTGTTAATGGTTGTGGTCAGGTGTGGTCATTTGCTGGGATTCAGTCCTGTTGTTTGGAGTACGTGGAGTGGAGCTTTGAACACGATTCTGCTTGTTCTTTTCTATGTAAGGAAACTGGCCTCCAGAGCAGTCAATTTTGGCTACTAAGCTCACGTAGCTAATTTATGACAGAACATATACCCAAATTTCTGTCTCTGGGTTTTGTACACATTAATATTACCTTGCTGATTTGCTTTTACGGTCATCAAACTGTTCTAATGAGTCAAACCATGCATATGTTTGAGACAGTGTATCTCCCCATACTTCATTTAGTCACGTAAGAGCATACTTGTGAATGTCAGATCAAGATGGCCATGGGAAATGGACAGGTGTAGGTAGGGAGTGTGAGCAGTTGGGGCCAGTGGAAAGCCTTTGACCTAGGAAAAGTGCAGTAAATAAACACGAGGCCCCAGTGGAAGGACCAGCTGTGTGAACTGGGTGCAGGGAGAAAGGATGGCCTGAACCTTTGCAGGGTGAGAGCTATTGGGGTTGAGGGTGGCAGATCCGCTCCCTGGCGCTGAGCTGTGGTGACACACTGGTCCATTTAGTGCTCTTGTTCCCGGAAGACTCACAGGAAGTGAGCTATATCTCCTCCGTATTTCCCTTCCTCCAGTGGGGTGATTGATTTCGTCTGGAAAAGTGTTACCTACATTGGGCATTTATGAGAAGGGAAAGTTGGGTTATCATTGAAATACCATGGAGAGGATGAGATAATCACATTCTGAACATTTTATGTGTGCCAGTCATTATGTTGGGAGTAGTCAAGGTCAATAGCTTTCCTGATTCTTGGATTAATTGTGATACTAGTGCGATTATTGGCTCTTCCTATGGTTTTGTTAATGTGTCTGGGGGAGGGGGCAAGGGATATGAAGAAACCAAAGTTTAGAGAAGCTAGGTAACTTATCAGAGCTATTTTAATACTAAATTTTTTTTATGTGATGTGTTTTGCCTGTATGTATGTCTGTCTGTGTGTGTGTGTGTGTGTGTGTGTGTGTGTGTGTGTGTGTGTGCAGTGCCAGTGGGGGTCAGAAGAGGAAGTCATATCCCCTGAAACTGGAGCTGAGAGCAACCATATGGGTGTTGGGATTGAACCCAGGTCCTCTACAAGAGCAGTCCGTGCTCTTAAAAGTGCTGAGCCATTCCTCTGGTTCCATGATAGCTATTTTTATTTTTATTTTTTTTTATTTTGGGGTGGGGGTTGGGTTTGAGACAGGGCTTCTCTGTGTAGTCCTGGCTGTCCTGGAACCCACTTTAGACAAGGCTGGCCTCTAACTCACAGAGACACAGCTATTTTTAAAAGTTATGTTGTTATAGACAGATGCAGTTGTGTTTACTGTACCTTCCATGATGTTATGAAGTATTACATTATGGAATGATTAAATCTGGCTGACTGGCACAAACCTGTCTTAAATATTCACTGCTGCTATGGAGAGACTTCATGTCATTTTCTCATCTCTTTCCCAGGAGTATGCATTATTGTCCATGCTACTGTGTTGGACATCACAAGTCACAGCTACTAAAATTAAGGGCTGAGTTGTCTGGCTCTAAGTTTACCGTGCTTCATCTGCCATAGCTGTGTTGTCCGGGTAGCACGGGGGTGGTCCTGTTATGAAACAGGTTGGCAGAACCTGGAAAAGGATCTTGTCCACTGAGAAACGGAACTTCTTTCCTTAAGAGAAAGGCATAAATGATCAACTCGCCTGCTTTTGAAAGTAGCCATACAAGGGTGGAACCAGTTGCCGGTAACAATACTTTCCATAGCCCTGTATTTCAGGAGTTCTTGGCCAGAGAGAGAAGAAAATAGGAAGGGGAAACCCTGGTAGAAAATTAAAGATGGTTAGGACTGGAAGAAAGTTAAGGCCAAGGGTAGTCCCAAGAGGTCAGTTTTGAGGTGATGGAGGCCGAGATTGCAATTTATTGGCGGTTACTGGGTTTGTCTTCTCTTCCCTGCTCCCTTTTCTTCCTCTTTTCCTCCCTTTCCTCTTTCCTTTTCCCTTTCCTTTTCCCTTTCCTTCCTTGTCCCTTGTCTCCATGCACCCCAGGCTGGCCTGGAACTCTTGGTCTCCTGCTTAGGCCTTCCAGGGCTGGGATTGCAGGTTTGCCCCACCACGTGTGGCTGCCAGGCTTGCTTTAGCTTGAGTTTCTAGACTAACTGATGGCAACTACATCTTTTCAGTCTCTTCGGCTTGGGTGTGGTAGACTTCTTCCCTAGGTCCCAGATTCTGATATATGAGCATATGGTGTTGAATATCCACTTTATTCTTGTTCCATTTGGAATTGTTTTTGTGATTGCAAATTGGGCCAGAATCATAAATCTTCACCCATGCGTCTCCAGTAAGAGGGAAACATCTTTGGAGTGGGCTGTCTCACTGTTTCTAAATGTCGGTGTGTTTGTCAGTAGAATGGGGATAAATAGCTTTCCTTCAGGCTACTTAGCTTTTAGCTACTCAGTATGAAGCAATTCCTGGGCCAGATTAAGCACTTAAGCGTGATTCATCAACACTGCCTCATTGCACTTGTAGGTAGAGATGACTCCGCTGCCGCCTAGCCCTGTTCCTTCTTTTTATTTATTATTATTGCCAGCACCATTCTCTTTTTGCTGGTGAGGATTGAGCTTAGGGCCTTGAGGATGCCAGGCAAGTAATCTACCACTGAGCTACCATCTCAGCTCTCCCTCCCCTCCATGGGGGAAGTGACTACAGCTAGGATGTTCAAGGACTGGAGAGATGGCTCAGTGGGTAGTGCTGCTCTCATGTGAAGACATGAGTTCAAATCCCCAACACCCATGTAAAAATCTTGGCATACCATGTGCACCCCTGGATACCAGCATGGTCTGGGGTGGAAATAGAAGGATTCTTGGAGGTGTAGTTCTAGATTCAGTGAGGGACCTCCTGTCAAAGCCTAAGATGGAGAATGAGGTGACAGAACGTGGCATCTGACATCTTCTACCACCCTCCTCTGACGTCTGCGTGTGCACGCAGATGTGTGCTCCTATGTGCACACGTGCACACAGCCATTCACTCCTGCACACACACCAAGGAGGAGTCCAGTGCTCTATATTTCACTCCCGCACACACACCCAGGAGGAGTCCATTTTCACTCCTGCTGTCGTACTTGGGTTCTGACTTGTTTAGTCACGTGGTGTGGCAGTTACACTCTTGCTCAGTAGGACAGAAAGAACGGGTTGCTTCTGTCAAGCATCAAGTCATTTAGATCAGATAAGAGGACAGAGAAATTACACTGGTTGCCCGCAGCCCGAATGTCTTTGCCCAAGGTCATAATTCCAGCCTTTTCCCCAAGCGGGACTGCTCTACTGTCCCTGGGCCTTTTCCTCTCTCAGGGTTCTGTGAAGAATTTCTTATTGCCAAGATTTTAAACTAGGAAAAGCTGGCCAACCGAAAACGTTAGACACTCCACTTTTGGAAAACTTCAAAAATAGGAAGGAAGTTTATTTGTTCAGTGAAGTTTACAATTATAGGCCTGTTAAAGGCAGAAAATTAGCCAAGAATGGTATTCTGCGGAAGTTCTTTTTACTGGGCGGACCCTAAGGAAATCAGTCATTAGGTGAAAAATAGCCTAAGATTTTTTTTGAGACAATATTTGCTTATAGTCATTTGTGACTGTTTCTATTGTCCATTTTTAATACAATATAAGATTCCAAATAAAAAGTACTAAAGCTTACAAAGTTTGATTTCAGAAACAAACCAAAACTCACTTATGAGTAATAAGTTAGTGGCTCCTTGTATTTTGATTATTAGCAAATTATATGTTGAGCATGATATTAATATAGGTACTATAGTCAAACCCTTCTTATTGTTCCAGAAATAGCCATGTTCCCAAGTTTCCAAGTGAGTGGAAAGATTTGTAACATATTTTCATTTCTCGAAATCCTTGACTAATGCCTAGGAATTTGCATCCCACCGACGTTTTGGTGTGTTCCACTTGATTTTGGTATACGTGAGAGCATTACATTCAGGCCGTTCTCTAGTGTTAATTGGCTGAGGCTGTGCTGTGTGGGTTGTTTTTCTCCCAGGAAAAGCTCCACGCGTGAGACTAGGAGAGCACAGAGCTCCACACGGACGCAGTGTGCTCATTCTAGACCTTTGCTCAGAGTCCCGACTGCTCCAAGTTGATTGTGCACTTCGATACATTGTTGTGCAAATCTGTGATGGTGCACACTGAGACAGGACCTCTTAGAGGGAAAGGCAGGTGTGTGTAAAGGAATCAGAATTGCTTGTCTTTTAAAATGTGGTTTCCTGAGGCCTGGGAGATGGTTTAGTCAGTAGAGGGCTCTCCGAATTAAGTATAAGGACCTGAGTTCCAATCCCCAGTCCCTGTTAGATAGAGTCTCACTGTGAGTGAATTAGAGACTGTGATCCCAGCATAAGGGTGGGATGGAGTGGGATGTAGGGGTAAAGACAAGAGAACTCTTAGGCTCATTGACTAGCCTGTCTAGTCAACTCAGGTTATTGAGCTCCAGGTCCAGCTGGACACCCTGTCTCAAAAGTAAGCTGGAGAGCTGGAGTGATGGCTCAACAGTTAAGAACACTCTCAACTCTTTCACGGGACTAGAGTTTATTCCCAGCACCCACATGGTGTCTAACAAATGTATGTAACTTCAATTCTAGGGAATCTGAAATTGTCTCCTGACCTCTGAGGTCATTGGATACTTGTAGTGCACTGATGTTCATACCGGCAAAGCACCCATCACATAAAACAAAAGTAAATAAATCTTAAAAAAAATAGAGACCAATAGAGGAAAACACCTGCATTGACCTCTGGTTTCTACATGCCTGTACACGTATGTGTACGCACACTTCTACACATACATGAGTAAACGGACACGTGCAACACACACACACACACCACAGATATACTTTGGATGTATTGAAAAGCAGCTGTGGTGTCCTGGAGCACCTGTCTGCTGATGTAGGTGTGTGTTTTTAACTGCTCTAATAAGTGGATGCTTTATTTGGATTTAATAGGCAGACAGCAGAGTGGAAGAAAGGGTGACTGTCCCCAAGCTTTGGCTGCAGATTCAGGGTGAGTGTCTGGCTTCACCATCATGGATGACTGCAGCTAAGCATGTAGTGGGAAACTGGTGAGGTGTGGGTCTCAGAGACACCACAATGTGTTTCTAGCCATATGGCCATATGTTGTTCTTCTAGATTATTATTATTGTTATTATTAATTTAGAGGCTTAGAGGTTTTAGCCAAATAAGGAAATTTGACCCCAAAGATTACTTCATCCCAAAGCAAAAGCAGATCCCGTGATCTGGGAAAACAGCGTGTCTGGGAAGGTCCAGTTCCTTTCACTTGAGCTCTGTGATTTGATGCCAGTCACTTTCGCCTTTTGCAGCGTCTTTTCCTCAGCTCTGAAATGAGCAGGTTGAAGGAGTGATTTGGAGGGTCCTGTGCAGGAGTCAGGGCAGAATTTGCATTAGTGACGCTGTGGAGGTGGAAATGCGATGGGCAGAGGGATTGATAAAAGGGCTGGTCTCAAGCTGAGTGAGATAAGGCAGCTAGTTTCTTTCCACTCCAAAGCAGACCCTGGCGCATCTGGCTGCCTGTGTTTGGTAGGGGTTCCAGAGGAGGGTTTGTAGCAGAAGCCCGACCTCCTGAGAAATGTGGATGATCTGTGGAGAGCAGAGCTAGTGGATTTGGGGATGGGCCGGAGGCTGGGCCCTGGGTGGAGTAAGAGCCTTGCTATCATCTGACTGGACTAAGTGCAGGCTTGACCAGCACTTGAGATTCGGGCTCAAGCTGAGGAATAAATTGTGCACCCTCATGGTGGAAAGCTGATGGAAGGAGAAATGAGTCGAAGCCTCTGGCCAAGTCTAAGCTTGATCACCCGGAAAGCACTTGGGAACCAGGGAATAAGGAGGGAGACCCACTTCGTGGTGAAGAGAATGCAGTTGATGGGGATCTTGGAAGGTCAAGGTGCCTGAAAAACACCTTAAAGAGGTGGCTGGGCATTTGGGTCAAGTTAGAAAACCATTCGAAGGTAGAGATGTAGATTAAACAATCCTCTGTGGAGAGCTGGGAAATTGGGGAGAGTGGAGGAAGACACCCACTCTCCAAGTCCTCTGGCACAGCCGAAGGAGCCCAGAAATCCTCCCCTGGGTTAGAGCAGATGCTAAAGCAGTAGTCGAGGAAGGCTGTACAGTGGTTACTAACCACACACATCCAAAGGCGGCACTTAGGTCCCATGCTGTGCAGCCCCTAACCCCTTAGGACTTATTCTCTTGTATTTCCTCTTGTCCTTGTAAATCAAGACAGAGTGTCACTTTTGAAAATGACTTTAGGATTCAGAGACTTTAGTTCCCTCTTGGTAGATGGAATCTGATTGTGGTGGGTAGATCAGAGTTCAGCCTGAGCAAATCTTGAAGCTTCTGGCCACGCCGTATTGCTCTCTGGCATGGGCCAGCCAGCCCGCCAGCCAGCCGCGGGCTGGTTCCCAGCAGCAGCTCTGGGCAGCTGAAGCCCTCTTATCTCATGTCAGCCTGGTTTCTGAGTTGGTTCTCTAGGAATGCTCCTGATAGTGAATGTGGGCTCCAGTGAAATGAAGGCAGCCTTCCCACAGAGGTGGGGTGGACAGCTGGAGAGAACTGAGCCCCTCATGCCCTGTGCTCAGCAGACCCTTGAAGGGAGAGGCTGCAGCCAGGTTCTCAGTGTCTGTCACCCCATCCCACTCCTTAAATTAAAAAAAAAAAAAATCGACATACAGAAACTGTACGCACACATTTACTGTGTACTGTGTGAGTCAAATCACAAACCACTCACCTTTGTTTCTCATTTGCTGGTGTGTAATGCTAAAGCCTTTTCTGGGAGCAGATTTGCTCCCTGGGAGTTGGGGGCCTCTCTAGACTCAATCCCTCGGCCCCTTCCCCCATTCTCCGCTCAGATTTTGCAAGACACTACTTCCCCATCTTGTGGCTTTGGAAGTCTTCTAAGATCAGAATCTGATCAGCAAGAGTGTGGGGTCATGACCTCTCCCTTGATGTGAGATTGACCTTTCTCCTAATGCCCTAGGGTTTTGTTCCTTCCATTCTTTGGATATTCAGGTCGTTCTGTGGGCTTATCCCAGGCTTACAGCCAACTCAGGTCCTTAAATCTTGTTCACATGAACCTTGGGCGAGCTGAGCCGCAGTGGGCACTTACCAACTGAAAGGGGTTTTTTCTTCTGTTGTTTCTATGTTTGCAGCTTATTTCTAATAATTTACACACATATCACTCTGCTCCTGACGCTGAAGGATTTTCTCTTTGTTAGCTTATTTGCCACTAGAAGGCCTTACTCGACTATAGTAGAAGGACACTTTGGAAGGACTGGTTTAACTAAAGAGTATACTTTTTTGGTGACCATACTCCAAAATGGCCTTGTTTCAAACTCACAGAGATCCACCTGTGTCGGGAGAGGCCATCTGCCTCCCAATCACTGGAATTAAAGAAGGGTGCATTACCACACAGACCCCAAAGGTGGGCTTTAAATATTTTAAACCCTTCAAAGATTACAATACTAATGTGTATAAAGTACAGGGGAAACACCATATGCGTGTGAAAATAACAAACTACTGTATTACCATTGCTGCTGCCCGGAGCCTGCACACGTGGCTCCACTCAGGTCTGTTCTTTAGTACGCTCTGTTTAACTATATCTGGTTTTGGCTGGGATGGTGGCTCTGCAGGTAAAGGCCTGCTGTTCACGCCTGAAGAGAAATTTGATCCCTAGAGCCCACATAAAGGTGGAGGGAAGAGTCCTTTCCGTAGAGCTATCTGACCTGTACTTGTGCCCCTTTGCATGTGGACACCCCATATACATCCAGAATACACAGTAATAGTAAAGCAGTAGTAAAGTGGCATCTCTATGAATGCAAATATGTAGAAGAAATAACAGCCTTTCATACACAGTTATATTGCAGCTCTTTTGAAGAATAAGTCAACACCCTGCCAGAGATTTGACTTTTCTTTAAGAAGGTGTGCACAGGGCTGTATGAAGAATTGTTGGGCACACTTTCCTCAAAACTATAAGGCAAGTTAGAAGTCGAAGCCTTCCTATTGTTTGTTTTCATTTTAACCTACACAGTTTCTCTGTGACACTCTGGAGTATTTTCAGGTAAGCATGTAAGGGAGTGTTATAGTTACCATTTTACACTTGGAGAAAAACTCAAGCTCCCTTCCGCCCAGTATGTTAAAGTGCATCTGCCAGGTCCATGGAAATAAATCAAACCTGTTGTGATGTCCAGAGCAGCTGACGTGGTGAGAGAGAGAGACATGCAATGTTAGGTGCCCTGAGAGCTGATGGAGAAGCATTCTAGAACCCCCTACCTTTAGTGATCGTAGCATGTGAACCACACCCCAAAGAGCCGACTCTTGAAGTTGCTGCAATTCCTGCTGAATCACAAAGTTGACAGCTGAAAATACTCAAAATCCTGTCAGTTTCAGCATTGGACTAAGTTGTGTACAAAGACTAACTGGACAATAAATTGCATCAGACTTAAATTGTGTATTTGTAACTTTTAGAAGGAGCTGTAGTGTGTTTGCATCGATGAATTTATATCATACAGAAGCCAGTTTTGTTACTCTTACTAATAAGACACTTGAGTTTTGTTCAAAATTTACTTTCTTCAGAAATTACATTTTGTTGTCTTAATGAGAGACTTTGGCTATAGCTTCCCATTTTTCAACTGGCTTTCAGACAGTAGGGATGTTTTTGGACACACACATGCATACATGCACACACTCATGCAGATGCATGCCATGGTACCAGAGGAGATGATGGGGAGTTGTGGCAGTGGGAGGTAAAACCAACATTATTGAACATACAACTGCGTTTTCTTCTGCACAGGTGCAGAAAAGAATTTCAGGATGAATCAGAACAAAGCAAAGCTGGGTTGATTAAGTAAACGGCTATATTCAGTAAAGCAAGCGAGTTTATTAAGTAAAAAGAGGAGGCAGATCTCTGAGTTAGAGGCCAGCCTGGTCTACAAAGCAAATTTGTGGACAACCAGGACTATTACACAGAGAAACCCTGTGTTAGCGGGGGGAAAAAAGACATGAAAATCTATCAAGAGTCAGGTCTTTGGGATTTTGGGTAGTTCATTTTATGGGCAAACTTTAATAGAGTGGGGAATTATTCTTAAGAGTAGTTGGTACAAAGATGGGGGATTCCAGGAACGGAAGGCTCTTTTGTCTCTCAGTACAATTGTCCCAGGTGTGTCAGATGCATGATGGAGGCAGGCAGATTTGTAAGGCTAAGAACATGGAGATGCTTTATTATTTTTATAATAAAGCAAAGGACTTTAGTGATTTCAGTCAGCCATGCTGGTCCAGCCAGTTTTGAGTTATCTTGCTGAAGGTGAGTCTCTGGTTGCATTAGCTCTTGCTAATTAGCCTCCTTGCCCCTCCTCAGCCCTCATGCCTATCCAGCCTGCCCAGTTCTCTTCGCTGAGTCCTTGTTGGCGTTGTCCTCTCCTGGACAGACACTTCAATCCAGCGGTCCTTAACCTGGGCTCAGGATAAGAAGTTGGGTACATGCACTTGGATGGGGTAAAACATCATATTACATCTCTATTTTCATCAACTTCCAACTAAAATCTAACTTAATCCTCTGACTGTTAATGAATTCAGCAAGACCAGTATCTTTAGCAGTTATTGTAATGTTAATATCAATAAAATCACACTGCTGTCCTCTCAACATTGCCTGATGTGTGTATGTAGAGGTCCATGTCGGGTATCTTCTCTTTCCTTTCACTTTGTGTTTTTGAGGCAGAGGCTCTCTCTGAGCCTGGAACTCATCAGTCGGCTCGACTAGCTTGCCAGGAAGTTTCAGGAATCACTCCTATCTACAGACATACTCCCACCCTCACCCTGCCCTGACATGACAGGACTTCACTGTCGTGTCCAGCTTTGTGAGGACACTGAGGTTCTCACACTTGTGTTGCAAGCAAGGCTTTACCTCCTGAGCCATCTCCCCCCCCCCCTCACCGTTAATACCTCTGAAGTGAAGTGTTTGGGGATTTCCCCCACACCACTGTTCAGTTCTGCAACTTTTCAGGCACCAGCTGACTGAGCAGAGAGTCAGTTCTGACCCTAATCATTCCATAGTTAGAGCAGACCTCACAGGCAAGGGTTAATCCCACAGCATCCTCTACAGGGCCACTTCCAAGCCCCAGGATTCGCTTCTAAACATTACAATCAGGTTCACACCACCACTTCTGTGCTCAGTGATTTGATAGATGGCTCCCAAAGCTCAGAAAGTTATTTTCTTATATTTCCTGATTCAGATTTTCTTTCTTTCTTTCTTTCTTTCTTTCTTTCTTTCTTTCTTTCTTTCTTTCTTTCTCTCTCTCTCTCTCTCTCTCTCTCTCTCTCTCTCTCT
>NC_022027.1:21057446-21058560 GCF_000317375.1 Microtus ochrogaster
GCCTCGACTTCCCAATGCTGGAAATAAAGGTGTGTGCTATCACCACCCCGGCTTACTAAAGATGCAACTCAAGAGGGGCCAAGTGGAAGAAATGAATAGAGCAAAGTTGGGGTAGAGACTGTCCTGTCCCATCTGCCTGTGCTCCTGTGCTTTCTAGATATGCCGTCTCCATGTGTTCATGTGGCGTCCTGGACCCATTGGTTGTTGTTGTTTTGTTTTGTTTTTATGTAGATCCTATTAGGGAGCTCTGGACCTCATCGTTTGGGAGGATTTTTTAAATGTAGGTTATATTAATGAGGTGTTACTGGTTAATTAATTTGGTTACAACCTTTGCCCCTGTCAAGAGGTGGTGATGAAACCAAATTTCCAATTTTCACATCAATGATTGGCTGAGTTCTGTGGAGACCTGCCCCGAGTCATTCATTAGCATAAAGTTAGGTATGATGGAAAGTGTCATGAATAACAAAAGGCTTATCTTTTGCCACTCAGAAAATTCCACAGATTCTATATTTTGAGACTTTTTTTTGCCTGGAGCCAAGACCATTCCTCTCTTTATTACCATTTTCACACTGTACTGCAGGTTATATATTCATCAAAATACTGTGCACATTATGATTTTGAGTGATAATAATTACAGCAGAATGTGATTCACCACTGGATCTTGTTAAATATGGCAATAAGATGCATTATCAAAATTATTTGGATAATTTCTCTTCATTACAATCAAATTCTTTCCTATTCCCTAGTGTGCCATTTTATATGCTGTAAACCTTAATTTTGAGAAGGTATAGGCTTCTCTGGGCTATCAGAGAGTCCTTGAAAAAAATGAAACTTAAGACTCAGCCCCTGGGGTGCATTTGAGAGAGCACTAGCAAGGCACCATTGCTGAGGGGAGACTGGGCCCAGCAGTGCTGTTAGCCTCCTCCACGGCCTGTTACCATTGTAATGTATGCACCCCAAAACAGAGAGGGTTTGCCAAAAAATACACTAAAGCATTTCCCACCCAAAAATGTTTAGCACAAAAATAGCTTTGGTGCTTACAGGGGCCAGTCTGTTGCAAACTTGGCTTGAGATTTGCATGCACATTGTGCCTTCTGCCCGTGTCTGTGGCGTG
>NC_022027.1:21058660-21064875 GCF_000317375.1 Microtus ochrogaster
TGCCTTCTGCCCGTGTCTGTGGCGTGCCTTCTGCCCATGTCTGTGGCGTGCTTTCTGCATACAGGCACTGTTATGGACATGTCTCCCTTGCCTTATTCTGCCTTCTGCCCGTGTCTGTGGCGTGCCTTCTGCCCATGTCTGTGGCGTGCTTTCTGCATACAGGCACTGTTATGGACATGTCTCCCTTGCCTTATTCTGGTTTCCAGGGTCTGTTCAAGATATTTTTCTTTCCTTTTTTTTTTTGCTGCTGCTGCTGCTTTTGGGGGTGGGGCTTGGGGTTGGACAGGGTTTCTTTGAGTAGCCCTGGCTGTCCTGGAGCTCACTTTACACCAAGCTGACCTCAAACTCAGAGATCTGCCTACCTTTGCCTCTCCAGTACCAGTTATGCACCATCACTCCGGCCAGCCAGGGCTACTCAAAGAAACCTTCTCCCAGGTTGTACTTGTGGTATAGTGCTCAACAGTGGCAGCTGGCTTATTCAGCAGGTGACCAAGGTGGATCTGAATAGTCTTAGACATCAAGGCCTGGTCTTTACCTCGGGTGCTGGTTAGCTCGCTGTGATAGAACACCCAAGACAAACAGCTTGAGACGGGGAGAGCTTTCTTTGAGCTCAAGGTTTCAGGTGTGCCCCATTAGGGGTACTTAGCCCTGCTGCTGCTTATCTGAGGCTGAAGGATGTGGCAAAGGAGAGCTGCTCCCTCCTGATGGGGAAAGTAAAGATAGAGATTAGAGATTCGTGCATTCCCTTCAAGGCCACACCCTGTCAGATGGCCTGCTTCTTAGCTCTCAGGCCCTACCTCCTAAGATTTCTACCACACTCCAATGATGCTGCCTGTTGGGGACCAAGCTTTTCATAATATATGAGTGTTGGGAGGGGTTATGATCCAAACCATATCTCGCAGTAAGATTAATGCCATAGTTTCTAAAAGGAATGAGATGGTTCTATATGGGTTGATATGTCAATAATATAGGGTCCCAGTGATAATAGTTGCAGAACATTGTGCATGTGTGTGCGTGTGTGTGTGTGTGTGTATATAAGAAAGAAAGAGAAAGAAATGAGATAACACACAATGAACCACAGGAGAAAAAAACCCCTGTAGCTATAGATGTTTCTGGGCTTTTCTTATATGAATATGTATTAAATATGTATGTAATATATATCTATGTGAATATGCATTAAATATGGATGTGACTGTGTATTAAATATGTATGTGAATATGTATTAAATATGTATCAAAGTGACTGAAGAATACATTCTGCTCCTGTGTTTAAAAAGGAGGATGGATTGTTGGGCGGTGTGGCACGTGCCTTTAATCCCAGGACTCAGGAGGCAGAGGCAGGGGAATCTCTGTGAGTGCAATGCCAGCCTGGTCTACAGAGTTAGTTATAGGACAGCTAAGGCTACACAAGCTTTGACTTGAGGGAAAAAATAAAATCCTGCCTCAAAAAAACCTTACTTAAAAGAAAAAGAGGATGGATTATTGAAAAATGGCAATACTTATGTTTGTCTCTTCATTGGGTCTTGAGCTTGACCCTTTTAGGCCAGGCAGTCCAGGCCTGAGCCTTAATCTTGGCCTCCTTGAGGCAAGGGGGAGGAGCAGGGCAAAGGCAGGCCTGTACCTTTCTTTCCTCCGTCCATTCTGTTCAGTAGCAACAGGCTGGCATCTTACTGGCCCCGAATTATAGACCTTTGAGGGTCCCGGTGCAGAGACACCTCTGTGGGTTTGGATTTGGATCTGAGGCCCCAGGGACTGCTGAGGGAGGAGCTGTGCAAGGGGCATGACTTCTACTGGCACTCCGCAAATGAGATAGTGAAGGAAGAATGTAAGATTAAAGTCTCCATTGCTAGTGTCTGCCTTGGTTCTGATGAGCTCCTTGCTTCTGCTATGGTGGATATGTAGATTAGTCAGAGGTGCTGGCTCTGGCTAGCTGTACTTGTTTATGAATGGGGAGGCATTGCTGTTGTGAGAATGGAAGTTACAATTCGATTTAGTTTCTGAGGCTGAAGAGCTCGCTCAGCAGTGTTTTCCTGTCCCTGTGTGATGTGGTTCCCAGCTGAGGTTTGAGAGAAGTGCAGCCTCCTTGGGGACACCATGTCTCTTGTTGCCTGTCACCTGGGGTCTGTGCCTGCTGGCAGAGCTCTCCACTTTCCTTCAGGTCCCCTAAGGAAGGAAGGCCTTGCCTTTTATATAAGAAATGAAGGCTTTCCTTTGGAGATCTAGCCAAAAAAACCAGAAAATCCCTTAGCTGTGTTTTCGGCCAGGTGGGTTCTGCTTCTAGGTAAACAGAGGATGCATGTGACATCCCAGAGTGAGAGTTCACGAGGCCTTGTGATGCCAGCCTCTGCCCTGCCCCTCATCAGGGCTGATACCTCTGAACTCAGACGTGAATCCCATTCAAGGAGAGGAAGCAGACATTTCCGAGTGGCATTCTGGCCCAGATGTGAGGCAGCGTTGGACACTTTGCAGGGGACTCGTGTCTCCTGCCCAGTTTTGTCCACTGGTACTCTGTGTAGTTATTTTTCCCCCTTGTTTTATTTACATGACAGCCAGCAGGCAGGGTGTGGGGAGAACGGGAAAACAATTCAAGCAGGAATTCTCTCGGGCTCTGTTTCTGAATATTGTCTTTTAAATGGGGCCTGAAATTTTATTAAATCCTTTCTTGCATAGGAATAAAAATGGAGTTGAATTGGACTCGGTGGGCACTTTGGTGCCTGGTTTTATTTTAGGAAGGGCCAAGTGTGGGAAGCCCCGAAGTTAGTCCAATCTGTATTTCAGTTTCTTTAAGAAGGCCTGGGCTCCTTTCTCTCTCCTCCGGATGTGCTTAGCGCTCCTCTTGTGGCCGGCCCGTGGTGCCCACCTTGCTCATCACTGTCCTGTGCTCATTCTGTCTGTTAGCCTTCGACAGTGTGCCTGTCTTTGTGGAGAGTGGTTGGAATCCAGCACGCAGTGTGGCTGCTTTTGTCCCATTCATCCTTTCCTGAAGTCTCAGTTCTATCCTATGAGGCCAACCTGGTGCACAGCATGAATGAATGGCCTTGTATATTATATAGAGGGTGGCTGTTGTTTTTTTCTCTCTAAATGATGTATTAAAACCAATAAGGTACTGGTAAGAGTTTGTGTGAAATTAGAGGCAGATAAGGTGTGGGGAAGAGGAGCTTGATTTAAAGTAGTTTCTCCCTTGTGATCAACAAACAAGCACTAATTCTCATTATCAGCAGACGCATCTGTTCCTCCTGGGAAAATAATATGAAATGAGCTGTTTCTCTATTACTATTTTTACTATCATTACTGTTACTGTTGCTTTTATTTAACTCCTTACCATACAAAACGTTTCCTCTGAGGGAGGAAGCAGTGAATATTCCTGCCATCTTTTTGCAGCTTCAGATGGTTTCTGTTATATATTAATGTTGTTATAGTTTTAAATGAGATGCTAGACTTTTAAAAACATTTATCTGCATTCTTTTTATCCTGAATTTATTCCCATGCCATGAATTTTTGCTTCTTCAGGGATGGCTTTTTCTTCTTTGCACCATCTTCCTCTTCTGGCTATGGAACAATCTGTTCCTTTTCAGTGGGGATCATCTCGATGTGGCAGGGGAAGCTCACTTGTAGGTTAATCTGGCCGAGAGCTCTGAGAGTTCGCCGGCCATCTCAGGTGCTGTGTTCACCCAGATTTGCTCAGTGCCTAGAGGACCTGTGTCTGAGCCCTTCAGTTAGCATTTCTCTGCGTTTTTAGTCATGTGCAGCAAAACAATTCTTGGATCCCCAACCCCGTGTCCAACCCTAGCCTGGGTGCACTGACCAACTCCGCCACTCCCACCACCACAACAACACACATGACTTCTTTAAAGTGATATGCTTGAGGTAACTTGTGGCGTTTCAGATATGCATGTGCTTGATGGCCTGGGAAGTGTCATGGGTGTCTTTAAAGTGCACAAAAAGATTTGAACCTCTTGATTAGCATGACTTTGTAGGGTTTGGGGTCAAGAGAATAGGGAATCATCTTCACAGGTCACCCCAGGCTTACAGGAAGAGGAGGCCAAGACACTGAAAAGAATAATTTAATTTTATATGTTAATAGTTGGTAGACAAACCAGTAAGTGCAAAATGAAAGTGACATTTTTTTATTCTAAAGGTTATTTCAGAAATGCCCTCCTAAATCCTTGTGAATAAAATTACAGTTGCAGTGTGTTTGTAATCCCTTAAAATCCTTAAATCCTTATAAAGCTGACCCGTGCGCTTGAATAAGGACTTGACTTACAGAAATATCTCTGATTCTTAGAATTCTATACACCTGAACAGGCCTGCTTCATTAATTTTGGGTAATTGATCTTAATTATCTAACTTTTTTTGTTATGGTTCCCATAACAGTCGCTCTAATAACAGTATCAGTCGCTCTAATCAAACCCTAGCCCTTGTTAAATTTATTCCAGGAAAACCGTTTTCAGGCTCTCTGCTCTGCTCTGGTGAGTTTGGATTTGCTTTATCGGCTTATCTGCGAACAGGAATGACGTAGTTCTTAGTGCTCTGACTGAACAGGCAAGATTCTCAGTAAAAGGCCCAGATCTTATCAGAGGGAGTAAGTTTCTAGTGACCCCAGTGCGTTTGCCCCAAGAAGGTCTTGGGTTCTTTGTTTTGTTTGTGGGAGCAATCATTGCAACCTGATGTATATATTACTATAGACCTGAAAGGCTGTTTTTCAGTTGTGTTTATTTTGGGGGTCAATGCTGACATCTTTCTTTTTATGTATCTGTGAGCTTCAAGCTCCTTCCCACCTACTTTCACGTGACATCTCTGCGTCACCCTTGCCTGGCCTCTGATCTGCCACACTGTGGTGCCTTTCTCTAGTCTCTTCGGTCCTGAATTAATGCCAGGTCTTCCAGGGCCTCTTTGTTCCCTCTCACTATCCCATCCCCATCCTTTCCCCACCCCCCGCCGCTCAGAGCTTCACCTCACCCCTTGTCCTGCATGAGCTAGTGTCCATCTCCTGTCTACTGTACATCGCTTTGCATGTGCCTTCTTGGTGCTGGATGGCAGGAGGCTTGAGTAAAATTTGTGTTTAAATTATGAGACCCACCAGCAAGGAGAGATAGATAGGACTTGGTCTTTGAATGAAGTGTGTCTGTTTTAGATTCTAATCAAAGAACTAAAGAAATCCATAGTTAGAAAACCCATGCAGCCTGAACTCTGACCTGGGTGTGATGTGCTACTCAACTGCTCCGACTGGCGGAGTCAAGGGGACCCTTGAGCCCTCTATTCTGTAGCCCTTGTGTTATTGTTGAAGTGCTGTAAGTTCCTATGCTCCATACATTTTTCCCTCTTTGAAACATGATGGAAGACATCATTGCTCACTTGAGTCATTGCGGGTGCAGCGTGTAGAGACGTTGGCTAGCTTAGCAGTCCTCAAAGGACTGAATGAATGTGTGTTCTGTGTGGAAGTGCAGCTAATAATTGGGGAGCGCCACGTGACTCCTGTTAGAACAGTCTCACACCTGCTGAGAAAGGGGTGCTGCGTACATTGGCGATGCTGTTTTTACCACACAGAACTAACTTTTCACTAGACAGTCTTCAGTGCTTCTGATCTTGAAGTCCCTCTCCCACAGAGAGAAACCATGGCCTTTTGTTTTTTGCTGTGGTCCTGTGAATCATTAACAACGTTCTGACTGCAGCTTAGACTTCCTGCTGTTTCTGTTCTCTGCTTTTCTACCAACAATGTCTAGGCTGCCACAGGCTTCCCAAGCTTATTTGGCCGTATGTGAGTGGGCTAGAGCACAAGCATATAAAGGACCGGTGCAGACATGGTTGCCATTTGAAGCTCTGCCTCGGGCTGGCAAGATGACTGCAGGTATCGGTGTCTGCTGACAAAGCTAATGGCTTGAGTTCTGTCTCAGGGCCGCGTGGAGAGAAAGAACCAAGTCAACAGGTTGTCTTCTGACCTCAACACACACACGCACACACACACATACACACAACAATGTGAACAGCCCCTCACCCCCACACACATTAAAAAAAACAACTTTTTATTTGTTTGGGGGTCTTTCTGTGTAGCCCTAGCTGTTCTGGGACTCCCTATGTAGACAAAGCGGACTAAAACTCACAGAAATCCACCTACCTCAACTTCCCCCATGCTGGGATTAAAAGCCTGGGCTACCACTGACCAGCTTACAATTCAGCTTTTAAATTTATTATTTAAATCTTCTGCTTTACAAACAA
>NC_022027.1:21067474-21083681 GCF_000317375.1 Microtus ochrogaster
CGGTTTCTCAGGAAATTCGGGATCAACAAACAACTTTTTAAAAGATTTGTACGTGTGTGTGTGTTGCTTACCTGTTTGTATGCCATGTACCCTACAAAGCCAGAAGAGGGCATTGGATCCACTGGGCCTGGAGTTAGAGATGCCACCATGTGGGTGCGGAGAACTGAATCCCAGTTTTCTGAAAGAGCAGTAAGTGCTCTAACTGTTGACGCAACCCTCCAGCCTAGGAGTCCCCTTAAAAATACATCTATCTCTAAAGATATCCTTGACTAAAAAAAAATAAAAAAAAAAAAAAGATATCCTTGACTCTTACGCTATAACAGCTTAAAAGGAGATAGCCTAATCTTTCTGGCAGAAAGGCTGTGTTTAGTGTGCTCAGTATTTAGTGACTGAGAGTCAGTGGGTCTTTGAGAATTATGTCACGGACATAGAATACAAGCTTTCTTTAAAGACGAACTGAAACAATCTCCCTTTTTGTACACACTGGTTAATCTTTTTAATCTGAATTGGAAAGGGGATTGGATTTTTCTGGTTATGATATTAAATAAACAGGGCCCTTGTAGGTGTTTGGCCTTCAACTCAAAGTTTTATACACAGAAATATGTGTCCTGTCAAAGCAAAAACTGGAAGATTAGGTCCATGCTGGCCACGTTTTCACAGCCCATGAACGTCAGAGTGAGTGTTGTGGCCGCTGGTCACCTAAGCTGGGCTCAGGTGTTCACTGACAATGGTATGGATTCCATCTTATTTTTGAAGCTGCTGTGTAGAGCCTACTCATAAATGGACAGGATGGGGAGGGAGGGACCATAGCACCGGAGACCGTTTGCTTCAAGACTTTTACATTGGAAAAAAACCTCTTTTGTGAGAAGCCCCACTGTCTCCTGTGACAGTAGGCCTGGGTTCTCTGCCCTTCTTGGTTCAAACTGTCTAGCTTTGTTGCTTTATAATCAACGTTAGGAGATACAGCATCGAGTCATAACTTGTTAGTTGCTGTTGAAGAAAACAATGGTACAATAGTTCCAATAAATGCAAAATGATTTTAGAGCCCTTCCTCCCACCATGTACTGAGGAAGGCTTCTCAGAGGACACTGATGGAACTCTTCTGAATGAGTTGGTACGTTTAGGTGAATCACATTTTAGACAAAACTTAGTGGAGATGACCCGAGGACCTTAGGGATTAGAGCGCAAAGCCAGCCTGGGACTGGCCACTTAACGCTGGAGGGCGCTGTGGTCTGTGAGCCACATACAGCAGGAGTGATATTGATATTGTTCCTGTGTGACCTCTGCCAAAACCCAGTGCCCACGATGTCACTAACCCTGCTCCCATTCTCGCAGGTGCCTGAGATCATCAGTTCCATCCGGCAAGCGGGGAAGATTGCCCGCCAGGAGGAGCTGCGCTGCCCCTCGGAATTTGATGACACCTTCGCCAAAAAGTTCGAGGTGCTGTTCTGTGGCAGGGTCACTGTGGCCCACAAGAAGGCGCCGCCTGCGCTGATCGACGAGTGCATCGAGAAGTTCAACCACGTGAGCTGTGGCCGAAGAGCCGACTGGGACGCGCCCACGGGGCAGCCGTCAGCGCCAGGACCCCGGCCAATGCGCAAATCCTTCTCACAGCCCGGACTGCGCTCCCTGGCCTTCAGGAAGGAGTTCCAGGACGCCAGCCTCCGCAGCAGCACCTTTAGCTCCTTCGACGACGGTATCGAAAACCACCTCATCGGAGGACACAGTGTGGTTCAGCCCACAGACATGGAGGAGAACCGAACTATGCTATTCACGGTAAAGTCTTGGGCGGTTTTCTGCACCCTGGAGGTCTGAAAAAAAATCAGCTAATGCGTCAGTGGTTGTACACACCCTTTCACTGAAGAAAGAATAGTTATGTAAACGAGGTTCAAAACTATGTAAGTTTCAACACAGTTTTAAACAGAAAGTACTCTTATTAATGTATAAATATCCATTGTTTATCAGGGTAATATGATTTTTAGATAACCTTATATTTAAAACTTACACCCCAACTAAAATACTAGTTTAGTTGCTTGTTTTTATTTTTGTTTTTTAAACAGAAAATTGTTAAACTGTTAGCCATATGGAAGAGAAGGGATAGATAAGGGTGCCAGCTATTGGAGTTTCATGGAAACTTAGATTTTTCTGGATTTCCCTGGGTCTGAATGGACAGGACTCTGCCCTCTCCATGAAGTGAGCTGGTCTGTGGGTTTTTCCTTGGCGAGCTTCTGCCTCTGAGTCTTTGCTTTATTCATGGTTATGAGCAAAACTGCCTTAGACACAGTGTAGCCTTCTGTGCTTTGCCCAAGGCACCGGAAAGGCCCAACAGTAAGGGAACTGACTGCATAGGTTAGTGTAGTGTGGCTATTGCTGGCTTTAAAGATCCAGAAATGGATGTGGAGAGATGGCTCAGCCTCTGAACACATACCGCTCTTGAGAGGAACTGAGTTAGGTTCCTAGCACCCACATTAAGTGGCTTGCACCCTTATAACGCTAGTTTCAGAGATCCTCTTCTGGACTCTGTGAACACCTTCACTCACGTGTGTGCGTGCACACACAGAGACGCACACATATACACACAAAGCATAATGTATCCTTAAACTATCCAGATGGTGTGTCAGGGTAATAGGACTGACCTCTCTCTTCATAACTGACATAGTACATGGACAAGTGCTGGACTGGCAGTAAGACTTGTACTTTAATCTGTGGTCTGTATGCTTCTTCCCAAACACTGCAGTGTTACTGAGAAAGGCCGCTTGGTGCGTTTGTTTGTAAGTGGTTACAATATCCTAGAAATAGAGCAGTGAACAGTCTCTGCCCACGCGGAATTTAGATTCCAGCAATGTGGACAGGGAACTGACACACCAGTAATTATGCAATTACGATGGCAGCGCATACTGTGGAGAAGTAGCGGATGCTGTAGGAACGCTCAGAATCAGGAGAGGCATCTTTGATGCGATTCTCACCCAGCAGAGGTCTCCATGTGTGGCCAACAGGCAGGGTTTCCTCCTGGGTTCAGAGAGCAGCAGCTGGGATGTAAGAGGTGGGAAGGAGCTCTACTTCAGAGACCTGAAGACATCACTCCGCTGCTTCACCTGGCAGGCCCCTTGGTTGTCTGGGCTTTATTCCTCACGTCAGGTCTCTCGTGATGTGATGTGATGTGATGGGAAAGCAGTCATGACAGAGAGACCAGGAGCAACCTCACATTCCTGGATCTCACTTAATGACAAGTAAACAAGTAAAGACCTTTGTGCCCCTCGTGATCTGGCATTTCAGCCTCCGTCTTGTTCTCTGTCTTGGAGGTGAAGCTTGTCAGTTACAGTGACCGCTAACGTTGATTCTGAGGAGGGATTAAATCTGTAGAAACCAACACATACAGGAACCGAGAAACTTCAGCGTATGGAGGTAACGGTCAGGGAGGCAGACTTCTGTAGTGATGTTTTGTTTGTAATTTAACAAACAAAGCTTGCCTGAAGATCAGAGTACATAGCTAAGCCACTGGAGGTTAGCCAGTAGTGGCATACACCTTTAATCCCAGGCAGAGGGATCTCTGTTAGTTCAAGGCCACCCTGGGCTACTTAACATTGAATCTGTCTAAAAGAGAAACAGAGCTCACACAAAGGTGACTCTAGCACTTGGGATCCCATTCCTTTAACCCCAGCTCTAGGGAGGTGGAGACAGGAGGGATATGACTGGGCGGAGAGAGGACTAGAAGGCGGGAGGGGACAAGAGCTTGATGCAATCTGAGGTTTGGTGGAGAGAGTTGCAGTCTGAGGATTGCCCCTTCGGTCAGAGGATGAAGCCTGAGGTGGCAGTCTGAGGGCAGGATCACCCCTTTGTTCTGAGAGGTAAAGGACTTTCTAATGGCTGACTGCACTGATCTTCAGGCAAGCTTTACTTGTTAAAACACAGATATTGCTACAGACTCCCATAGCCAGCCTGGCATTAGGACACTCTGCTCCGAAGGTGTTTCGGAAATTTTAGATAGAAACTGTAGTTTTCTGGAATACTCACTTGTACAGAAAACTAATTCCCTTTGAAGGGGGGGTGTGGACTTGAAGGATCATTATTATTATTGCCATTACTATCACTGTCATCAGATTACTGCTGTGTCACATAGGTATTTTTTTCCTGTCACTTGACATCGTGGCATAAGCTATAACCTTTGAAACTCTTTACAGATACAGAGTTTTATGAGAGCTTGCCTTTATCCTTACCTCATAGGCCATGACATATATAATGAATCAGTTTTCAGGAGAAACACATTTTTTTCTTTCGTTTGTTTGTTTTTTAAGATTGGCCAGTCTGAAGTTTACCTCATCAGCCCTGACACCAAAAAGATTGCACTGGAGAAAAATTTTAAGGAGATATCCTTTTGCTCTCAGGTAAATGCAGACAAATTATTAATTAAATTCTAATTCTTCTAATGCACACAGGAGAAGCAATGTTGTATAAAACAACAGGTTTTTAATCTTGATTCCATGTCTTTTTATCTCATCATTTACTGAGGTAAATTATAATCCTAAAATTAACAATTTTGCTTTTTAGAACAGTGTGCTAGAAAATTATCTACCTTTCTTTTTTTCCCTGTTATAGTGGTATTGATGTCTTCTTGCTTTTTCTAAGGGCTTTTATGTACTTGCATGTTCTATATATAATTGGTATGTATATGTGTGTGCACATGTCTTATGTATAATTGATATATGTACATGCTTGATATATATGTACATGGTATATGCAATTAATATCTGGTTTTATATAATGTTATATAGAATTATATATGTTTTATATATAATTCATAGTCTTGAAATTCTTAATCTTTTGTATTTTCATTATTACTTTTCCTGTAACTGTGATGGATTGTACTTACCTTTGAGGGGGTTTGCTCAGAATGCAGTGTCTACATGAAACTTTCTGTGTTTGTTAGTTTTCCAGCTGTGTTTCATAGAGAGATTTGGGAGGAATCTGTCAACTGTGATGAGCCAGTTTTCTCTGGATTGTCCTGGCAAATAAGAGATTGTTTATGTTACTGTTTGGTGATTTTCTTTTCTTATATTCTAACTTTTCATTTTTGTACTAAGATGTAAAAATCTTAGTTGTTTGTTAATCTAAAATGTAAGCTAATTAAGTGGTCATAAAGATACTGTTTTCGATTTTGATAATAAGTAATGTTTTTAACAAGTTGAATAGAGAAGACTTCACAAAGAAACTTTGATAAATGGCATCCCCTACATAGCAGCCTCTGTTAGATTCTTAGCTTGCTGATGGAGGACACTGATTGAGATCAGGGTATGTCAGCAGTTATGGGCTGGAAAATACTTGCCTGAAAGTGACATTAGTGTCAGAATCTTGATTGATCCTAATTATGTTGGAATGTTAAAATGTTAGTGTTAGATATTTAAGGTCTCTCTATGCAGCCCATACCACCTGCCTCTGCCTCCTGAGTGCTGGAATCAGGGACATGCACCATGCTGTTTTAGAGTAGTGTGGTAGTTTATTCTTTCCTGAAGAGCTTCTGACCCCTAAGTTACGCGAGTCTGTACTTCCACATGGCGATGCTGTCAGAGGCCTTGAGAATTAATAGTCACAGAAGATATTTCATTTGGACTTAGCTTGCTGTTTTAGTTTCCTGTCCTGTTGCTATGGCAAAATACCCCGATAAAAGCAGCTCAGGGAGAAAGGTTTTATTCCTGTCCCAGTTCTGAGGTCTAGTCGTTTACGGTGCTCAGCTTGCGGTCTCCTTCTCGTTCAGTCCAGGGTGTGGCCCGTGTACCATCCATATTCAGTGTGGATCTACTTAGCTAGTTAATGTCATCAAAACAATCCCCACAGACATTCCCAGAGGCCCTTCTCCCAGGTGATTCTAGATCGTGTCAGGATGACAGTGGAAACTAATCGTTGGTGCTGGAGCCATGGCTCGCCGTTTAAGAGCATTTGTTCTTGCTGAGGGCCCATAACCATTCCTAACCCCAGTTCCTGGGAAAAGATCATCCATTTCTGACCTCCACGACACAAGGCATGTACACAGTACACATACATACGTCAAGGTAAAACACTCATACACATTAAATAAGTCTAAAAAGTAGAGCTGCCACAATTGCTTCTGGTAGAATTGGAAGCCCTCGGTCAGCTTCTGTCCCTGTGGCTTTCAGATCGAGCTTATGGTTAAGGCTTGTTTATGAGAAAGAGCTTGTGGGACACCGGAAGAGCCCTGGCCTTAGTCTCAGAGACTTTACAGCTGCTCATCTTGGCATATAAGTAATATTTTGTTCATTCTTCATCCTGCTCAGTGATTTGCTTGTGATTTTAGTACAAACACATTTTGAATCTCTTTTTAACCTTTATATATGTGAGTTGTGTGTACATACTTGTTCGTGTGTGTTGGTGTGTGAGATGTTTCTTAATGTGTGTGCTGCTGACTTTTAAAGGGCTCTCCTCACACCCCAAAGTTCCAGCTTCTCTGTCAGCTGTTATCTGTAGCTGGAAGTCTGTTCTCTGTCTTGTCTGGTCCCCTGGACCCATTTCTCTCCCATCTGCAGGTCCCCACAGCTGCTTTTGAAGTAATCATTTGGAGGCTTAATATTAGTTATAATTGTTTGGTGGCTCAAGCTTCTCACTGGCTAGCTCGATGTACAAATTAACCCATTCCTAATAATCCTTGTATCACCACGTGCCCCATGGCTTACCCGTGATGCTCTGGCAACTTACTCCTCTGGTGACTGCTGGCCTTTCCTCAGCTCCGCCTCCTTTTTCCCTGTATCTCTGTCTGCAAACCTTGACTCTCATTGGGAGATGATACAAGTAACATTTTAGTAGGATGCTTATCTTTATGTAAAAATATGTGAGCAGTTATCTCATAGTGCTCTTTGAAGGGGACAGTGTCCCCATGAAGCTGTATTCCTGCCAGCAGTACTTCTCTGTACCACTTACATGTCCCCCCTCTTCTTCCTTCTTGCACAGGGCATTAGGCATGTGGACCACTTTGGGTTTATCTGCCGGGAGTGCTCAGGTGGCGGCGGCTTTCACTTTGTCTGTTACGTGTTCCAGTGCACAAATGAAGCCCTGGTAAGAGGACGACACTATCCGCTGCAAGCCTCATGAGGGATTTCAGCCCCGTGCAGAGCCTTGCTGACATGGCAATGTTTGGTTTTGTTATTCACCCATGACCAATCCCGTTCTGCTATGCATCTGAAATTCATTTGAATTTTCATTGTAGGTTTCAATATTTTTGAAAGACATGCTTTCTTTCACTCTCTGCCCTAATGCAGCATTTAGGAACTTCATTTCCCACAGTGGGGTGGCCCTGTTTTGTAAACCCCAGCACTTAGGCCTGAGGTAGGGAGAGTACAAGCTATAGAACTCTAGGGCAGGTAAGTTCGTAACCCATTTGAGCCATGTCATGGGATCTGGTACTGAAAAGAAACAAGGAAGAAAAAAAAAAAAGAATCCTGGTGAACTTTGAACCAGACGCACTTGCTCTGTACTTAGTAAAGAGATTTTACCTTGTACCGCACCTGTGTTAAGGGGGCTGAATCTGTACGTGGTCCTCCTCAGACTACAGACCACAGCCCTAGCAGTCATTCCCGCTATGTTCTGGTAGTCGGTGAAAAACTAGACAAAGTCCCTTCTGTGAACTTCTGTCGACACTCTGTTCTTGTGCTCAGGTTGATGAGATCATGATGACTCTGAAGCAGGCCTTCACTGTGGCTGCCGTGCAGCAGACTGCCAAGGCGCCAGCCCAGCTGTGCGAGAGCTGTCCCTTGCAGGGCCTGCACAAGCTCTGCGAGAGGATCGAGGGTGAGTCGGAGGCACTGTCGGCCTGGGTCACAAGTGCCTTGGGTGGGAGCACCCGTGGCAGAGGGCTGTGTCATAGGTGAACTCACCCTGGGCAGTGGATGTCTTCTGTGTGACAGGAGGTTTTCCTGGGTGTGATGGACACGAAGTTAAGGACTGTCTTGCCATCTCTCCTCTAAGGCACTCTGTAACACCCGATTTTGTGTTACACCCTCGGTACAGTTCGCATGCCACTGTACCATAAGCAAGTCGGACAAGGGCCTGGAGACTGAAAGAACACACAAAGAGACCTGGGTCATTTGAAAGAAGATCAGCTGAATGCCGTTTATTCAACCTTGGGGAAATCCTTATATACCTAGCTGCTGCACAAGGATTTCCACCCAGGCAGATGGGAAATTACCATGCCAAAGATGGAGTCAACAATGCCTTACAGCTAATCACCAGAGGGGGGGGGCGGGGAGCACAGGAACAAACAGAATGCTTTAGTTAGCTGGCTGACCAGAAACTGTCCTCAAGATGCACTCCAGGAACAAGGGTAGACCCGGGCCCTACAGCACTCATTACTCTTGGAGTAGTAAAGAAGTTAGGGAGTAAATGTTATCAAACATTTATTGAGCTGAGTGAGACTAGGAGGTCATGTGGATTGGCCATCACAGAGATCGTAAAGTGAGGGCTAAAGAATGTCTCCCATGCTTTCCCAGTAGAGGACCCCTGTAATCTCCGTAGGGCAGTTAATGGAGGGTGGCAGAAAACAGGCCACACCGAGGAGTCAGCAGGAGGGAATAAAACACAAGGTGACCATATTAACCAGAGCTTCTAGAAGTTTACATGGAACCTTAGCATTTGTGGGCTTTTATTTGATATTAAGAGGAGCCAGTTACTGTGCTAAGTTGTTTTCAAAAGTTTTTATCTTCATTATGTTTATGAGAACTCAAGTGAATTATTGTGTAACTTTATAAATACATTGTTGGAGGATTAGAGCTGTCTAGGGATAAACTCGCATATAGAAAGCCCAGGATCCACCACGCTGGTTGTTAGTGCAGTCAGACAGTCTCATGAGTGGAAGGATCCTGAGCAAGTAATGCTCTGGGGGCAGCAGTAGAATCTGGTGTGGGTCAGCAGGGAGATAGGGTGCTGGTAGTGGTCAGGCTCATTTGAAGGAATCCAGGAAGTGAGGTGTTTGTTTTCTCTTTTTTTTCATTTTGCATCTTGTCCTATCTGTAGGAAGATTTCTAAGTGTGTTGTGTGTTGTGTTGTGTGTTGATTTTTGAGACTGTTACATGATTTAAATTATGCAATTGTAAAAACAAAGATATCATTTCTTGTGTATACATAAGAAATACTTGTCATACACAAACTATAATTCTGTAAAGAAAGGCTATATTGACATCTAGACCTTAAAAAATTGTTTTTTCTAAGTAATTGTGAGAAAAAATATACCCAAACATAAATTTGTCATTTTCACTTAAAAAACAAACAAATAACATACAGTTCAGTGGCCTTAAGTCCATTTACAGTGTGGACTAACCCTCATTGCTGTCACCTCCAGAACCTTCTGATCATCCTGTAGCATTCCCATAGCCCCAAGCAACCACCATTCTCCTTTCTGTTTTCCCGTGTGGTGGGGGGTGGGGGAGTTTTCTTCTGTAATTTTCTGCCTTGGCCCAAGACCGGGTTCCCCAACTGGACCAATCTGGCTGGCGAGTGCTGGGTCCACTTGTCTCTGTCCTTAGGGCAGGAGTTACAGGCACAAGCTGGATGCCCTGCTTTGAACTCAGGTCACTTCCTTGCTGAGCAAGCACTCTTACTACTGAGCCCCACCCCACCCTTTTTTTCCTGATTCTACAAAGTGAATTAATCTAGCTACCTTGTGTGGTCGAATCAGTGGGATGTGTTTTCTTGCTTTTTGTTTCTTTCACTTAGCATTATATCTCTTGGGTTTGCTCATTTTGTATATGTCAGAATCTTCTTTGTATGACTGATTAATATTCCATCAGTTGCATCTGTTTATCCACCATTGGACATTCGGGTTCTTTTTGCCCTTTGACTGTGTGAGCAGTTATGTTAAGAATATTGGTATAAACATCTGCTCAGGTCTCTGCTTCCAGTTCTTTTGACTAAGTGAAATTGCTGGTTTGTATGGTGAGTGTCCTACTTAGGGTTTCTATTGCTGAAATGAAACACCATGACCAAAGCAACCTTGGGGAGCAAAGGTTTATTTGGCTTACATTTCTACATCATAACCTATTGCTGAAGGAAATCAGGACAGGAACTCAAACAGGACAAGGACCTGGAGGCAGGAGCTGATCCAGAGTCCATGGAGGAGTGCTGCTTACTGACTTGCTCCCCATGGCTTGTTCATCTTCCTTTCTTTTCTTTTTTTTTTTTTTTTTTTCTGGTTTTTCAAGACAAAGTTTCTCTGTAGCTTTGGAGCCTGTCCTGGAACTAGCTCTTTTAGACCAGGCTGGCCTTGAACTCACAGAGATCTGCCTGCCTCTGCCTCCGAGTGCTGGGATTAAAGGTGTTCGCCACCACTGCCCTGCCAGCTTCCTTTCTTATAGAACCCAGGACCACCAGCCCAGGGATGGCACCACCCACAATGGGTTAGGCTCTCCTACATCAATCACTATTAAGAAAACGCCCTATAGGCTGCATATAACTTGATTTTATGGAGGTATTTTCTCAGTTGAGGTTCCTCTTTCCAGGTAACTCTAGCTGTGTTAAGTTGACACCTAGACAGCACAGTGGGTCCCTCTAACTTTCAAGCCCTCTTCTACTGTACTGTAATGATTATATTTGCACCATACTGACTTCTCTGCATCCTTGCAGAAACGAATTTTATGATGGTAGCTGTCCTAATAGGTATGAAATGTTGATCTGGTTTATTTTTTAATAAGATAAATTAGTAGTTGACATAATAAAATCTGAAAGGGTTCACTTTGAGCATCACAGAAGCTCTTGAAATGAGTGTGATTGATGCATTTTTAAAACCAGTTTCCAAGTTTCCATGCCGTTACTGTTTGCTGACAGCATATAAACTTTATCTGGGAATGAGATGTTGCTTCAACAAAAGATCCCAACAGAGAGCTCACTGGCTCTTTCTCTGGGCTGTCAAGATGAGGCAAATGATGGTGGAGATGCCCCAGGGCCTGTTAAGAAGCCAGTGGTGACTTTGGCCTTACAGACAGAGGAGATCGTGATCTGCAGAGCTTGCTGCTGCTGAGTTCCGTTTGGGAAATCTGCATTGGGCCTGAGTGTTCAAAAGTTACAGCTGGAACTTTTAATCGTGATCAAGATTTCGCTGTTGTAGTTTGAAGACTAATCACTCAATTCTCTTTTGCACAATAAAACCCAACCAAGGCAGGAAACTATAGAGAACATCCATTATACATGAAACAGTATCAGGAGAAGTCTGGGGAGTGTGTGTTATACTCACTGCGTGGGAAGCATTTTTAAAAGACTAGATGGTGAATTAGGAGAGGCCACCTTTGTAGAAGTACTAATGACTTAATGGATGGATTAGGGGTCCATTGATTTTTGTGGTGCAGTCCTAGTAAGTGGAATGGAATAATTTATTAAAATCATTGTATATTACTGTAAAAGTCTCTGGTGGGGTCATAGCTCAGTGGTAGAGCACTGACCAAGCATGTATGAGGTTCCAGGTTCCATCATCAAGAACACCCACCAACCATCTTGTCATTACCAATTGAGTGTCCCTAATCCTAAAATCTAAAAGACTCCAAAATCCAAGGCTGTGGCTTAGTGGTAAGAGTGCTTGCCTTGCTTGCATAACACTCTGGGTTCAATCCCTAGTATTGCCAAAAAGAAAAAAGAAGTATTCTATTAGGAAGTTATGAATTGACCAAGCACTCCACAAAGTCTAGAAAGAACTGTAGCCGAAAGACTTGTAAAATCCTTAAACAGTTGATGTAGACAAGTTATGCCCCGAATGTATAGAATAAATACATTGTATATGTGATTTCACTAGATACCCAATGCTAATATGCTTGCACAGTCTCCAAGAAGCAAAGCTATCCTGGATTACTTACTTGAATTGTATAACCATACAACTGCTATGGTATTGAATAGTATTTTGCTTATTTCAGAGTTTAGAGGAACATTTTGAGGATTGCTAAAATTAATCATGCTTTCTCTGAAAAACAAAATGCTGAATTGAGGTAGAAGGATCTACTTATGGTATTGAGGCATCTGAAGTCTGTCCAGGGCCAGTCAGCAGGCCTATCCATCCAGCCAGCCTATGAAGAAGAAGAGGATGAGACTTAGGATTTCATTGAGGTTTTCCATAGCCTAACCATTCTAGTCTAACTTCCTTAAGAGCTTACAGTTTCCCCCATTTGCTAACAATTCAGTATCTCCAGAGTTTGATGGTTAGAGTTGACTACATTAGAGACAATTTTTTTTCATATTTGGGAGGATTTTTAGTTGGTGATTACTGGGTAGTTATTAATAAATTCAAAAACCATTGTGCTTCATTATTGAATTATTGCTATAGAAAGCCATGTGCTTGCTCCTCTAGCTGTGTATAATGCTGCAGGTGGCAGGGAGCATCAGTGAATTGCCCCCTTACAGCTTTTTCTTTACCCCCACCTGTCTCTGCACTGGAGCCCCTTGTGTGTTGGATCATTGGGCACTGCCAGTCAAGAGAGTCAATGGATTTCTCAAGGCAGACAAGTCGCCTCCTTATTTGTGGATGACTTTGAACAAAATATGTGATTTCAGTGTCTCAATTTCTTATTGATACCTCAGGATTACTAAAAACGAAGTTCCTACCTCAGCGATTGTTTTGAGGCTTCAACATATGACGTAGTGAGTGCAGAGGCAGTAGTTTTATGGTGGCCTTTTAGAGTTCATCTTGGTAGAAGACAAAGTAAGGAAAAATGACATTCTAGAAGCTGAGGTGCCTGCTGTATTTTGCATAGGGTCAGCACCCCAGTAAGTGGGGCTGGGCTGACCTCCATCCAGCTAAAGAGGAGGGAGGAGGCTGGCTGCTGACTGGCCTTCTGACCTCTCATGAGTTCCCAGACTCCTGAGGATTGCAGTAAACTCAACTGGAAAGCAGAGGTTTGTTTCCCAAGTCACAGCAGACTCCGTGCTCTGGCCAGTTTTCTCCAGGCCTCAGTCATGGAGATGCCTTGACCACTGCTCCTGCTGTTGAACTGCCCAAAGTACCCTAGTCTTCAGTTACTTCTCTGTTCCCCAGGCCTCTAACCACCTCCTGCTGAGCAGACCGGTCCCTTGCAGCTCCACCTGCACTTGGGAGGTTCAATGATTATTTTAATCAACTGAATTGGAACACCCCCCCCCCCCATCCCACAGCCTACCTCCGGTATGATATAATTGTAGTTTTTGGCTTTATAAAACCTACCGTGCCTCAATTCAGGACAAGGATTTTGGTGGCAGAAGTCTGCTCTCAGTTACCAGCTTGAATAAAGGACTCATAATTGGCCTTATATTCTTAGTGGCCCAAAGATTACTCACGTGGATACTTCAGGCTTAGTCTGGCCCTGAACAGGGCTTCCCTTCAGCATGGGGAGACTTGAACTGTTGAACTAGTAGAAGAAACCAGCAACTGATCTTTAATCTGTGGCAGTCGGGGTAGCAAATTCTTTCATTCTCAATCTTCACATCTTCTGTGACATGTATGCCTGACATCAAGAGAACTCAAACTAGGCCCTGAACTGGATTCCACAGGAGTGGAATGGGATGTTGTAATGTTAGATTCTAATGGGGGCTGGGCTTCTGGGTAGTCGTTTGTAAGTGCTCCCAGAACCCTTTGCACTGTTAACGAGCTGGTCTTCAGACTTTTGAACCTGTGAGAGGAGCTTGGTCGGCCACCAGTTGCTGTGTGAAGGGGCCACACGTAGAATTCAAGGGAGAAGTGCGGATCAGGTTTTACCTCAGTACTGCTTGCCTTTCATTAGGAAAGTGTTTTCGTGTTCTCATTAGTTAGAAGAGCTCGGCATTTTGGAAGGAAATGTTTGGATTGTCTATGGTATTTTACCACCAAATAAGTAATTTAGCGCTAACCGCACCCGCGGCAGAGTACAAACGGGTGGTGAAGCTGGTTTATAAACTTGTGTGTTCATGGTTGTCCCGAATATGAAACTGGGATGGAGCGTACTCTTGTGGAGTTGTTTTGAGAATTCAGTAGAAGGAGCAGTTTCATGTTTGGTGTCCTGCACTTCGCAGTGACAACATTGCTGCCTAGTGGCCGTGTCCTGAAGCAGGTGGGTGAGTATGTGAAGGCAGTAGCTCCACGCTGAATTTCCCCTTTGTCCTTTTCTCTCTTCCCCACAGGGATGAATTCATCTAAAACCAAGTTAGAACTCCAGAAGCACCTGACCACACTGACCAATCAGGAGCAGGCAACTATTTTTGAGGAAGTTCAGGTAGAGTGCACTATCGTGTCTGTTGGGAAAGCACACCAGAGCCTGCTTGTGGAGCGTCCTGTGTCCTGAGTGTGAAGAGTCGTCACTGTCAACCCCCACAGGGACACGAGCCAGTGTTGTGTATTATATAGTGGGAAGACCCCCAGTCCAGGAGACAGAGGCCCGGGTGTGGGTCCATGGGCTCTCCTTTGCTCCTTGCGAACTCTGTCAGCCTCTTCCCACGTGGAATTTCATCTCCCACTGCGGGAGTCACAAGACATTTATATATAGGTTTAAGCCTAATTGTTCCTCCAACATTGGTTTTTTGCCGTTTTTGAAAATATGTGTGTTGTGTTATATGTTTAGAGCCATACAGTAAAAAACACTCAGAACACAGAGCAGAACAAAATCACCACACAGAGAGGTACACTCGTACACTGTGTGCATCAAACCCAGAGGTCCCCTCTCGTCGTGCTTGGAGCTGCTGCCTCCGGCAAACCAGGCTGGCCGAGTGTGTCAGCCAGCCCATGGCTTGTTTGCCATGAATCTCTAATGAGCGCAACACAGCTTTCATGGCTGCCAGAGCTGAGAGCCATTTTTGTGATTTTCTGGCCCCTTTCAAAGGAGGCAAGTCCACTGCGACAGAGAAGTAATGTCGTGTGTGCGTGTATGTGCACTTGTGTGTGTGTGTGACTGACAAGTTCTACAGTTAAGGGTGATTAAACCAAAGAAGCAGGTAGCTGTGTGTTGTTGTCAGCACCTCGTGGGTAGGGCAGGAAAGAGGCTGCATTTCCTCCTGGCGTCTCAGTAAAGTTCTCTAATCCCCTTGTCCTTCTGTAGGAGTGGCATGCATTTTTAGAAAGAAAGAATAGGGGAGGGTTTGTTTTTTTTTTTTTTGCTTTGTTGTTGTTTTAATTTTACGAATGACCTTGAAGGCTGTTTTCAGTTTTTTTTGCCTCTGTTTTTTGTTGTTGAGACTCACAGTTTTGTTGTTGAGACTCACAGTTTTGTTGTTGAGACTCACAATTTTACCATCTCATTCTTAATGCATTGCAACTGAAGCCAAGGCCGTCAGTGCCAACCCGCTTAGGGCGTGGTGCCAGGTCACTCGGAGAGCATCGTCCTGGCAAGCATGCAAGATGTACTTCCCCTCCCTAATGCAGGTTTTCACTTTCATGTAGATGGCACCGTGGAGCTTTCCCTAAACAGTGTGTTGATGACTCAGTATGGGCCATTCCCAGAACCCCCTTCTGCGGTAGTGAGAAGTCTAATGGGTACGATCCCTCCCCTCCATGAACAGAGACACTTGATAAAAGCCGATGGCAAAGGTTCACTGCAAATGCAGAAGTGTCCAGCCGGTACTGCAGAGTGCAGAGCTCCAGATGGTTGGTTGCTCTGAAGAAGAGGAGCAGCCATGCTGTTCACTGGCTTGGAAAACCCAGCTCATCCATTGCGCTCCACCATGGAGTTCCTTTTGAGAGAGATACATTTGATCTTCTCTGATGGCGCATTGATGGTCTTCAAGCAAGACCTGCATGGTTTTCCTAAGATATTTTATAGGCTCAGCCATGTGATGGGCGGCAGTCTCTACTAATGTATTTGAAAATTCATATAGTTCCAAAAGGTCATATAAAAATGTCATATAAATTCCTTGCGAGTAATTTATTTCTGAAAAACTCTCCCAAAGGCCAATTATTTAAGTGTAATTGCCTTTTATAATATTAAGTATTATAGTGATAAGTGATATTTATTATTTTGTTATTAAAACATGTATATTATACTCAGTGTTTCTTTAGGAGAAAGCTTAATAAGTAGGCAAATGGTACTAGAGATGATGGCAGCTGGCTTTGAGCCCTCAGAGTCCTCGATGGTGGATAAAAACACTTGGAATATTAGCCTCTCAGCTCCTATAAGAACCCACAATACCACAGAGCTACCTTTTTCTTTAGAAGCTTGAAGTACGTGGCTTCCAAACATACCTAGGGGCATCTGTGGCAGTCACAAAACAGGGTCTCCCTCTCTTC
>NC_022027.1:21083857-21104822 GCF_000317375.1 Microtus ochrogaster
ATACCTAGGGGCATCTGTGGCAGTCACAAAACAGGGTCTCCCTCTCTTCTTAGGCACTTTTGAGTGCCCCACATTGCTCTGGCCATCTTCACCAGGACAGGAACCAAAAAGCTGTGGAGAAACCCTGTCTCGAAAATCCAAAAAAAACAAAAACTTGAAAGAAGTAGTGGTCTAACCACGGTAGAGAACGATGAAGCCACATGAGAGATTTTAGGGTGATGACACACCCCTAATCTCGGTGAGTGCAGAAGGGTAGCCTCTCCGTATTTCAGTTATTTTGAGGAAGTATTCATTTCTGAACTTGGTGTGACATCGCAGATGATGCATTTCTGCTGCACTGCAGGGATTGCCTCGGGATGCTTGATGAGTTCCAGTGGGGTCTCATGGCTCCTGTGGTCAGTGGGCAGCAACTGCAGTTATTCTGCCATGCCTGCTTGCGATTTCATTTTCAGCCAATTTGAACAGTTCATCCCCCTCTGTCTTTAGCTGTCGGTCTCTGGTATGGGTGCGCATGACCACTCGCAACTTCCACTGTGTGGTTCTGGTTGACAAGTTCCATCTTGTTAACCTTTAAAACTTGCCATTTAAACTGACCTTTCTCTAAGGAAGCGCCTATCGGAAGTCTGGATCAAGGTTTCCTTTGTCATTAATGCTTGTGACTCTAAGGATAATACCACTGTTCCTTCGTTAGCTGGAGCTGTTTGCCAATAATGGCATTAACCCAGAGACTCTACTGCTGTGTAGTTGATCTGTTTGTCACCCTCTTGACTCTTAAAGGGCAGGTTAGAAGTCTGGAGATAAAGAGGAGGACTGGGCAGTGGAGCAAAGCTATGGGTCAGATACTGTTTCTCTGGGGTACTTTGGGTAGTTGGTTTTTTTATGGTCACAGGAAGTAATGTATTGAATTAGATGACTTTAAAACTACTGTGGCTGGTATTTTATATGCAGAGATCTGGGAGCTGGAGAGACCATGATCTATTAGGGAAAGCTTGAGGAATTAATTGGTTTTTGCAAGTAACTACATTTTGTATGTGCTAGTTTGTGGAGTGGTGTGCCGTGCCAGTGCTAACAAAGTAAAAGTCCTAGGAAGGGTGTAAAGAAAGAAGACTAAAGGGGGGAGGGATGGAGAGAGACAGAGAGGAGAGGGCAGGGAAAGGAGGACAGCTGGAGAACTTGGCATGCAGCTTTTCACAGAAGTACCCGCTTCACGGGGATGCCACAGAGTGCCTCATAATGAACACATTCACCATGTGACAGTGTGACCCGGATCCAATTGCTGTGTTCCTTTCTAGGTCTCTAACCTTAAGAACTTATAAATAGTCGTTATATGTGTAGTCATTATAACTACATTTTAGATTTTGCTTTATCTGTTTATAAAAGCTGTTTACTTATTAACTGTTTTGACCGCCACTATCTGATATTAAAAAATTATCTTGGGTAAAAGAACATCAAAGATAAGCTCCTCAATCTGGCCCAGGGGCTCTGTTGTCCTTTTTAAAAAATGACCTCCACTCTTAATGTCACTGATGCCCCCTAGTGAGAACATCGAGAAAAGCACGGAGTTACTAGCTCCAGGCTGTTAGCCTTTTGAAGGGGATGTTAGCAGTTTTGTTGATGATTAAAAATAAATAGAATGTTTATACTTCTGTATTTTTTTTCCTAAAGAAATTGAGGCCAAGGAACGAGCAGCGAGAGAATGAATTAATTATTTCTTTTCTGAGATGTCTATATGAAGAGAAGCAAAAAGAGCACAAGCACACTGGAGAGCCAAAGCAGGTAGGCACGTGGTGATCTCCTGTGCTTTTGTAGGGCGACTCTGTACACGGGATCGGGATTTGGGGGTAGGCAGAACCTTTTTTTCCAACCTAAGCTTTATCTTTATTGTTGCATACATAGAGAAAATGAGGGAGTGTTAGTTGTGTTAAAGATGACAAATGTTTCTGTCTGCACCATGGCAGGTTGTAGTCACAGGTCGCATGATTTGGGAAGCTGGTCTTAGTCACCTTTGCTCTTTGAAAGGTCGCAGTTAACTGTCCAGCCCCCCTTGGGAGTACACTTAGGGTCTGCAAGGTTTTCGTTGTGCAAATGCTATGTCAATGTGAGCAGGCTTCCTTGGCCTGCTGGATGAGGGTTGGGAGGCCTAGCTCCAGGCATTCAGTCAGAACTTCCATTATTCCCTTTGGATGGTGGGAGTGCAGTCTCTCCCATGTCTGTTCCCGCTCTCACACCTGTTTAGTTCTTGTGGGGTACCGTGCTGAAACTGGGACTTCCCATCCACAGACTCTGCCTTCAAGACATTTGAGAAGTATGGGATCCAGCACACATCTGGTTAGCTCATTATTAGTAGTTTTGATCCCTGAGAATTTTATATTTGCTGAAGTTTGATGTGGGGTTCCCCTCTGTATGCTGTGAATATGATTGATTAATTAATAAAGAAACAGCTTTAGACCTATAGCAAGGTGGAAAGAAGGGCGGAGTGAGGGAGAAGCCATGTAGCCCTGCCAGAGCCAGACAGAACTTTAGCCAATAAACCACAGACACATGGCGATACACAGATTACTAGAAATGGGTTAATTTAAGATGTAAGAGTTAGCCAATAAGAAGTTAGAGCTAATGGGCCAAGTAGTGATTTAATTAATACAGTTTCTGTGTGTGATTATTTCGGGGCTAAGTGGCCAGGAACTAATTAGAGGCCTCCTAACAACAGAAGTCACTGGTCCAGAAAAATCTATTGGGGGAAAAATCAGTGAAAGGCCATCAGGTGCCTTAGTTTTGTAGAAGTACATTTTCTTGTATGTTTAAGCCTGTCCCAGACACAAATTCCCACGCAGAAGGCACGTGAGTGCAGAGTTCCCGTTCCCGTAGCATGCTCTGCATGTGCTGTTCCCCACGGGCTCCATTGCTGTCTGGTAACCTGAACTCGGTGCCATTTTAATTGGGCACAGGCTTAGCAACTCCCTTCAGTTGGTGTCTTCTTGCCAGTTGGCTTTGGCAGTCACCTTTTCCTGAGCTGTTAGAGCTCTCGTGGTCTCTGAACGTGCTTTCTCATTGGCCAGCTAAGGCCTGGGGCAGTGGCCTCAGTTTTCTGCCAGCCTGCCTTTCCTAGCCTGTCCCTGTAGACATGTCAGGGTCCTGAGCCCACCTGTCTCTTTACCAGTGGCATGACTCCACCTAGTCAGGCTTTCCAGTGAGGTCTCTAATTCACTGTAGCTGATTTATTTCACACACACACACACACACCACCCATGTAACACCTTGTGCCACAAAATGTTTTTTGCCTCTTTTTTCTTTGAGTCAGTCTGACAGGAAATTGATAATTTTGAAATGGCTTATAACTGTTAGAAAAAACAGAATGAAGCACTTACAGTAGATAGAAGTTTTGACCTAAGTACAAATTAATTTTATGGATTCAGGGTGATTTGGGCATAGCACAGTCTCTTGGAGAAATATATTTGTTTTTTTTTTTTCCCATTTTCCAAACACAAGAGTAGATGTGAAAGAGCCCGAGCCTCGCAGTCAGGACCAGCGTTGGCAGTGCATCAGCCTTACGGTCAGAGACATGCGTAGGTGATTGTTGCTCCCAGTGTGCCAGGCTCCGAGAAAATGGGAAATTTGCACAAGGCTACAGTTAGGAAATAGCAGGTTTCTGATCCGGTTGCCTAGCCTGAGCGAGCCAGCTGATGAGGTTCAGAGCACATTTATTTTCTCATTCACTTCAGAGAGCAAACTGTGTACTGGACTTGCAGGCATGTCACTAAGGTGCACACGGGACCTCAGGCTCTCAAAGCAAAGGGACCCGGAGGTGGTTTGTGTGTACACAGAAGGGTTGGAGCTTTAATTGACTTTTCTTTGTTTCTCTTTCTAGACACCACAGGTGGCAGCCGAGAATATTGGGAGTGAACTGCCACCCAGTGCTACCCGGTTTAGGCTAGATATGCTGAAGAACAGAGCAAAGCGGTCCCTAACAGAGTCCTTGGAGAGCATTCTGTCCCGGGTAGGTGACATCCTTTCTTCTTACTTCAGTTAAATAATTCTTAAACAGAGCCTAGGATTCGGCCCAATTTTGTTGTCTCATCAGACTTAGAGCAATAACTATCTACATTTTCTTTATCTGTGTGTTTATTGAGATGGTGTCACACTGCGTAGCATAGCCTGACTTCACACTCCCAATCTTGTGTCTCAAGCTCCCAAGTGCTGGGAAGTTACACTCTTTTGTGGTCTATCCCATGGGATTCTCTGCTCCCAAGAGCGTTGTTATTTTTACAGACCGTCGCTATAAAGAACATAGGTTATGTATGCCAAGATGTAGATCACATCTTCCCTGGTGTCCCTGGGGACAGCTTTGGAAACTGTCCCATCAGCTCCTTTTGTTAAGTGCTTGGAATTCCCTGTAAGCAGATTCATGAAATAAATTGACCCATGGGCCAAATCCTACCAGTCCCTTGTTTTTATAAATAAAGTTAACTTTATTTACACAGTGCCTTTCATTCATTTACCTGTTATCTAAGGTTACTTTTGTAGAGAATTGAATACTTGTCAGAAAGGCCACGTGACTTAGAACTGGTGAGATGCTTATGAAATACTTGTTATCAAGACCTTTGTAGAAAAAGTTGCCCACAAGAGCTCTCTAGGATGCACTGAACATCTCCTGGGAGTTCCTTAGGAAGATCCAAGTACACTGAACATCTCCTGGAAGTACTTAGGAAGGTCCAGATACACTGAGCATCTCCTGGGAGTTCCTTAGGAAGATCCAAGTACACTGAACATCACATGGGAGTTCTTCGAAAGGTTCAGATACACTGAGCATTGCCTGGGAGTTCCTTAGGAAAGTCCAAATGAACTGAGCATCACCCGGGAGGTTTTTTAAGGAAGGTCCAGATGGACTGAGCATCGCCTGGGAGTTCCTTAGGAAGGTCCAAGTATACCAAACATCGCCTGGGAGTTCCTTAGGAAGGTCCAGACGCAGTGAGCATCACCTGGGAGTTCCTTAGGAAAGCATTCTCCTATCCCATGTGTGTGAACATCCTTATGTTACGTCTAACAAATCAAAACTGGACATTTTTAGAGCTTGCACTATTTCATTAGAGTTCTTCAAAATGGTAGGGCAATATTCCCTCTGAAATATTAATCAGTCAAAGATGACTTTGTCCAATGGTATAACTGAGAATTTCACAATGCTCCTTAAGATAATTCAAAACAGCGCAGTTACAAAACCAAGGCTGGAAGGGCTTGCCTCTGGGAGTTCCCACAGGGATGCAGGTTGATTGAGTGACATGCAGGTGGCCGGTTATGACCATCTGTGACTCAAGAAAGAGCTTTCTATGGAGTACTTTGGGGAACATCAGAGGAATTATTCCTTCTTCCTGTTGGTGATCCACAGCAAATGACTTATTCTCGGGCCTTTATAGATCATTGAGGTTGGTATGATCCTTTAAACGATAGCAGAAGCATGATGGTCTTAACACATGAGTAAGCTCTGTGGTGTTTGTGAGGGAGTTGAGTTTTCTGAGCTTACTTAACGAGGCCAGGCTGCCCCGGCTGATGCTTTGAGGCTGTATCTCAAGTGTCTTTTCTTTCTGTAGGGTAATAAAGCCAGAGGCCTGCAGGACCACTCTGCCAGCGTGGATCTGGACAGCTCCACTTCTAGTACTCTGAGTAACACCAGCAAAGTAAGCATATTCTTGAGTGGTACCCCAAGATCCAGCCAGCAGCCTGCCCATCCTCTTACCTACACAGCTCCGTAGAAAGAACAAAAAACCCCACATCCCTCCAGTTGTAAAACGTTTAATGTTTCCAGGCCTCTCTGCACAAGTGGAGGGCTCATGTGATTTTTTTTATCATAACATAAAAGTTTTAAATAAAAAGGCAAATAACTATTCCCATAAACAAAGAATCAAGATCGTAACTTTAGTCAAATGAGATCTAATTTATAACAACAAATGAGTTTCTTATCCAAAGTAGATTTTTGCAATAATGAAAATAAATAAATTTGAGAGAGCTTCAAAGGTGGGAGGGAGGGTTATGAACTCAGGGAATTGAGTCATAAATCCCTGAGCCTGTCCTGTTGCTGACCCTTGACTGTGAGTACACACGGTCATTATGGTTAAGCAAGCAGCCAAACCTTGCCCCTGTGGTCTGCCACCGAGCACAGGTATAACAAGTTGGCTCACAGTCCTCAGTGCTGACCCACCTGGTGTGTCTCCTTGCTTTCCTGTCTTGTTCTAGAGGCATTTACACGTGCCTGAACCTGGTTTGTTTAACCCTGTGACTACCAAGAGGTAAACTGGAGAGGATTGGTGTTCAGGAGACAGTCCCCACTCCCTTTACCACCCCGCCCCGTCATTGTCAGCATGCTCTGGTGCAAGAATGAGGGGGTCTGAACTCCAGCTCCTCACCAGAGGATCACTTTCAATTTCCCTGTGGTATATCTCATCTGTTGTCTGTTGACAGGAACTGTCCATGGGTGACAAGGAGGCCTTGCCCGTCTCTGAGAGCTCCTTCAAGCTCCTTGGCTCCTCAGATGACCTATCCAGTGACTCAGAAGGCCACATTGCAGAAGAGTCTGCTCTGCTGTCACCTCAGCAGTCATTCAGAAGGAGAGCCAACACCCTGAGTCATTTCCCTGTAGAGAGCCCGGCGCCTCCAGAACCTGCTCAGAACTCTCCAGGGGTCTCTCAGAGAAAGCTCATGAGGTATCACTCCGTGAGCACAGAGACGCCTCATGAACGCAAGTAAGATTTGCTTAAAGCGTCCCGTGTATTGTGTATCCTGAGCTTTCTGTGCTGAAGAGCAACCAGGTCAGGTTTGACCATTGACATCAAAAGATAAAATTGGAAGTAGTGTTGCTGGGCAGTGGTGGCACATGCCGTTAATGTCAGCACTTGGGAGGCAGAGGCAGGTGTATCTCTTAGGAATTTGATGTCAGTCTGGTCTACAGAGCGAATTCCAGGACAGCCAGGGCTACACAGTCTCAACAAGACAAAAACAAACTTGAAGTAGTATCGTGTCCTTCCCAGCTCCTCAGGAAGTGTAGAGGGTAGGCAAGCATTGCTAGCAAGCAGATAAACATGAGCAGAAATGGTCCTTACATGTATCATTAGTCCTTAACGCTGAGATGCTGACTTTGGAACTTGTCTGCTGCCTTGGGAAAGGCGGCACACGGGTGTGAGAGGAGGAATTTCCCCTTTTGGATACCTAGATCTGGGCTGTGGTGGGATGGGAACACAGTGTCCACAGGCAGAGTGGGAGGGATGGGCTGTGGGTGCCCATGATGATGCCCAGAAGCCTGGACGCTGGCCCTGGCTGTTGTGATCTAGTGTGACCTAGGTGTGCTCTGTCGAATGACTGTACAACAGAATCAGAGTTGATGCCTTTTGAAGTCTGTGGGCATTCAGGATGCACTCCTTGCCTTAGGGTTGTTATTGCAGTGACAAAACACCAGGACCAAAGGCAAGTTGGGGTGGAAACGGTTTATTTGGCTTATATTTCCACATCATAGTCCATCACTGAAGGAAAGTTGAGCAGGAATTTACACAGTAGGAACCTTGAGACAGGAGCTAATGCAGAAGCCATGGAGGAGTGTGGCTTACTGGCTTGTTCCTCATGGCTCAGCCTGCTTTCTTATAGAACCCAGAACCCTCTGCCCGTGATGACACCACCCACAATAGACTGGGCCCTCCCCCATCAGTCACTAACTAAAATGCCCTGTATGCTTGCCTACAGCCCAGTCTTATGAAGGCGTTTTCTCAGTTTAGGCTTCTTGCTTTCTTATGTCTCCAGCTTGTGTCAAGTTGACATAAAACTAGCCAGCCCTGCTTTTAAGGATTGGGCTCAAATAAACAGTTGAACTTTTCCAGCCATAGAGAAACACAGTTAGTGTGGTGGCAGACGCTTTCCCCGTACTTTGCTGGGTCTGTTAGTGACTAACCCCAAGCACCAGAGTCTGTAACAAGGCCCCAAAGTATCCTTTAAGATAAGTTTAAAATTGGGGCTATACCCGTGTATGCTGACTGCCTCTCTTTGGCTGGTGACAGTAGAATTTGGGGACATATGTGCCCATGTGACTTATGCCAGGTATTCAAGTCAGTGCCATGGTTGGTGTTTGTTATTGGTTGAGGGAAATGTGACATATCACATACAGAGCTGTCAGCTTCGCTCTCCTGAGCCGCTCACTGGGAATCATGGGTTCTTTGGTGTTCGGCTGGGTGACTGAGAGCAGGAGGAAGACATCCCCCAGGAGATGTTTGACAAGTCTGCGGGTTCTGAGACATGTGTGGCTCAGCTGTAGCCCAGCAGGTGCCCTGGTTTCCAGCACACCGGGAGCAGCATCTTTCCCACCTGCAAAGCCCCCATTCTCTGCCAGTCCTCAGCTGGGAGGGGCAGTGCCGCCACTGCTCCTTTCTCCCCAGAACTTTGTCGTGGCCAGTCATGGCCCAGCCGTGAAAGGGATGGGGAAATGCCTGCCTTTTGCATAGCGACTTTGCTTTTCCTCTTGTGAACTTTCCTCCTCAGTCGATAGGAGACAGGACTTTGAAATTCAGGACAAGATGTCCTAAAGGGAAATGTGGGTTCTAAAATTTGGGTTATTTTCTTTTGCTTTACTTCTAGAATTCTTTTCTGTCGGTTCCCAGCAATGGAACAGGGTAGAAAGTGTTATCGGAAGACTAGACAGTGTTGGTCTGTGAGAGCGGGGAGGAGTGAAGGGAGGCCCTACCGCCGGTTCCTGTAGATCTCAGCAAGGCCGCATTTTCTCCCCTTCTGTTGTCCTCCCCTTTGCAGTTTGCCCCTGTCCTCTCTAATCCTACTTTCTGTGATTGCTGTTTAGTGTGGACCATCTTCCTGGGGGTGAGGCGAAGTGCTGCTCAGGGCAGCCTTCAGCTCCTCCTCCGCCTCGTCTTAACCCCTCTGCCTCCTCACCAAACTTTTTTAAGTACCTAAAACACAATTCCAGTGGAGAACAAAGTGGGAATGCTGTGCCCAAAAGGTGAGCACACTCGCATGGCCAGTGTTGTCTGTCTGCCCTGGAGTTCACACTGACTCAGCCCAGCTGGCCGCATGGGGGCTGTCCTTTCTGGAAGCCCTAGTCACCGCTTTTGGGGGGCAGGGCTTTTTGGTTTTATTTGACTTACTATTTTCATCTGTCATTTGAATACATAATTCTATTCTTGGCTTTTTTTTAAGCTACTGCGAAAAGTGTCAATGGTGAACTGTCTTCACCCTTAACTCGCACCTCACTTCGCCTTATGGGAATGCACACATGCATGTGCACAGGCTAACAGCTGTGTTTGTTTGCAACTGGAATTTGTACCACGTCTTGCCATTTGGAGGATAGGCTTACTTTTTTTTCCTAATTCATGAAAATGAAAGTCACTTTCATTCACAGAGTATTTTAATTGTCTTACCTGGTTTACTTAGCATTACAGTGAAAAGGTTTCCTTTTTAGGCTTAGAGTTTTTACTTTGTGTGTTTATATTTCTTCATCCTAAACTCTTTTTTTAACCAAACTCTTAGCGTCTCCTACCGTAATGCTCTGCGGAAAAAACTCCACTCCTCCTCCTCTGTGCCAAATTTTCTAAAATTTCTGGCTCCTGTAGATGAAAATCACACCTGTGACTTTATGAACACAAACAGGTAGGGCTCGATTTAAACCATCAGCTCTGGCGTTCTGAGTGCTGAGTTTCTGTGTGATAAATGCGGGTAGTTCACTGACCTTTGGCCATTTGGAGCATGAGAGTTAAGTCTGGTGTGTCATCTTTCCTACGCTGTTTCCCCTCACAAGCCTTATTTTTAAAGCAAGAAGGCAGCTTGCTCTCCAGCTTTGCATAGGATTGGTTTGTTGACGTTGTTGTCCTCCGAAGAATAAGGAGTCCTTCCACCTTCTGCAGGGCTGTTGGAGGGCAGTAGCCTGTGCCTGTCCTCCAGAAGCCAGCCAGCCCATCTGCCAGGGGTGGTGATGGCTTCACTGGGGTGCAGACTGAGTGTAAATTGCAAGAGCCTGCCCAGATTGTTTTGTAAATGGAAAGAAAATTAGTGAGATGATGTTTATATATCAACAGTTATACTTTGTTTATAGTTTTAAAGCTAAAGGTTTAAAGTAGGCAGTGATTTTTATCCTCAATTCTTTGATGATTCTAATTAGACTACATCTGATTTTCTGTTTTGGTGTACACACACGGGAGAGTGAGCTTGTGTGTTTGTGCATGCACGCATGGGGGGGTGCATGTGTGCTTGTATGTGGAGGGGTGTGATTTGTGACAATCATGGAGATTTTGGCTGGTGCTAAGCAAAATAAACCTACCTGTTAACTAAGATGGATTGGGGTACTGGTGATAATGCCCAGCTGGGATTTTTTTTCTCTTTTGAAGTAGCACCCAAAAAGGCACAAATTGGAAGCTACTATTTGTGGCACTTACTCCTTAGAATGTCTCTTACGAGAGCAGTGGTACAGGGGTGCGATCTTGTTCTTTCTGCAAAGTGTCCTTTAAGAATACTGACCCACTCTGACTTTGATTTAGCTTCTGTGGTTCTCAAGTTATCTACTTATGGAAAGATAAAGTTAGCTGATAATAAGCACTGAGCCTCCCGACCACTCATGAGTCAGTCATGTTGCCATTTTAGGGACATTGAATCCAAAACAAACCACCTGGGTGACACAGATGAGACCCCTGTGAAGACCCGACGCCATTCATGGAGACAGCAGATATTCCTTCGAGTGGCCACTCCACAGAAGACGTGTGATTCCCCGAGCAGATATGAAGGTAAGGCCATCCCTGAGGAGTTCCTCAGGATCACAGAGGGCCTCAGATGCCCTGGCTGGAGTGTCAGAGGTAGTCTCAGATTAAATTAGGGAAGGACACAGAAGTCATGTAGGATCAGTAGCACCTTAACATCCACGTAGGTATGAGGTAGGTCCTGGAGGCCTTATTCAGACTCCAGTCCTCCCCACAGAGAACTTTGAGCTGTCTGAAATCCTCCCCAGTAACCTAGGATTCTGACTTTTGCCACACCTATGCATGTTTCTGTGGGTGGGGAGGTGTTGAGACAGGGTCTTAGTGTGACACTGACTGGCCTGTGACTCTTTGTAGACCAGGCTAGCCTTGAACTCAGAGATCCACCTGCTTCTGCTTCCCAAGAGCTGGGATTCAAGGTAGGTGCTACCACTCCTGGCAGCTGTCTAAACTTTGTATGAGAAAGAAAATCATTGAAATACTGGTAGCAAACAAGCCTGGTGGTTCCTTGTACAGACTCAGCTGCTTGCATGACTGTCCTGTCTGCATTTAGATTCCAGCCATCTAATCCTGAGCTGACCAGAGGGTACCTTACTACTGCCTTAAGTAGAACAGCAAGCTAGGGATGTCTGTACTCACACCTTTCACTGCTTAGGAAGAGGCTCCCAGCACAAACCGGTAGTCATTTAAAAGCATGGTGCTTGCTCTCAATAATGGTCCTACTTGTGAGAGCAGTGGTGTGGTCTGTAAAGTAGAAATTCCCATTTTTATGTCTGAGCCAAAACCTGAAGAAAAGGGTATTAGTGACTGTGGACAAAATCCATAAGTAGAAGGGAAAATACGAAGTGAACAGAGAGGTAGTAATGAAGAGGTTAGCCTGGACAAACACCATCTCTAACTGTACTAGCCCAGCATGCCAGTCCCTGTGTCCAAGCCCTGTGAACTAAGTCTCACGTACTGAATTTTATATTAGAGACCTAGCTGAAGAAAGGAAGTTGAACTGTACTTACAGTCTCACTGTCTAATAAGATTAGGGAAATATCTTCAAATATGTCTATCATCCACCCATGCTGGATAGAACCCAGGCCCTTGCACAAGCCAGGCAGGTATTCTACCATTGAGCTATACCCCCGTGTGCCCTCTGCCCCACCCGAGCTCAGCAGCGACTACTTGGAGTTTTGTGGGACTGACAAGTTTAACTTAACAAAGTCCAAGAGGGCTAGCTCTACCTTTGTGCCTACAAAGGGGCTGGTCCCTACGTCTAAGATGCTAGGTCAAATGCACAGCCCTCACCACATGGAAGCAGAGCCGCAAGACAAATAGGAAACCATCAGGTTTTACCCAACTGGCGAAACAGGGGTTTCCACAACGAAACAACCATAGGTCATTAAATGAGATGCTATAAGCTGCTTGGTGGCTTAAATATAGAGTCCAGGGCACCATGATGCTCCCATATCGTGGTGCCCCCCCCCCCCCCGAAACCCAGGAGAGCATGCTCTCTCCTCTTGTGCCATGGGTTCTTTGGGTGGAGGATTTGCAGCGCTGAGCGTTTGAAAGGACCATACTTGGTAAAGTATTCACTCCAGCCAGGGTGGTATCACGAGAGTGCCAGTAAATCAGGGCAATGCTCTGGTAACTTGGGTGTGTTCAGGAATGCATCCCAAGGCATGGCTGAAGGCAGGCACACACTGGCTCATCTGATTAGAGGAGAGATGCCCGACCTTCGAATTAGCCTCTTGTTTGCAGAGCCTCACTGTTGGCCCTACCATAGACAAGAGGATGGTGATGATCTTGTCCCTGGGCAAAATTATACACACACCTGTCCGTTAAGTGGCTTTGTCCAGTCGTGAATCAGAACAGTATCTGACCAGCTTTAATGAGATTGGGGTCCTTGGACGGTCCTGTTGAAAGACGGATTGTGATGAGTGGTTCCAGCTACATCCCAAGTGCCTCCATTTCTGAAAGGTTGTCGCCCTGATGCTGATGTGAACAGCATATTTTAAGCAGTAAGGGCTTAGAGTAAGCTGCCACAATGTGTATGATCCGGGTCTTCCAGACCTAGCTAGTCTCTCTGTGAGACTGATCTGGGCTTCTGCTTGGGACTCAGGAGTTCCCAAGGTCCCAGAGCCTCCAATAGTGACTTTCTTGTTTTCTTTGTAATGTCAGGAATTGAACACAGGGCCTCGTGCCTGCTGGACAAGTGCTGCCCTCCTGAGCCTTTTACTAGAAGTCGTGTGTGTGTGTGTGTGTGTGTGTGTGTGTGTGTGTGTGTGTGTGTGTGTGTTTGTGTGTTTGTGTAGAGTGCTGCTGCTGGGCTTGGGAAAACAGCCGGCTGCCCTCGCCCCTGCACAGGTAGCCTGGCCCACCCCATGGATTGCTCAAGGACCCAGTGTCTCCAGAGCTTTTTTTTCTTTGCCAAGGGATCTCACCTACTTGTCAGGCCTGCACAGGATGCTGGAAATTGGCTTTTCCCTAGGTCTGTGGCGGCTCATGTGCTCCAGTTTCTTTCTTCAGCATACCGTACAAAAGAGAACTCTTTGCCATTAAGGAATAATTTTTAGGCAGTGCTCCACTTGGAACGGCAGAGAATCTTTTTTTCTGTCTGTGCCAGGGAACAGCTTTCGTCTTGGTCTAGTTCTTTTCATCTGAGCATTTCATAGCGCAGTGTGCATTTCTTTAACAATGGATGCCTTCAGACTTTGACATGTCTTGAAAAAGGGAAGGAAACTCATTCTGGCACAAATAAGAATGATTTATTGACTGGAAACCCATTGTGTGAGTATATAGTCCAGGGAAGCCAAAGTTGAAAGGGTTTTTTTGTCTTGTGAGTACAGCTGGGTCAGCCTGCCCTACTTCCAGCGCAAAGAACTCTAGGTTAGATAACACATGAACTGAGATGTAAGCAGTTGGAGCCAACTAAAGCATGTAAGTGATCTTTAGTGTGACTTCTGTGTTCCTGTAGAAAAGGTAGGACACGTTTTGTGACGGATTTGTTTTCAGGAATTTGTGTACCTTGGGGAGATTTTAATGAGTGACAGGAGAGGATTAACGTGAGCACCATATTCGCATCTATATGATCACTACCTCTTGGTTAGGCATTCTTGCCTTTCATTGAGTACCGCATTGGTTGTTGAAACTGGGTCCCCAGGAGCGTAGACTGTCCTTAAACTGCGTAGCGCTCTAGATCCTCCCACCACTTCTGAGTGCGAGGAGTCCACTGGGGTGCCACACGCCTGTTTTCTGGTGCTGGTGGTGGTGGTTGTGGGTGGAACCTTGTCATTTTTGTTCTTGTTTTATTTTAATGTAGTGCTGGGGGTTGGACTAAGGGCTGCATGCATGCAAGGCATGGACTCTACCAACTGAGCCAGATCCCTAGTCTTCCTGGAAGATTATAGGTACCCAAGCTAGTACTGGAAGAATTTAAATTCCCAAATCATGCTGGGATTTGTTTTGGAAGCTTCTGATGATTCTGATTGCTGCTGCATTGAGACCAGGCAACCTCAGGGGTGACTGGAGTCGCTGTCACCACTTGGTGGCAGTATTTCTCCCTTGTCTTGATGGCTCTAGGCTCCTATCCCGCCAAAAGAACTTGCTTCCTTCCCCAGCATGTTTTGTTTGTGAGTTGTTGAGATAGTTATATTTCCTGTTCGCTTTCAACTTACTTGAACATGGAGTTGTGACGTCAAGTTTCTCTCTTTCTAAAGGCTTTTGTTACAAGGGCGAAACAAGGAAGAAGCTGATTGTGTCCAGTTGACAGATGTGATTTTTTTTTAAATCACTTTATTTTGAGATGGGTTTTGTTCTCTAGGACTTAGATATGGGAGCCACTGCCTTAGCCTCCCAGATACTGGGGTTGCAGGCAATGCTACCCTGACAAGGTGGTTTTTGTTTACTGTCCTTGAACTTTGCTTTTCTGTGGTGAGTGAAGACCAGGTTTAGAGATCAGGCCACTGATCTGATTTTGTGTGTGTGTGTGTGTGTGTGTGTGTGTGTGTGTGTGTGTGTGTGTGTATTGGCATGTCTCTTCAGAAGTCAGCAGCCACGGAGGCTGACTTTGGCTGGCTGCTCGTGTCCTGTCACCACTGGACTGCTAAGCCAGCACTGTCAGCTTTTCCTGTTGTGCCTCTAGAATTTAAGCAGCTAGTCCTTCCACTATTTATGGGGTGATTGAAAACATTGTCATCCTGACAACTTCTGCTTGGTTGCAAGACTCATGGAGTAGAGCTGAGGGTCGTGTACTGCAGCATAGGAGCTGAATGGCCTGTCAGGTGACTGTCACTTGACCGCAGCACCCAGCTACCTAGCAGCAGGGAGTTCTTTCATAGGGTAAAGTAACTGCTCCAAGGCTGCTGGTGTGCCCCCAGGATAAAGTCCAAAACAGAAGGTTTTGATTTGAACTCTGTGTGGCTAAGGCCAGCCTTGAACTCCCAATCCTGTGAGTACTGGAACAACAGATGTGTTTTTCCATATCTAGCTTATGATTTACCATTAAATTTAATCTGTAGGTTCCAGTGGCTGTTGAAGTATTTAAAACAAGGCAGTGGCAAGTTTAAAATGTTTTCAAGGGGATAAAATTTGTGGACTTGTGCAAACATGAACCAGCCTCCAAAGGAAGGCTGTGGTAAGAGTGTGGCCAGCAGGGTGCAAGGAGGCTCCCGGCCTGTCCTTAGAGTTCCCCCATAGTGAATGTCTCCTGACTTCTGTACTGCACCAGCCTGCTGGCCTCCTGGTCCTTGCCCAAACTGGCATCCTCAACTGTGTGCCCTACAGCCTCCCTGGGTACTGGGATGACCCTGCAGGGGAGGGGAGAATGAGTTCTGGGAAGGGATTTATTTTTCTTTGGAAGAAACAGCTCAGTTCTACTTAAGAAGTAGCTTTTGGGGGGAAACAGTTCGTATACTGTACAAATCACTCCTTTAAAGCTTACGGTTCAATGTTGCTGTTGTTAGAGAGATCTGTTCACAACATTGTGCAGCCATCACCACAAAGCAATTTTCAAAATCTTATGTCACTAGAAAAAAATTCTAACCATCTCTTCATATCCCATCCCTTGCTGATAGCCGATCACTAATCCTGTTCTGTAGATAGGCATATCCTGGACACTTCCTGTGAATGCATCTACAGAATAGGTGGCCCTCTGCTGGCTCCTCCCATTTCTCTTATGTTCCCTAGGTCTTCGGTGTTGTCACATCTGTCATGCCTCATCCTTTTGATGGAGACCAGTGCCCCAACTTGCAGGCATGTTACGTTCTGCGTGACACTTCCCAGTCAGTAGACATGTGGGTTGTTTCCACTTCTTGGCTGTTAGGAACCGTAATGTTTGGAGCATTGTTGGGAAAAGGGGTTTTGTGGATGACTGTTAAGAAAGGGATGTAACGTCCACTCTGCTACGTGTACTACTGTCCTGTAGCGCCTGTACTACGCGTACTACGGTACTATCCCTGTAGCACACCACCTGAACTACTGGAGATTGAAACACACAAACACAGAGACAGACAGTGACATGGGTCATCCTTGAATCCCCCAAGAATGCACACTTTATTGTGTTCCAAGGCAGCTTATATAGTGCCTTCCCTGACCAATGGCCACGCCCTAACTCTCAGCTGCAAGCCACCAGAAACCTCTCCCCTGCCACCAGGAACTCCTGAAGATCTCATGCTTAGAGCAGCTGCAAGCCTAACAAGTTGTTTACAAAAAATTCAGGGTCTGGAGGACCACAGCCCCCAACAAAGGGAATTAGGACTAGGGGTATAATATGCTGGTAGAGGTTTACCTGAAATCTACAAGGCCTTGGCTTTGAGCCCAGCCCTGAAGGGTGAGTTGGCATGGAACTCCCTTCCCAGGTATACCCCTGTACCTCCGACCCACTGTACGCATAGTACAGGCGCTACAGGACAGTAGTACACGTAGCAGAGTGGACGTTACATCCCTTTCTTATACCCAGTGGGATAGAGGGAGCAGGGGTCTTGGCACCTAAGTCTTCCCTGCAGACTGTCTTTGCTTTCGCTTCAGCTTTTGCATCCTGGTCCTGCCTTCAAGAGCTCATGGGAAACCCAGTATCCAAGGGGCTTCCCTCAGGGCTCCACAGTTTGCCTTTGCCCCTGGGAGCCAGACAGAGGGTCACGGGTTGGGGCATTTGTTAGGTGCCACATTTCCTTCAGCTATCCTCAATCGTAGCACAACCCAGAATGCTTTGGGGACTTGTGGAAACAGGCTGCTGGGCATCACCATAAAGTTCCTGGTTCTGGAGATCAAATTATTTGGAGAGGCACCCTCATGGTCCCAGTCACTTACAAAAAAGGGCTCATCATCTTCTGATCTAAATTTGGCCCCCGAAAGTTCAGAGTAATAAGTAAGAGGGGCATCAGAATGCAAAACAGAACTGTAGCCTGTAGCAGACTGGGGTGCTGCACACTGTTTTCTTTGCATGAAACTCTCTGACTCCTGCCAGCAGCTGTAGTGCTTCTCCTCCATGTGTCTTAAGCATCTAGTGTCTCTGCATTTATACACACAGAAGTCCTGCTTTCGCTACTCATTTAGGGATGGTGGACAGAATGAATAACGGACCCATGGCTCCCTCTGCTCTGATTAGCTCCCTCTGCAGCTAAGTTCCAGTCAGTTCTAATTAGCATTAAATCCACTCTCTAGTTGCACAGATGACCTGTTCCCAGTTTTAGGAAGAAATTGCCAAGAGTTTTGTCTGGTCTGAGCACTTTAGCTAGTCCTTGTGCAGAGAGAGGCTGTGTCATAGTAAATGAGCGTGCCTCCAGTTGGAAGTTTGTGGCCTTACCTGATGACTTACTAATGAAGCATACATTTTAGACTCCCAGGAACCCCAAAGCTCTGGGAGGTTTAAGATCTGACTAGTCGGATGGTTTTTGTCCTTTACATTTAAAGGAAGGAACATTTGTCCCCTGGGGATGGTGATGCTGTATATACCCCTTGTATGTGGGCTGGCAGCTCCAAGGTTACAGCTCTCGACACATTCAGCAAGCTCTTGCTTTTGAGAAAATCTTGAGACAAAGCCAGCAGATGCATTATGCTGTTTCTAATCGGACTTGTCCAAGTAAATTTGTTTTAGTGCTTTCATACAAATGAAAATATTTTCAGCCTAAGTCCTAAAAGATTTTAAACATTGTTTACAAAAACAGTAACACTATCGTTATGGTCTTGCATAATTCTGGATGTAATTGGTAGTGGCAAATGACAAATTTTATAATTGAGAGAACTGAATTTTCTACAGAATGCTGAGGACTGTGGTTCATTTCTTATAGGGGCACTTTAGCTGGAGAGCTTTGGGTGAAGGACAATTTGGTAGGTTCTATTATCTGGGATGAACAGCCACGTCTAGTCTCAGACAGTTTTACTGTTTTCCCTCAGTCCCCATTCTGGGGTTGTATATTGGCCTGAGTTTAGGTGTGTGGTGGGGTATATAGAACCATTTGACTTCCTCAGCCCTGTGAGGTTTCAATGGGGCCTTAGGTTGGAACCCCCTCTGTCTTAGGGTTTCTATTGCTATGGAAAGACACCATGACTACAGCAACTCCTAGAAAGGAAAGCGTTTAATTGAGGTGGTGACCTGCAGTTTCTTCATGCTGGCTGCATCTTGATCAGAAGGCAACAGGAAGTGAACTGTGACACTGGGTGGTATCTGGAGCATAGGAAGCCTCCACAGTGACACACTTCCTCCAACAAGGCCACACCTACTCCAGCAAAGCCACACCTCCTAATAGTGCCACTTCCTTTGGAGGCCATTTTCTTTTAAACCCTCCATGGGACTTAGATTGGAAGGTGGGGATGGGGGGTAGCTTTCCTCTTGTCACAAAGTCTTGTTCAGATTGATGTTTGCAAAGAAAGGTTGGAGCTCGCCATTCTTCTCTGGAGCAGCGCACCACTAGGTAGTCTCTGCAACTCTTCCCTAACGCAGTCTCAGTCCTACCTGGTGTCTGTCCCCTGTGCAGAAGCCACACACACTTAGCCCATATGTTCTTTCAGCACACAACCAGGTCACTGAATGCCCTTATCCTGCGGGGGAGGGGAGTTCCTCACTTCCTGATGCTCAATTGTCTTTGTCCTTCTCTTCTCTCATTCCCAGCCATCAAAACTGATATGGTTTAGAGATTGTGTCTGAGCAAATGCACACTGATGTGACCACAGCAGGACTCATTTGTCTCCGTAACAAGCATGGCCAGCAGGAGCAAAGCTCCTTCTGTTGACCCTGTGACCTTCCCAGTGCGCCCTGACCTTGTCTCGGGCTTACCCTTTCAATGCCTCTTGTGCCTCTTTCATTCATTTTCCCTCCATCTCCAAGTCTTGTGAACAAAGAAGGCAGCATTGAGGAGGAAAGTTGTGAGCCTAATCACAAGCCTTCATTCATATCCAGAGAGAAGAATTCTCCCACAAATGCAGTGACAGGGAAGCAGAAAGCCTTGATATTTGGCTCAGTGCATTTCTGCCTTGTCTAGTATTTGGGGAGTAATGGCAGGGTAGGGCTGGAGGCCTGCAGTTGTGCCTGTGTGGGGGTCTATTGCTTCCTCTTGTGCTGTGTGTTCAGGCAGCCATATTTTACATGGATCTTTTCTCTGAACATCAAGAGCCTCCTGCTTATGTTCTCCCTTCTATGGGTAATCTATGCTACAACACTGGGAGAGTTCCCCGCATCCTTCCAGGCCATCTCAGTACCGAGATTTCTCCCCTTTCCTCTTGTGACCTAGCTCCTCATACTGGCCTTACTTTAGGTGCTCAGGGGCCACGTGTGAGCTCACACAGTACTCAAGGGCACAGCTTTAGAATACTCCCTGCCCCCACCCCAGAGTGAAGCTGTTAGCTTTCCCTTCGCACTGCCTGCCACTCAGAACCCAGATGCTTGTTGCAGAGCCCGAGTTCGCTGTATGTTCTCTCCTCGCTGACGTGGCAAGATTTCCCACACTTCTCCCCACAGTAAGTGATGGGTATCAAATACTGCACTTTCAAGGAATCCTGACAGCAGGCAAAGACGCTGAGAGTCATCTGTTCAAATTCCTAACAGACAGAGACAGCAGAGGCTTGTGGGAACAGGACCCATTGAAGGTTACTCAGGCCTTTCGGAGGTAGATTCTTATCTCTTTCCAATTCTTGACTCTTTATGTGACACCTGAGGTCACCAACCGCCTTGTCTTCCCTGAGCCTCTTCCCCTCTCACTAGTTTTCAGTTCTGACAGAGAAACTCGTTCTCCGCTTCTCAGCCGTCTCCTTGTGTGCAGTTTCCCAAGAGCACTCGGGAAACAATGGATGAACACAACCCTGCCCACTTGAGAGGTTACTGAGTTGTAAGAATCAGAGGTGACTCTAACTGGCTCACCCACATGGCTGCTGGGAACCAAAACTGGGTCTCCCATACGAGCAACAAATGCTCTTAACCACCTGGCCTTTTCTCCAGCCACATGAGACTGTGCACACTGTGGTCAAGGTGCGAAGATTCTTTGTGCACTTAAATGCTTGTCATCAGTAAATACTCTGAGGCTATAGACTGTGGTAAGTTCTTGAGAGTTTAGATTTTTTTTCCTTGTTAAACAAAACCATTCTTAACTTAGTGCTTCATTTTATCCATGAGAGGACTGAAGCCCACAGCGCCAGTGCCCACAGCAGCCTTCATTTGCCCTGTGTGTAGGAAGATTCAGTGTCAGCATTCAGTGCTGACCAGTTACAGAGCAGCCTGGTTAGAAGCTTGAGGTGCTGCGGTGCTGTTCAGCTCGCTCTCAGCGCTTTCTGCTTGGTGCCCTGTCTCCGCTCCTTGTTCTCTGTCTGCAGTCACTGTGTGGAGCTGTGAGGGGCAGTATAGCACAGGACATGAGAGTCGGGCATCCCTCATAAGGCAGAAGTGTCAGGCCTCAGAAAGCAACAGAGAACTTGTGACACACACCCCCTTTAAGAGCTGGAGCTCTGGAGTATGGGGGTTTCAAGTACGAAAATGATGCGACCTTTGGGAGGGCAGCCCGCTGCTGGAGGTCTTGGGAGTCCGGTCACACCAAGCCTGACCTCACATCACACACCCTCCTTTCCCAGCTGCAGCCTTCCAGTGGGGGTTCTGCAGGCTTTTTCCATGACCTCATCCCAGCGGCAGCTCTTTGTTTTCTTGGTATATCATGTGGTAAAAGCAAAGCAAATCAAAACTCAGAGACAGTCATGGGAGGGCACTCCCATAATCTCGGCACTCAGGAGGCTGAGGCAGGAGGATCAGAGAGTTAGAGGGCGGACTG
>NC_022027.1:21104992-21110418 GCF_000317375.1 Microtus ochrogaster
GCCATTTGTGACCTTGGAAATACTCGATCATTTGGAGAGTCGGGGCATTGTTCTGGTTAAGGATATTGATGAAAATTTTTCCAAATGATTTTTGTTGTGTAAAACACATACTTACACTTCGAAGTGGTTAAGATGGTATGGTATATTTTGGTTATGGGTTTTCCTTTTTGTAAAACTGAAACCTTAAAGCCATTAGCACACTTCCCTTGTCCCCAGCCCCCATTAACCTTTGCTCGACTTTCTGTTTCTATGAATGCAGCTACTTTAGATGTTTCTGGTAAGTGAAATCGTGCAGTGTGACTTAACATAGTTTCCTCCAGCTAGCTCATGGCAGGGTTTCCCTTTTCAAGGCCACACTACGGTCTGTCATGTGTGTGGTTTTGCTTCAACTGACTGGACTTTGTCGGTACACATCTCTCAGCTGTTCTGGCTAACACTGCTGTGAACCTGGGTACAAATACCAAAAGCTGGATGCCAGATCACGTAACCCTTGTATTTTAATGTTTTGGTGAGGAGCTTCCACACCTTCTATGGCAGCTGTGCCTTCCCGCTGGCACAGTACCCAAGGGGTCCTGTTTCTTCACATCTCCACCAACCTTTGCCACTTTCTGGTTAATATGATAGGAGTCATTCTAATGGGTGTGAGGTGATTACCCATGGTGGCTCCTCTGTGACCTGTCTGCTAATAGTGATTTGATGACCTCCTTATCCATAATATACACAGTGTAGCAACAGTGTCTGCCTGATGGTAGTAGGGATGTTGGGTCGGCCAGTTGAACCTGTTGTCACACAGACTGCAGATAGCCTCATCCTCTTAGGGAGCCTGAGTGCTGGCTTTTCCAGGGAGAAGGGCTGCAATCCCACATTTAACAAGCTGAACACTGCAGGAGCTGGGGAAGAACTGGGTCCACTATTTAAGCCTTTTGTTTTATTGCATGGATTTTCCCCATCCCCTCTCCCCAGCAAAGCACAAAAGTATTTCCTGGCTCTCGGGCCTTGGGCTTCCTTTCATGGAGTCCAACCTTAGATCACACATAACCATTGCATAATAAGCGGATGGGACTAGGGTATCAGTGACGGATGCTTCTGGGGGTGGAGGGCAACAGAGGTTGTATCTGGAGCTTTTGGCCACTCAGGCATGGAGTTCTGCTTCAGACCTGCTATGACTAGCAGCGTCCTGACCAAAGGCTCCAGTGAGATTCTGATTCTCCCCTAGGTCACACATTGCTTTCCTACAGCACTCGTGCTACCCTCTCCCTGAGATTCTTATAGTGCCACCCACTTCCTCTTCCTGCTTTCTTCCCTTCCCCAGCACTAAGAAATGCTCACCAGCACAGGCTGTGCTGTGACCCGGCTGTAAACTTCCAGTGCCCCTCTCCAGAGTTCCTGGTGTGCGCCCCACTTTGCTTTTCCTGAACCCCTGCTTCAGAATCTTGGCTCAGCGGGCACATGCTCAGAGTTTCAGAGCCTGCCTTGCCATTCTGGCACTTTAAAGAGCAGTTATGGCCAAGGAGCTACCCCAGTGCAGTGCTAGCAAATGGATCATGCAGAGACAGTTCCATGAAGGGCCGGGAGAACGCTTATCCAGGGGAAACAGGACTGCAGGAAACTGGCCCTTTAAAGATGTATGGTTTCATAAATATGCAAAAATATGCAAATATTAAGGGAAATGTTTACACTTCCCCTGGCCAAAAAAGGGAAAATTAAATTTCTCTTGAAAGTTGCCAGTTGTTTTGCCCTGTTACAGTCTGTCTGTCTTTTGTACTCAGACTTCAGTGTCATCCTTTATTATTGTCATCTTCTATTGCTTTGTTTTGTGTGTGTGTGTGTGTGTGTGTGTGTGTGTGTGTGTGTGTGTGTGTAACCTCCAGCCCTTGTAATACTCCTTGCCATGTCCCTAATGAAAATTTTAATGAATGTCTAAAATATATAAGATGTAGTCCCTGTCCCGGGGATCATTCAGTAGATTTATAATGTTTACAGAATTCCTGTTGAGCACTGAGCCAAAACTGTTTGTGGAAGTAGAACAAGGGGGCATTTTAGAGTGGCATTTGCCCCTGCTGTGGGTCGATGTGTGCCCCTCCCCTGCAACATGGTCCTATGTTGGCGCTCTGGCCCCCAATATGATGGTATTGGGTAGGAGATTAGGTCCAGCTGTAGAAGTCCAACCTGAGACAGCTCTGCCTAGCATACTCACTCTCTCTCCCCTTCTCCTCTCCATGGTATAATTAATCTCTTGACTCTTCTCTGCTCCACTGTTAGCCCCCATAACATGTGTGCCATGGTTACACCTGTGCCATGGCTGGGAGAAGCTTGAGGGTGAGTGAGGAAGCGGGTGTCTTCTCTGTGGTTCTCTTTCCCATGCCTCCGTAGCAGCTGAGCAGCAGAGAGAGCTGGTGGTCCAGGAGCATCCTGGTTTACAGAGGTGGGCTGGGAAGAGGTGCACAGCAGCGGGGGGGAGGGGGGTGGCTAGAAGCTCTGCTCCAAACAAGCCTCTTCACTGCAGTTAGCTAAACAACATGGGTTGGGCAATCTCGCCCTAGCTTTTTGTAGTATATCTTACTGTTGTACTGAGTGACTCACTGGTCTCTGCCCCTGTCTATTTATATTCAGATCTGGGGTTTTTTGGAAGGAAGTTTATTATGACTTGATTTGTGTGGGTGGTGGATCTGGGTCAGCAGGGAGGGAGCCCTTTCTGAATGCATTTCTTAAGAAAATGGTATTCATTTTAGTTCAAACAATTGCCTTTGACTAAGATAATGTGATTTGGCCAGTGTTTGAAAAGACACATGTATTTTTGTACTTTATTTAATGGTCAGGGTGCACATGATGGCTAGAGTCATTGTTTATTGTGAAATTTATTTAAAGGTACGCCTGGGGCTAAGGGGTTAGCTGAGTGTTCCTGAAGCCCTCATTAAGGTCCCCAGCACTGCAAAAAGTAAATACAAGACATGTCGTCTCATGTGAGTGTCACACAGTATGACACCACCAGTTAAGGCAAATGGATGAAAATGTAGCAGCAGTGAACATGCCGATGCCCACATCCGGGGCTTTCAAACATGTATGTGAGTAGAATTCCAGTTGTGTAGGCCTAGTTCACTGGGTCTACCCTTCGGTGTATGATTTCTCAGGCCTGGATGGTTGGAGCCAAGGCTGCTTTTCTCACGCCTGTTAGGGTTGCCTCTTGTTGATGCTGCTGGGGCCACACTCTGAGAAGCATTCTGAGGACTGAACTTGTTGCTACGTTTTATCCACTGGGACCCAGATGCTGTTGGAGGGAGCTTTGAGACAGATCTTTTCTCTGTGCCCATTGTAAGTTCTGGGGAGAGGAAGCTTGATTATCAACTATAGTCCTGGACACCAGCAGTGTAAATCACAATGCTGAGTGATCTGACGACTTTTAAAAACCCCTTGTGGATGAGATCTGATGGCCTAGTGTGGGTACCAGTCAGCTGGTTCCTGCGTTCTGACACTCTGACACAGAAGGTGTGGCTCGCCATTGTTTCACTTCTCCTCTGCGTGTCTATCAGAGTAGAGGTCTTACTTAGCAGGTGGCCTTCGTGTGTTGACCCAGCTTACCAACTTGACCCGGGTCTTGGTGGAACTCTTTGTGGTCTCTGATTCTCTGTGCTGCTTTGCCCATGCTTTATTTCACACAGTTCCCTGGCCTTGGCAGCTGCACTTATATCTCAGGGCTCAGCACTTGACGGCCCCCAGTCCCACAGAGGGTTCAGTTAGGGTTGGTTGGCTCATTCATCATTAATGGCCCTCTGACCTCTTGTCACTGCTGTTGACTTGTCTTCAACTACTCCTGACACTGTTTGGAATGGGACCCATTCAGCTATCACCTTGGGAATAGAACTTGGTTTTATTTCACTATTGTTCTGAGCTGAAGTGGATGGATGCTCGGTCTCATGAGGATTAATACTGAGTCTGTGATGTTTCTTATAAAGTTATATGTATATAAAGGTATATGTGATAAATATCCACCTATCTCTATAGCTCTCAATGAAATAGATGATAGATAGATAGAGTTTATGTAATTTAAGAATAAAGTTATTTTTAGAGAGTTGCAGCCCAGTCACTTATTACCAATATTGCATGCTGTACAAGGCTATGCTATTTTCTGTCCCTCTGATTTCTTTCTTTTCTGTTCAATCTTTCCAGGATGTTCCAGGCTTCACTGGTTCCCTTTTCTGGGATGCTCTTATATTTGTTGTATTTGGGGTTCCATGGTGGCTGTACAAGTTTGCACTACTGCAAGCAATGGATGAATGCTGTAGGAGAATGCTCTTGTACACTGTAAACATTTGTCATTTGTACTGGTATAATAAAACAGTAACCAGGCAGGAAGTATAGGTGGGGAAACTAGACTAGGAGAATTCTGGGAAGAAGAAAGGCAGAGAGGCAATCACCAGCCAGACACAGAGGAAGCAAGATGAGAGTGCCGCACTGAGAAAAGGTGCCAAGCTACGTGGCTAAACATAGATAAGAATTATGGATTAATTTAAGTTGTAAGCATTAGTTAATAATAAGCCTAAGCTAATAGGCCAAACAATTTATAATTATATAAGCGTCTGTGTGTTTCTTTGGAACTGAAGGGCTGTGGAATCAGGCAGGACAGAAACTTTTGTCTACAGATGAGTATTCCCCTTATTCCACAAGTGACCAGCATGAACTGCCATTTGTTATATTAATCTTAGCCATTCTAATGGGTATAAAATGAAATTTCAAAGTAATTTCCATTTGCATTTTCCTGATGAATAGGGATGTTGAGCATTTCTTTAAATGTTTCTCAGCCATTTGAGTTTCCTTTTGTGAGAAGTCTCCTTTTAGAGCTGTATCCTGTTTTTTAAATTGGCTTATTTCTTTTCTTGGTATTTAGTTTCTTGAGTTCTTTTTGTATTTTGAATATTAGCCCTCGACTGAACAAAAAGTTGGTAAAAATCTTTTCCTACTATAGGATATCTCTGATTCTGTCCCTCTCATTTCTTTCTTTTCTGCTAGTCTTTCCAGGATGTTCCAGGCTTCACTGGTTCCCTTTTCTGGGATGCTCTTATATTGTTGTTTGTTTTGGGGGTTCCATGGTGGTGTACAAATTTGTACTCCCACAAACAATGGGTGAGTGATGTGGGAGAGTGTTCTTGTACACTGTAAAAATTTATCACTCATACTGGTTTAATAAAACAGATGATGGTGTCCTTTGCCATGCAGAAACTTTTCAGTTTCATGAAGCTACATTTATTAATTATTGATCTTAGTGCCTGAGCTAACAGTGTTCTGTTCAGAAAGTCTTTTCCTGTGCCAATGAGTTCAAGTCTATTCCCCTCTTTTTCTTCTATCAGCATTTTATGTTTTATCTGGTTTTATGTTAAAGTTTTTGATCTATTTTGAGTTGAGTTTTGTGCATAGTGATAAGTATGGAT
>NC_022027.1:21111143-21112223 GCF_000317375.1 Microtus ochrogaster
TTATTTGAGGCTATTATGGAAAGTGTTGTTTCCGTGATTACTTTTTCAGTCTGTCAATTGTATGTATTTTAGTGATCTGATTTTGTATTCAGTCACTGTGCTGAAAGTGTGGATCAGCTATAGGAGTTTCCTGGTAGAATTTTGAAAGTCACTTATGTATAAGATCTTATCATCTACAAGTAAAGGTACTTTGACTTTTTCCTTTTCAATGTAATCCCCTTGGTCTTTTTCAGTTACATTATTACTCTAGCTAAGACTCCCAAATACTATATTGAATAGATACAGGGAAAGCAGACAACCTTCTCTTGTTTCTGATTTTAGGGAAAATGCTTTTGAGTTTCTCTTTATTTAGGTTGATGTTGACTATAGGTTTGCTGTGAACTGCCTTTATTAGATTGAAGTATGTCTCTTGTATCCCTGATCTCTCCAGGGCTTTTCTCATGAACGGGGTATTAGATTTTTGTCAAAGGTTTTTTCGGTATCTAATGAAATGATCATGTGGTTTTGTCTTTCATTTTGTTTATATAGAGGATTTCATTTCTCAATTTACATATGTTGAACTGTCCCTGCCTCTCTGGGGTGAAGCCTACTTGATCAAGGTGGAAGATCTTTTTGATATATTACTGGATTAGGTTTGCAAATATTTTATTGAGAATATTTGCATCTATGTTCCTAAGAGAAATTAGTCTGTAATTCTCTTTCCTTGTTGGGTCTTTATGTGGTTTGGGTATCAGGGTAACTGGCCTCATAAAACAAACTGGGCAGTGATTCCTTGTTTCTTCTCTGTGAAACAGCTTGAGAAGTGTTGGCATTAACTCTTCTTTGAAAATCCGGTAGAGTTCTTTACTAAAACCATCTGGCCCTGGACTTTTTTTTTTTTTTTTGATTGATATACTTTTAATGGCTACTTGTTTTTCAGTAGGGATTATAGCCCTGTTTTTTAAATTGGGCTATTTGTTAAATTTATTATCTGATCTTGATCTAACTTTGGTAAGTGGTAGCTATCAAGAAAACTATCCATTTCTTTTAGATTTTTTGGTTAGGTGGAGTGTAGCCTTTTTACAAACATGTCCTCAGGAT
>NC_022027.1:21112418-21140863 GCF_000317375.1 Microtus ochrogaster
ATTTCAGCTCTGAGTTTGATTGAAGAAATTAAGCATTTTGTGCTTCTGTGTGTGCTAAGGATCTCATAGTAGGAAACTAAACATCAAGAAATGTAGTGACCGTCCAGTACCAATGGCGGCTAGGGAAACGAGAACGCAGGATTGTGTTGGAGCTGCCAGTCAAAACCGATTTTGTTTGGGTGATTTTAGGCCTAAGCTGCCTGTGAAGGGTGTTTCAATCGCAGATCTTAAGACCCGTGTTCCTTAAGTTCAGTGTACCCAATAGCTCCTAAAACGCTGCTTGTCATGTGGGATCCAGTTGTTCAGGGACCTCTGTTGCCTGTTAGTGCTAGGCTCACAGTATCATGTGTAACAGGAACATAATTTCTGCAGATAAAGGGATTTCCATTCATGAAATGCGAGGAGTTAAACAAAACACAGGTATTTAGAAACGGACGTGGGAATGTTGGAGGTGAAGTTGCTTCTCGTGATAAGCAGGTGACTCCCGTGGAATCCCGATACAGCTGCTTGCTTAGTCCATTGGTCTTTCTGGGCCTCAGTTTCCTTTTCAGGCAATTGTGTATTTCTACAGTTGTCTGGATGAGTGCAGATGCCCAGTACAGTGTCCTGCGCTTGGGGATCTATTAACAGTGCTGGTTCATATTGTCCCTAAGGATGTTTAACTCTCTCAGAATATCTAACAGTGTGGCAGTAAGAATGCTTGTGTAAGCCAGGCTGGTGTGTTCCCAGGCTGATTCCTCTGCTGCCTAGCTGGGTGACCCTGGGCAAGTCTTTCACACACCTGTACCTTGTTTGTTTGTTGTTATTGAGGTTCTTCTAAATACACAACTAGACAGTTTATAAAACTAAATACCAGTGTCTTAGGGTAGTTGTATTAAATAAGTGGCTATAGAAACATAGTAACAACTATATGGTTGTTACTAAATACCTCCGAAGGTTATTTAATCTTAAATCCTAAAACGTGTCCTTAAACATTTTCCCAACCCCTCCAGCTTTCGCTTCCTACTTAATGTGTCATGTTTCACATTTGTGACTCATACATAAGGTATTGTGGTGAATATTAAAACATAATTTTTAAATTACATTGATCTGTTTGTTTGTGAGGGGTGGGACAAGCATGCATGCACCACATCACTCCTGTGAAGGTCAGAGGACAACTTCCAGGAGTTAGTTCTTTCCTTCCTTTATGTGGGTCCAGGAGATCAAACCCAGGTTGCCAACCTAAGTGACACACACCTTTACCTACTTTACCTGCTGAGCCATCTTTGCTAGCTCCAAAACATAAATTTTACATTTGCCGGTGTTGTGCCTTAGCTAATTGAGCAGAAATTCCTGAATTGATAAAGGATTGAATACATACTTTTTATTGTTGAAAGAAAGCGACCATTCCAAGACTGGTGGGATGATACCAGTGACCTGAGTTCTGTCCCAAGGACCCACATACAGGTGGAAGGAGAGAACCAGTCCACACACACAAAGGGTGGGGGGAATTTTAAAAGGAGAGAAATGCCATCTTGCAATGTCCTTTTCATTTACAGATTATTCAGAGCTGGGAGAGCTCCCTCCACGATCCCCTTTAGAACCAGTGTGTGAAGATGGACCATTCGGCCCTGTTCCAGAAGAAAAGAAGAGGACATCACTCGAGCTTCGAGAGCTATGGAGAAAGGCTATTCTGCAACAGATACTGCTGCTCAGGATGGAGAAGGAGAATCAGAAGCTGCAAGGTTGGTTTGGAGTTGGAAGCCGATCGGAACTGATGCTCTTAGTTGATCCTTTCACGCAGGATTTACCCTTAAAAACAGCCGTCAGGATCAGTCTTAAAGCAACAAGCAATGGATGCTTGTCCTGTCTGTTTACCTTTTCTAAGTAGCACTGGGCCATTTTGTTGTAAGAGCTGCGGGCCTGCTTTTCATCCTGCCCGGCTCCTGCACAGCTAGCTTTACACCAGAAATTACAACACACAAATTGTATTCATTTAAACACTGCTTGGCCCATTAGCTCTAGCCCTTACTGGCTAATTCTGATATCCCTATCAACCCATCTCTAATAAACTGTGTAGCACCGGTCTTACCAGGAAAGATTCAGCATATCTGACCTGGCGGCTTGCTTCATCGTGTATGTCTGCCTGGGAGAGGGGAGCATGGCCTCTGAGCTCATTTCCTCTTCCTCCCAGCATTCTGTTCTGTTTACTCCACCCACCTATGTTCTAAGCTATGAGGCCAAGCAGTTTGTTTATTACTTAACCAATGAAATCAACAGATTGATATATGACACTCCCACATCACCATTTACTTTCCAGATATTTAAAGGGAATCTTCCTGTGTTACGTATTTCTCCCTGGCATCGTAAGCACCATGTCTGTAACTTCTGAAATATAAGCACCACTTAAGCTCTGAGCCTCAGAAGTGGTTTATGTTGATTGGTCGGTTGGTCTGTTTGTTGTGATGATAGTTCTGTGGTGGGATTATGGGTTTTTGTTTTTATTTTTTTCCTTTTTTTTATGCCCAGCCATAGTTTCTGCCAAGATACTGAGAATAAACTGATCCTATGTAAATCCTTAAGGTGTATAACATCATTTTATATGGTTGTTTAGTGATTTCCTGAAGAAAAAAAGTTATCTGAGCTTTACCTGTACGGATACCAACTGTAGGTGAACTTTCTCTGGACTGCCAGCACCAAAATAAAGACACAGAGACTTCTTATTCAGTATGAAAGATTTGCCTTAGCTAGGCTTATTCTTAACTGGCTCTTATAACTTAAATTAACCTGTTTATACTAATCTGCTCATTACCTTTCTTCCATAGTGTACATCTTACTTGCTCTGCATATCACCAGTAAATCCAACCTTTCTTCTTCCCAGATTTCCTCTCTCTTCCCAGAAGTCCCGCCTGCCCTCCCCTGCCTAGCTATTGGCCATTTGTCTCTTTATTTATTCAATCAGAAGGTGCTTTAGCAGCAACACATCTTCACAATGTACAAAAAGATTATTCCACTAATAACCGATATTATCAAACTATAAGGAACTTAGAAAGTTTAGGTTTGGTTTCCTGTTTCATTTCAAGACTTTAATCAATAGTTGCCCTTTCCAGAGTAGCTCATGCATTCACACATGTGTCCCCTGTGGGAACCATGAGGACTCTAGGGTGTAAGGCGCTGCCTGGATTTGAAGTCCTAAAGCTTTTGAGTGGGAAGTCTAACACTCGGTTCTCTCATAGTGACATTGCTTAAGGCAGTTGCAAAATTAGTATGTTTCATTGAACATTATCCTTCATCACAGGTTTTTGTCCTTTAACAAGGACCTTGAAGATTGAATAAAGTTGAAAGTAACTAAGACACCAGATCTCATGGGTAATCTCTCAGAATGTGTTGTGTCCCATGAGGCCCTATTGGTTAGAACTCCGCGGCTCTTCTTTGCTGGTGTCACAGTGAGTAGCTGTCCCATCATGATCAGGCCTCTGAGTTGCAGCAGCACCAGATGCCAGGACTGCAGCTCCTGCTCCTGAGAAAGTGCAGACTGGTGAAATGCCAAGTGATAAAGACTCAGCATCGTTAGGTTTGATCAGGAAGCAATGAACTGAAGGAACAAACCCTGTTGATGGGACTGTAGTCCAACAGTGTTGTGTGATGTTTACTCTTTTGGCTTTTTGGGGGCCCACCACCCAGCTCCCAGATAAATCACACACGGAGGCTTATTCTTAGCTATATGAATGCCAGACCGTGCCTTGGCTTGTTTCTAACCAGCTTTTCTTATCTTAAATTATCCCCACTACCTTTTGCCTCTGGGCCTTTATCTTTCTTACTTCTGTGCGTCTTGTTTTCCTTCTTACTCCGTGGCTGACTGGGTGACTGGGCCCTGGTGTCCTCCTCTCCTTCCTGTTTCTCCTCCGGTTTGCTCTCTGCCTAGCAGCCGTCCCTATCCTTGTTCCTGCCTTGCTATTGGCCATTCAACTCTTTAGTAGACCATCAGGTGTTTTAGACAGCTTCACAGAGTTAAACAAATGCAGCATAAACAAAAGTAACACACCTGAAAATACTACCCAACACAGCAGTTGGAGCAATGCTTAGAAGTGAAGCCCGTGCTCGTTGCTGAGAGGATCAAAGCTAAGAGTAGGCTTGTCCTGTCCGGTGCTCTAAGCTATTGGAGAACACGAAGGGCAGTTTTGAATAGGTATTAAGCTTTTCCTGCTTTATTCTTACTCCTTTTTCCTTGTGTACTGTTAAAGGTAATTCTAAGAGCAGGTGTCTTAAAAACTTTTAAAGGGACAAAGAATATCCAAAGATGGCACTGAGTTCCCTTTGTGTTGGCCATCTGCTACTGGGTGTGGGGCCTGCCCTTGAAAGTGATCTGTGTCTGCAGTGAGACTCCCGTGGAGAAAACTAATTTTTCATTTGCAAGTGGTTATCAGTTAGAGATGGGGGCTTTTGTCCCCATCTCTCAGCACTGGTGCCCATCTGGCAGTGGCCACACAGGCCCTGTGCATATGGCCACAGTTTCATATGTGCAGTCCTGATGTGTTTAGAAGGCCGTGTTTCCTTGATGTCCTTCTTTCCCTCAGACTTTTATGATCTTTCTTCCTCCTCTTTGGTAAGGTTCCCTGAGCCCTGAGGGGAGGAAATTGATGGAGACATCCTGTTTAGAACCGAGTGGTCTAGACTGTCTCACCTTATCTGATTGTCCGGCTGTGGCTCTCTATATTTGTTTCTGTCTATTGCAGAAGGAATCTTCTCTGATTAGCCAGGACATTTATTTATTTATTTTGATGTTTTGGGTTGGTTTGGTTTTATCTTATGGGCCCTACATTATAGCTTCGTACACACGAACACATATACACACACACAGAGGCAGGGGGGTACTGACGATAATAATAAATAAAAACATCTTGTGGTCATAGCCTTACAAAGTGTGGCATCAGGTAAATAACATCTATGTATTTGGAGATCTTTGTTGGCAACTGAGTTCCCTTTGTGTTGGCCATCTGCTACTAGGTGTGGGGCCTGCCCTTGAAAGTGATCTGTGTAAAGGCAGAAATGCTCATTATGTGGGTCCTGACAGTGCTTTTCAGCCAGTCAAGATGAAAGCGGAGGTATACCTGTAGAAGGAGCGTGAGCCGGGCTGCCTCTTGGGAGTATTAGAAGTCATGACTATAATTGGTGAAGTAGAATCAGGATACCCCAAAAGCAGAGTGTGTGCTGCCTTGCCAGGGATGAGTAGGCGGATCAGCATGAGCAGCCGAGTGTGTGTGTGTGTGTGTGTGCTGCCTTAGTCACCTTGCCAGGGCTGTGATATTGCCTGACTGCTTGGCAGGTTTATTGGCAGTTCTTATTCTGGTGGTCTTGGAGCGTTTCTGCTTGAGCTCATTCATCTTACCTGTATAGCCCAGGAAATGCTTGTCTTGTGGTCAAAATGTAATCAACTTGCTAAATTTAATATAGGAAGCATCAGTCCATTACTTTGTGCTATACCTGTATTACTGAGAAATAATCAACAATAGCAAGCTGATTGCTTAAAATATTTAGGAAGCTTGATAGGAGTGACTGGGGAGGCAGAACTTTCTCGTTGACATAGAAGCTAGGTCAGACAGGACCGAATCAGAAGGTGCACTGTGTACACGGAACCATTCATGCACTTCTTAAAAGAAGTTGAAGTTGCAGGTGTGAGTGACCCCTGAAATTGACCAGGATCCAAGCTGGTTTGCATGCTCTTGTTGAAAGAAAATAGAGAAGCCCACATGACAAAGACTTCCTCTCACTAAGCCTGCTTTCTGCTTTTTGAATATATGATCCAGTACTAATTACTGCTCCGGAAATCTTCCGTCCCAGAGCAAAGTTAACCACCATCGCAGTCTGTCTGTCTGTGTTGTCGACACTTGGCAGCTGGGATTGTGGTTTTTCCTAGGGACACGGAAAACTGGTGCTGATGTTGGGACTGATGCGTTGTCCTAGTTGGCTTTCTATTGCTGTGATAAACACACACACACACACACACACACACACACACACACACACAAAGAAAGTCAACACGGAGAGGAAAGAGTTTGATTTTTAGGCTACCGTCCATCACCAAAAAAACAAGGGCAGGAACTGAAGCCGAAGCCATGGAGAAATTCTTCTTACTGACTGGCTTCCTTCACCTGCCTTGCTCAGCTACCTTTCTTACATAACTTTTAGTCTCTGGATGGGGCACAGGTGGTCTGGCTAGAGAAACATCTTTGCATTTCTAAGAGGAGGAAAGCAGGTGGCCTCAATGTGCCTGTGCTGTTGGCTGCCTGAGCTTGACCTCGCAGCAGTGGTGAGCAGGGCCATGTGGAGTCCTCCGGCTGGCAGCCCTGGGGCCTCTACTCACCTACCCCCCTTATCTCTTCCAGCCTCTGAGAATGATCTGCTGAACAAACGCCTGAAGCTTGATTATGAAGAAGTCACTCCTTGTCTTAAAGAAGTAACCACCGTGTGGGAAAAGATGCTTAGCACTCCAGGAAGATCCAAAATTAAATTTGACATGGAAAGAATGCACGCAGCTGTTGGGCAAGGTGAGTGTGACCTTCTGTGACGGCGAGAAGAGCAGAGTGAAGGCATTTGCGAGCCCCGTTTTTGTGACTCTCTGGCATTTTCATCTTTGCTCACTGTGTTTCCAGATGTGTGATTGATTGATGTGGGTTCCACCACCATTCATGATCTTAATTACAGTAATGAAAATGCCCGGAAAACCAGGGACCGGTATGTTGACAGGAAAACCCAAGGCTTAGTTTTAGTTGCCTGTGAGCTGGATAAGTGATACGATAAATTAATTAGGGAACTAAAGAGAAACCACATGTGGTTTCTTGATGGTTGGGTTTGCTAGGGAAACAACAGAGTGCTTGGCTCATCTCGCGGGGGTCTGGGTTTGGACCACATCCAGGTAAGCACTTTGTAGTGTGATCTTAAGCAAAGATAACCTCTCTCCAGGAGCCCCACTTGGTCTTTAAATTTGTTTAAAAAGTTGTATTTCATTTTTAATTATGTGTTTATGTGTGAGTCTGTCTATGTGAGTGCCCATGTATATGTGTGAGTCTGCATACGAGTGCCCACAGACAGCAGAGGCAGTGGGTGCCCAGAGTGTGTCCGTGTGAGTGCCCACAGACGGCAGAGGCAGAGCTATGGGCGGTTACATGATATGGAGATCAGTCTCAGGCCCCTGTGAGAGCAGTAAGTACTCTGCAGTGCTGAGCATCATTCCAGCTGTGAGCCTCAGCGTACACGCGTGTAAGGTGTGCCTGACGATGGTGGCTGTGAAGAATAGATGCACTGAAACCCTGGAGCATGGCACCTGAGTCTGCTGTCCTAGATATGGGAGGAGGGAAGTGTGGGCGGCTTTCCCTGCCATCTGCCAGTCCAAAGTTGCTTTATCCCTGCAGAGGTGAGCACATAGCTTGAAATGAAGTCTGGAAATGGTTCCAGCAGTTTGTCACAAAATTTGGTTTTTGTCTCAAAAATCATATGAGTCTGTCCTTTATCATTATGTTTCTCTCATTTTTTTTTTAACTTACTAGGTTGGCATACTAAGTAACAGGTTTTGCCATTTCCATGACTATGTGTCATTTACCTTGTTCCCAATTGTTTGGCTCCCCATCCCTCTGCCCCTGCCTCTCTCTCATTTTGTTTTGGTCTGATTCATTGTAACTTCCTATGTTCCAGTAAACTGTATGATTTCTCTTGGTGAGCGCTGGTGTGAGGGGGAGCCTTCTGAGAGTAATCTGTGGTACTTGTTGCTCCTGAGCTCTGCATCAGTTCTGAATACCCAGGATCTGAATGAGGGCTGCAAACACAGATACAATGCAGGGCTTCCTGTGGTTGTGTAGTAGGAGGCAACGTGCATGTGTTACTCACTGCTAAGAGAGCCAATAGGACTAAGCAGTTTTCTACCATGGTCGTTTTCTTTCAATAAAGATTTTTTATTTTTATTTCTATGTGTATGGATGTCTTTCCTATATGTATGTCTATACCATGTGCATGTTTAGTGTGCAAGAAGGTCAGAAGAGGATGTCAGATGCCCTGGAACTGGAGTTATAGACAGTTGTGAGCCACCATAAAGGTGCTGGGAATCGAACCCAGATCCTCTGAAAGAGTGGTCAGTGTCTGGACTGAGCTGTAAGCCCATTCCTTTTAGACATCCTTAAAAACCTTCTGCTGTGCTGGGGAGATAACTCAGTGCCAGTGTAAGCCTGGGAGTTCACATCCCCAGAACCCATGGAAAACTTAGACAGGTGGTAACTACCCATAAGTCCAGCACTCAAGAGACAGAGACCAGGGATTCCGTAGGAAGGCTGACTAGCTAGACCAGTCTGACCTCCAGGTTCAGTGAGAAACCCTGGTTCCAAAGCTAAATGGAGAGCAATTGAGGAAGACCCTTGATGCCAGCTTTTGTGGTCTGCACAAACACGTACCATGACCCCACACATTCGAACAAACTCATGCAAATAGATTGAATAAGTAAACAAAACCATTTACTGGGCTTTGACAGCAGTGTCCTAGTGCTTGTGGGTAGTTACTGCTAGTTTTGACCTTCCCTTCCTACTAATTAAGGAGACTTGGGTGATAGTGGCCTCAGGCCCTCAGCTTGCAGGAATTCTCATCACCATGCCCAGCCGCATTTGGTTGAGGCATGCCTCAGAGCGCTGTTCTCAAGTCCCATGTGTATGCTGGAGGCGTGTTCTGCACAGGTTTCCGTGTGATCCTGGGTAGGAGTCTGCACTTCTGGGAAGCCTGGCTCAAGCTGTCACTCTTTCACGGTCCTGCAGTGCTGATGGATCTGGCACCCATCGTGGCTGCTGCATTGTGACCGTCATGGTGGGTGGTCGCAGATGGCTGTTTTGAAAGGTTAGGAAGCAGAAACGAGTGCACCGTCTTTTCCTTCTCACAGTTAGCTAAATGATGTGCTGAAGTGGTACCTCAACAGCAGTAGCCTGCCCTCTGGCAGCTGCTCCAAATATTTGAGCATCTCAGAGGCCTTGCAAACCTTGGCATTTATTTCCTGTTCCATGTGGTGAGGGGATGATGGGCTCCAGGTAACTGGACCCTGTGGGCTAGAGTAGGGCAGGGTTGTGAGGCGTCCATCATAGATTGTCATAGAGTGTGGTAAGCCAGGGCTGGTCTGGAACTCCTTTGACTTCTCTGACTTGGTCATTCCCTGAAGGAGTGTAAACAGTCAGAGGCTCCCTCATCTAGTTTCAACACGCAAAGACTTAGCAACTTCAAACAAACGACCACTGCTCATCCGAGCCTCAGGCTTTTTAAAGAATACTAAACCAAAACATGACTTTGACCTTCCAAGCAGAGGTGACTGTGAAACAGAGGACAGTCTTTGTGCAACTGATGAGGCTTTTTCTCCCAGTAGGGACTTAGAAATTTTTCCAAGTTAACATGAGATGGGAGTAGCAGGATTAAGGAGTCAACTTGGGAAAAGAATTCTGCGGAATATTAAGTAACTCCAAGTTTGATGGGCCTCAGATGACTTTTTGAAAGACAGCAAAGTTCAGAATCCTAGAAGCAAATAGCTGTGTCTCTCAGTATGTTAGTGTGAAGTGGCCATAAGCAATCTGCAGAATGGGTCAGATGCAAACTCCACTTACCTTTGACCCAGCAATGCAATTCCCAGAAACTTATTCTAGAAATTAATCAGCCACAGATTGCTATGATAAGAATGCTTATTCTATTTTTTTTTTTTAGTAGCTGAAACCAAAACAAAGTGGCCCAGCCATGTGACCATCCATGCGTCTTCCCGGGAAACAGCCCAGTGGGCGTTTCCACGTGTGAGAAGGACAGTACTCGGTCTCACAGTTGGTCTCTCACACAGAGACCTATGGCGATGGACCGGGCACAGCGCCCTGTGCTAACTTTTGTCCTGACAGAATGACCAGCGGGGGTTCTCCCCACTTTCTGAAGCTTTCTGTTGTGAATGTTGGAAGTATATGTCTACCCTGGTTATGAGTGGGCTTATTGCTTTTCATTTTATACTTTTGCATTGTCAGAACTTTTCCCTTTATAGCAGTAAGCATATATTAGTTTCACATTGGTGAAATAGTTATTCACACATGAGCTGAGTGAACAGTCTCTTGCTTAGCCAGAATTCCCTGCCTGCTGGCCTTCTATGACCAGGTTTCCTCTTGAGCTTAGGAGAAAGCAGAACTGAGCATGGGGGAAGATGTTCCAGGACATTCTGAGCAAAAGCACTGGGTCTGACTGAATGACTTTGCTTTCTGTCTCAGATTTGGCTAATCCTGCAGTATGAGAGTATCCGGTGCTCACTGGTAGCATGACCAGTATTCTCTTCCTCCCCAAAATAAATCCTGATAAGATAAGGGGAATGATTTAGGAAGAAGAGGAAACTGGACATCTCCTAATTGGGAAGAATTTCCAGTCTGCCAGAAAGTATTTGGTGAAAAAGCCCCTCTATAAATTACTCATCATGTTGACTATGATCTTGTTCACTGTTTGCTTTTAGTCCGAGTTTGAAGTATTACAGGTTTGCTCTGTGTGTGTGTGTGTGTGTGTGTGCATCTAAGGCAGACCTGAGCAGGAATTACCAAAGAAAAAAAAAGAGCAAAGAAAAAAGAGTAGATTGATTAAGAAAGTAGCTGTTAGGGGCTGTTAGGTTCCTGTTGCTGGCACAGTAAATAATTACAGATTCAGTGGCTAAAACACAGGTTAGCCAGGGAGCAGATCCGGGGGTAGACGTTTGTGCGCAGGCCTGATGACCTGAGTTCAGTCTCTGGGTTCCTCAGAGTGGAAGGAGAGAACCAGCTCTTGAGAACTGTCTTCTGACTGCCACACAAGCATGGTGGCACACGTGTGCCTACACTTACACACACCCAAAGGTTTTCTTTAAAATAAGTTTCAAGACCTGTACACATTCAAGACACACAAAATTCTGTTATTGGGAAGGGGAAGTGAACATGAAATCCCACCCCTAACCAACATGCAACTGATAGCTGCTGGCACAGGAAAAATCAGTTTTCTCCAACAGTATGGCAAACTCCAGGCCAGGCCCCATGATCTGAAGTAGTTGACCAATGCAAAACAGACTCTGTCGGTTTAGAGAGGTTTTTTTTAATGTGTGTTTGTTTTGGCTTGTTTGTTTGTTTGTTTGTTTTTCTTGTTTGATTTCAGAGAAAGAGAAAGAACATAAAATTAGGGAGGCGAGGAGGTTCTGAGAGAAGCTGGAAGGGAAGAATATGGTCAAGATATATGAAACATATTTAAAAACTGGGGAGAAAATGGAGAGTGACATTAATCAGAATGTATTGTACACATGTACAAAAATTGTCAAATAAATTTAACTTTAAAAAGTAAAACACACAAGGAACTCAGGACCGCGAGAGATACACCCACACACAGAGACAATGAGGATGTTCTATCGGGAATTCACCAAGGCCAGCTGGCCTGGGTCTGAAAAAGCCTGGGATAAAACCGGACTTGCTGAACATAGCGGACAATGAGGACTACTGAGAACTCAAGAACAATGGCAGTGGGTTTTTGATCCTACTGCAAGTACTGGCTTTGTGGGAGCCTAGGCAGTTTGGATGCTCACCTTACTAGACCTGGATGGAGGTGGGTGGTCCTTGGACTTCCCACAGGACAGGGAACCCTGATTGCTCTTCAAGCTGATGAGGGAGAGGGACTTGATAGCGGAGAGGGAGGGAAATGGGAGTCGGTGGCGGGGAGGAGGCAGAAATCCTTAATAAATAAATAAATTTAAAAAAAAAAGTAAAACACACACACGTCTTTTTTCTCTCTCTCACAGTTCTGCAATCCCAAGTCCAGATGTCAGACCTGGCTTTTCCAGCTTTTGCTGGCTGTAGCATTTTTTTTTTAAAGATTTGTTTATTTATTATGTATACAGTGTTCTGCCTACATGCATGCTGGCAGGCCAGAAGAGGGCACTGTAGATCTATTGTAGGTGGTTGTGAGCCACCAAGTGGTGGCTGGGAATTGAACTATGGACCTCTGGAGGAGCAGGCAGTGCTCTTAAGCACTGAGCCATCTCTCCAGCCCCCAGCTGTAGCATTTCTTGGCAGAAACTCTCTGCTTCCATGGGCACACTGGCTTCTCCTTTCAGCTCCTTCTCTGGGTGCTGCTGTCAGGGACCCTTGTCTCAAGGTACAGAGTTGCAATTACAGTGATGATGTCATAAGTCCTGGCTTTAGGTACATCTACAGAAACAAAGCCACTAGAGGTTCCAGGGTTAGGAAATGGATCCTGCTCAGAGTCATCAAGAGGATGTGTGGGATGCGGTCACTTAGTTAGGCCTTACTTACATTTCTCCCAAGCTGATACACAGGGTGGGGAAAAACCAACAACTGTCCAGGTACCTGTACCAAGATAACTTCCTTCTGGTTGGTTCTCTTTCCTTTTCCTTCATCTTGGCTTACACGCCAGAGGTGGCGAGATCTTGATTGCTGAGATACACGGAGCTGCTCGCTTTCACCTGAGCTCTATCTCGCTTTGATTCACTTCCTTATCCCTCTTTCATTTCTTAGAGCATCGTTAGTTGGCTTTAGGTGGGGTCGGGATTTCTGCCATACTCACAGGTTTGTCCTTTGCAGAGTATGACCTGCTCTGATCATATTGTATCTTTTGGAAGGTGAAAGACAAGAAGGAGGGCTAAGGGGAGGGGAAGGTAAGAGGTGGGAGGGATGGAGGGGGAGACACAACACTTTTTCTGTTGCTTCCTGTGCAGTTAATTCATAATGGAACAAGAATTTCATTCACTGGAGGCTAGGGGGATGGTGCAGTCAGTAAAGAGTGGTCTCAGAAGCGTGAGGACCTCAGTTTGGTTCCCAGAACCCATGTCAAAGCTGAGAATGACCACACATGGTTGTAATCCCAACTAAGGCAGAGATGGGCAGATGCCTGGGGCTCCCTGGCCAGTTTAGCCTACTTAGGTAATGCAGCCTATTGAGTGACCATGTCTCTGAATAAAGTGGATGTGTACCTGAGGAACAGCACCCAAGGGTGCATGTGTGCCCATACACACATGCCCTGCACATGTATAGGTATGTATAATCACAGAGAACACACACTACACACGAATTTGCAGCCACGGGAAAGGACACAGTTCATTTTTTATCAATGATGGAATTCTGTGCATAAAGTCTGGTTTAGCATTTTCCACTCTGTTAAAGGTGTGCCACGCCATCACCGGGGTGAGATCTGGAAATTTCTAGCTGAGCAGTTTCTCCTTCGACATCCACTTCCCAGTAAACAGCAACCAAAGGATGTGCCCTACAAAGAACTCTTGAAGAAGCTGACCTCCCAGCAGCACGCCATTCTCATCGACCTCGGTGAGTCTGCCCTCCTCCTGGAGACAAGAGGGGATGTTCCACACTTGAGAAATCTGGAGAGGTGGCCAGGTCGTTTAGTGATCTGCAATTGAGTGCTGAGACTTCATTTCAAAACCCTACAGTGGTCACAGACGTCCTCTGAGAGGGCATAAGCATCTCCCTTTTTGCATGGTGGCTGGCTTGTTCTGCTTGGCATGTTCTGGGGCATGGAGAAGGGTAAGTGGTCATTAAGGATGTAGAGACATAATTCTGATTTAGTTCAGTAATTCATATTTCCACGATGGTTTGTGGCCCACTGAAGAAGCATCCTGGGAAACACCCTGGCTTGGTTGGTTTAGTTACAGGAGAAACACCCTGACTTGGTTTAGTTACAGGAGAAACACCCTGACTTGGTTTAGTTACAGGAGAAACACCCTGACTTGGTTTAGTTACAGGAGAAACACACTAGTTTGGTTTAGTTTCAGAGAAATGCACTGGCTTGGTTTAGTTTTCGGAGCATCCCCTGGGCTGTGGTGTGCAAACAGAATTCATCAGAAAAGCTGTAGAAAGCTGTGTGTTTGCAGTTTCATCTTGGAAAGTGGACAGTGCCTTATTTCTGGAATAGCTTTTAAAACACAAGAAGGAAACAGTGTGCTGGATGTCTTTGCAGTTGCCATGGGGAAGACCTCACTGAGTTAGAATGGAATTACGTTGAACAAGAGACGCTCTGACTGCTGGGTGGCTGGGTGCCCTCTCCACCCTCTCACAAGGTCTGTCTCTGCTGCAGGGTGCTGGCTCCATGGCTGCAGCTCATTTACTGCTGGTGGAGCATGTGGTCCTGCTGCCAGAGTGCCGGTTCTGGGTGCCGAGGCCGTCTCTGTGCACCGCCCCCCCCCAGGTCCCTGTCTTTGCTCAGAGCACTGTAGTGGCTCCGTTCTATGGGTACTTCCCTTGCTGCAGCCACAATGGAGAAGGCGGGCTGGGTCAGCAGGAGTCAGTTTCAAGCCATACACTTCATGCTTCCATACAATCTTCAGGCTACTCTTAGTGCTTTCTTTAAATGCCATCGTTCACATTACACAGAGATAAGTGCACAGAGAGGTCCCAGAACCTGGATAAATAAAGATTCCCATAAGCAGTGTGACATGAGAGCTTTGTTCCCTCCTGACCCCTGGTTCTGCTCGGTAGGACGCAGCCATCCATGGCTGCACATGGGCTGTATTACAGTACACTCTCAACCCAAGGACAGTGCCCCACACGTAGTAGGCACTCGTATCTTTCTACCACATTAGTTGGGAGGCACTCTCACACGCCTGCCTCCTCCTCTCTGGGAACCTGACCCTCTGTCCTCAGAAATGAGGAAACTGACATTGAGCAATCAAGTCCCATGGTCGTCAGAGCAGAGGTACTGGACCTGCCCCCATCATTTTGCCATCCCTGAGACTGCCAAGCCCAGCAGGCTCCATGTTGCCAAGGAGATGCTAGGCAGGTAAAGGGTGATGCTGACAGGCATGACAGGCCTCCAATCAAAGCTCATCTGGTAAGGTGACCCTGAGGGTGGGTGGCTGTTTGTACATTGGCAGGTAACAGAAACAGTGACATCATGTTCCCATCATGTGACGTGAGCTGAAGTGGGGGTATGAGTGTGACAGGGAGTGTGAAGATCACCTCTCTCCTGCCTTCTCCCCTCCTCCATAGCTTGGGAGGAGGAGAGGAAATGGGGCCGAGACTTCCCTCCCTGTTGTGCATTTTGTTCCATTGACTTCCTGTCTGCCTGGCCCTCACTCTTCCTGGGCATGGTCAGCCCTCTGCCTCAGACTGCTTGAATGTCATCACTTTCCTGCAGAAAGAGCATGAAGTCCAGCTTGGTCACACGTCCCCGCCCCCACCCCACCAACCAGGCCTCACCCTAGGAAGTAGTGTTTGTCTGAGCCCAAGCTCAGTGGCCTCTCCCCTAGAAAACAGCCTGATTCACATCCTCCCTGCCCCTGCTCGGCCCCACCCTCTCCCTTCTGCTCCCAAGGCCAGCTACACCCAGCCCCCACTGTGTTGACCCTTCTCTTTCCTCACCTCTGGCCCAGTGCTTGCCTGGTCTCCACTTTGGATGGCCTCCAGACCTCCTCCCAAGGGTCTAAAGAACCTCTATTTGCAGTAATCCGTGTCCCAAGTTACCTCCACCAGGCTCCTAGTGATCCAGGGATTCTGCCAGCATTAGCTCTTGTCCCTGTGTGAACCAGAAATCCTGGTTGCTGGCCCAGACCCAGAATTGGAGTGGGTGCCCTTCTTCAGGGCTCTGGCTCTGCTGTGAGTTGACATCAAGTAGGCTTGGCCCAGAAGGCCTCCAGCTCTGGCCACTGTCCCAACCAGCGGGACATGCCAGAGCTCAGCTCACCCCACCAGCTCTTGTTGAGCCCACGCTATGTGCTTTGTATGTACAGTGGCAGTCTCTGGGCCCGGGGAAGGTGTGTGCTATAGAGTGACGTCACAGACTATTTCCTTCAAAATGGCTTTCCTATACTGGCCGGAAGAAAAAGCATCACCGATGGGAAATATTTGGCTTTTCATGGGTTTGTTTTCCTGTCTCTTGCTTTATTTTATGAAACCGGGCCTTTTGCTTAAACAGCTTTTTGCAAGATTTGTTCCTTCAAGGAGTAAAAATAGTCAACCTTACAGTTTAGTCGTGTCTTCTAGTTTATAAAGTGTGATTTCAGATGTGGCCTGACTTCACCTCTGCATGGCCTGCTGTGGACTGCGCAGTTAGTTTACTGTGGACTCAAGAGCTGGGGCAGGCTCTGTGCAGAGTCCTTCGTCTTTGTGCGTCATGGCCTGACTTCCTAGCTCTGCTTACTGCTTCCTTATGTGTCGCCTGGCCTTTCCTTCAGCACAGACCACAGCCAGCCCGGAGAAAATTGCCAGGCTTAGCAGGTGTCACCCTGGCTCCAGCTCCATCTTCTGGCTTGACCTCCTGATGGCAATAGCCTTTCTCCCCAGCTCTGTGACTCTCCATCCTGGGTGGATAACATGGACTGCCAAGACCCTGCCTTGTGTCTGGGGCTCCCGTTCACTTCTGGCTGTTGATGGGGTTCCAAACATCTTCCTTGGTAGCCATCCTGCACGTCAGCAATTATCTGTCTCTACCAGTGACTCTGGGCAGCCTCTCCTGTGATGGGGGTGAGACAGGGGACAACCCAGTCCAGAGACACAGAAACACCATTGAGTCAGAGCAGGAGTTGGAACTGCCCCTCCCTTGCAGTCTTGTTACCATGTATGAAATGACTCTGTGAGGGTCCCATGAGTCTCTCTCTCGGTGGGTTCCAGTTCTTTGCTCTTCTTTTCCTGAGTCGGGATCTCACTGTGTGGTCCAAACCCCAAGTCCCCCTGCCTATGTCCCTATTGCCTCAATTGCAGGTGTGCTACCACTTCTGATCTCAGAAACGTGGTTGATGGGCTTCTTAGAGACGCTTCCCCTGTGAGACCCGGGCGTGGCAGAGTTGCCTGTGCTGGTGGGGAGAGGCAGAACACGACCATCAGAGCCACTCGGGCCCAGGGTCAGGCTAGGTACTGTCACGGGCTTTCTTTCTGCTTAATGTGTTTTAACCAGAGGCTTCAAACCTGAGGCAGAATTTTCTCTGCTTTTTTTAGAATTCATAAAAGATGAGCAGGTCTTTATTGCTAACTGGGAGGTACAGTAAAACAGGTAAAAAACCTTGATGGCAAAAGACAGAAATATGCCTAGAATTTGTTCCGCAGCCACACTAGCCTGTGTGTCCAGCCTGAGACTGGACTCTGTTCTGTGGAAATCAGTTAAACATCAGTAATAAATTCCTGCTCCAACAGTGCCACGAATTATTCGGAAGAGTGTGTGCTTCTGATATTATCGAGATCTCAACATGAACTCACTTTGTTTGGTCATTCTAAATATGCCCTGGGTGACTGTTAGTGTCAGCTGTCAACCGCACAGAATCTGAAGTCACCTGGGAGACTGGCCTCTGGGCAGGGTGGTTATCTTGATTATGGCTAAGCGATGTGGGAAGATCTGTCTGTCTAAATTGTGTGGGAGGACATTCCCTGAGCAGGGCATTCTGGACTGTGGAGAGCAGAAGACAGCTCAACACTAGCGTGGATGCACTCCCTGCTCTTTTCTAACTTTGGATGTAATGTAGCCAGCTGCTTCCAGTGCCTGCCGCCCTGACTTCCCTCAACTGCGAACTCAGATAAATCCTCTCTCGAGCTGCTGTGTCAGAGTGTGCTATCGCAGCAGCGGCAAGCACTGTGCCAGCCTGTCACCTCACGGCGAGGAAACAGTGTGAACGATAAATGAGTAAAGCGGAGTACGATGTCCTTCCTTTACCGCACCCTTCCAGTCAGCCGATGGTCTCCAGAAACTTCTCGGTGGCCGTCTCCTCCCAATGCCTCAAAAGACCTCTGGGGTTTAGTTTTCAGTGCCAAGACTTCCACTGTATCTGGTAGGTGGTGGGTTGGCGCAGGTGCTCACATGCAGAGCCCCGTGAGCTAGTCCCAGGAATCATGCTAACTCCAGTGCCTCTGGACACTTAGGTACTTAGGACAGCGCACACGTGCCGGCAGCTGCAGTTGCAAAGGGTCTTTTTGGGTACCTAGAAGCGCCATGCACTGTAGGAAGCTCATTGGAGTGGGAGGGCACACAGAGCCCAGATCTGATGTCCTGCTCTATCACTTTGACACAGGGTCTCTCTGAACCTGGGCTACGCTGCTGGCCAGCAAGCCCTCCTGAGTCCACCCACCCGCAGTGCTGGAATTACAGGCATGCTTGTGACCACATTCGCTACTTGTGTGGATTCTGGGGGTTTGAGCTCTGTTTTCTGTATTCATTCAGCAAGTGCTGTTACCCACCAAGTCATCTCCCTAGTCCAGGAGTTTCTTTGTGCCCATCTGACAGTTTCCAACTACCAATTTTTTTTTTTTTTTGGTCTATGAAGGTAGCCTGCATCTCCTTTAGCAGAAATTGAAGGGACCCGCAGTTCTCTACCAAGAAATGGTAAATTATAACGTGTAGTTTACTAAAGAAGGAGGTCTTAATCCAGTGGGTTTGTGCAAGGACGCCTCAGTTTCTTACTCTCCTCTGGCAGGGTCTTCTAGAGCCAGTGGTATGCCTAGGGGTTATTGTGCCAGGCTCATTGCGGGAGAGACTTGGCCCTGGACTTTCATTTTATTATTCCCAAGTGTGCCAAACAGCACACAGCCACTGCTGGTATACCTGTGGTCAGCAGCTTTGAGTGAGAAGTGAGGCTCATTGGACCACGAATGCCCCGGGTATACATCCCACAAGGCGGGGGGCTGTGTCTGTGAGGTGACGAACCGAAGACCTGATGAGGGATGCAGTGTATCTCCCTCTCCTCCCTGGGGCTGCCACACTAACACTGGCTTCACGGGAGTGGCTTGCCCAGGAAACGTTTTTAACCCGGATGGTCCATTCTCTTCGCAGTACCCGGCCTTCCCCTTTTCTGGATTTGCAGCCAGGAAGGCAGATCAGCTGTGTTTGCCTGGGACAAGGGTTTCCTAACTTGGGAGGTCAGGATTCCTTTCTCTTTCAAACTGAGTAGCCCAACGAGCTTTGGCTTATATGGAAAATGTGTTAATATTTACTGCATTAGAAATTAAAACTGACACAGTTAAAAAAAAAACTTGTTTTTGTTTTAAAATAACTAGCTCACTATACAATGAGAAACAACTGTCTTCCGAAAGAAAATCAGTCATGGTTTATGACATTGTGTTACAGTTTTAAAACAACTTTCATAGCTTACTTAATAGGACCAACAGGATTATCGTGTTTCCTTCATTTAGTCTGCTCTGCTTATATTCTTTGAAGAAAACAAAGAAAAGGATGACTTTATATGGATCTGAAGTTGAAAACAGAAAGGTAGCTCTCACAAACTCTGAACAGGCTTCACAGACTCCCAGGATCCTCTGGCTGAAAGCGCAAAGCACAGGGCTAAAAGAATGGCAGATAGTGGGGTAGTGAGGTGGCTCGGCTTGCCTCCACGCCTGACAAACCAGGTTTGGTACCAGAAGCCACAAGGTTGGAAGAGAGAACTGACTTCTCCAACTTGTCCTCTGGCTGTCACATGTAAGATGTACATACCTTTGACTTACCCAATAAGTAAGTAAATAAATATCTTTTTAAATAGGGAAGAGGGGTATTCATGCTGGTTGGCCTGTCTCAGGGTGTGCTCCAGTCTGCCTGTGAACCGGTGAGGGAACGGAGTGAGAAGGGAGAAGGGCGTATGCTGCCTGCTTCTGATAATCCAAGGAAAGCGATACTCTTGGCCTGTTCAGTTCAGAAGCCGAGAGTGACTGTGGAGTTCTTGAAATGTGATGAGCCCAAATTAAGGTGTGCTGTCATTCACAAGAACCACTGGAGTTCGGTGCCATATGAAAAGAGAAGGCAAAATGGCTTGATGCTTTCATATTGGTTACATATTGAGATGATAATATTGTATATGTTTAATTAAACAAAACAGCTTATTCAAAATAATTCTACCTGTGCTTAGAAAAGTATTGTGTTTGTATATGATGTATATGTGTGATAGGCGTGCTATGGCACACGTGTGGAGATCTGAGGACAGTTTTGTCATGTCAACTCTCTCCACCCATGCATGGGTTCCGTAGGTCACCCAGCTTACATACAGGTGCCTTTACCCATTGAGCCATCTTGTTGGCCCTACCTGTAACTTTAATACGACAGCTAGGCAGTGTTAAATTCTCGTTATAGCTTGCGGCATAGCCATATGCAGCCATCACTCAGAGCTTAACAAAAGTAATTGCCTGTTCTGCTCATGTGCACACCTTCAATGGGGTCCACAGTGGAACAAGGTCTCGGAGACCCTGGGAATCTCCCTCACAGGCCTCACAGGCCTAAAGGGCGTTTCTGGGAGTAGGAAAGGAGTGTGCGCATCCAGACTGATGGAGGGGAGTGTTTGTTCTGTGTGCACAGCTTACTTCTCCTGAACGGTAGTGTGACTGCACAGAGTATTTGGGGAATGTGTTGGAGGAAGAAGTAGCAGAGACAGGAAGGGAACAGGGATTGAAAAGTAGGAGCCTGTGGCTGGTTCAGCCACGTTTCATCAAGATGAAGTAGGTGCTTTCTAGAGAAGCTGAGGACAAATCTGTGGCTCTGTCCTCCTGCCTGATGCTGATGTTCAGGAACTCTGGCTAGCAGTTGCTGTGGCCCGGGTGACCAGCCAGGCCATGGATCTCACCTGTGTCCACCTGGTCCTGTGCCCCTCTGTAACTTTTTAATGTGGCACTTTCTAGTCACTGTTCCTTAAAAATCCTCCTCTCCATCTGTCACCAGGATGTCACAAGAGACTTTCACAGGTATCAGCAGTAAGAGACTCCTGAATGAAACAAGGCAAAAAAAGTTGGTTTTAAAACTTACTTTATATTTTAAACTTATTTATGACAGCGTCACCTATTTGTGCACACACTTGTGGCGTAGCACACATGTTGGATGGAGGACAACTTGTAGAGTTAGTTTCCTTCTGCCATGTGTGTCCCTGGAGATCACAATCCAGCTGTCAGCCTGACGACAAGCCCCACTGAGCCTCTCCCTGGCCCATGTCTTTTGATTTTGGTATCAACTTTGTGGAAATAGTCAGGATTTTTCTTTCTTTTTTTTTAAAATGTACTTACTTATTTGTGTGTATGTGTGTCCATAGAGGTCAGAGGAGGGTATTGGATAAGTCTCCTGGAACTGGAGCCACAAGTGGTTGGAAGCTCTGTGTGGGTGCTGAGAATCAAACCTGGGTCATCTGAAACAGCACCAATGCTCGTGACCACTAAACCATCTCTCCAGCCCCATGATCTGGGTCATCTGAAACAGCACCAATGCTCGTGACCACTAAACCATCTCTCCAGCCCCATGATCTTAAGACCTGTTTTATCCCCTGTTCAGAAGGTCACCGTTTTGAGAAAGGAGAACACCTACTATCCCTTGGCCTGTCTGAGATCTCAGCCTCTGGTTTAAAAGTATAGAAGAATCCCGTGGTGAGACCCACTTGTGAGCAGAACTCATGGTCTGGAAAGGCTTGTGGCAAAGATCTGTCCCAGTATATGAATGACACGGGCTAGGGTTGATGTCTAGAAAGAACTGTGCTCTTAAGAAGTAGGGCTCTGTTGTCAGGACTAGCGACTTTCTTCTTGTTTCAATCCAAATGTGATTGAAACACAAATATCTACTAGATAAAAGGTAATTATAATGTATTCTACCTAAACCACCACTCACTGGACACGGTGGTGCACACCTCTAATTCCAGTGCCTGGGAGGAAGGGGATGAGCTACTCTCTGTGAGTTAAAGTCTAGCCTGGTCTACACAGCAAACAACTTCTAGGCCAGCCAGAACTGTAAACTGGGACCCAGTCTCAAAAGCAAACAAACTAAATACGACAACAGAGCTATCGAACTTACCGTTTATTGTTGCAGATGTTATGTTAGGACCTACCGCCAGCTGACCACGTTCACAGGGCAGAGGTGGTGCTGAGGACACAGACATTAACACCCTTGGCCTACAGCTGCTTTTCTGGTTCCGTGGGTTCTGTGTATGCTATACCTGACCTATGTTCTTTTCCCAGGGCGGACATTTCCAACGCACCCGTACTTCTCTGCCCAGCTCGGAGCAGGTCAGCTGTCCCTTTACAACATCCTGAAGGCCTACTCGCTTCTGGACCAGGAAGTAGGATACTGCCAAGGCCTCAGCTTTGTGGCAGGCATTTTGCTTCTTCATATGAGTGAGGAAGAGGCATTCAAGATGCTCAAGTTCCTGATGTTTGACATGGGGCTGCGGAAACAGTACCGGCCAGACATGATTATTTTACAGGTACCAGGCATCCCTGTGCTGTAAATAAAGAGATGCTGGAGACGCGCATCCTTCCTCTTAGGCTGATCTAGGTTCTTCTCCACTGATGGCTGCCACTAACTCACTCTGTGTTAGGCATTGATCTGTGTGCTTCCCATAATGCTTTTCAGGATGATGCTATTAATTGGGTCAGCTTGTAGACAGGAATATGAAGTTGGCCCAGGGCACGCAGCTAGCCAGTGGCAGAGGTGGAATTTAAATCCAGACCTGTCTGGCTCCAGGACCTTAACTCCTATCCCTTCCTTTGCTAGCAATGTTACTGGTGTCTCCAAGCCTGTGATCTGCTCTATCCTCTGCCTGGGATCCTCTCTCCACCCCCACTGCCTGTCCGTCTAGGGTTCAGCTACACTGTCATATACTGTATCACAGAAGCTCTTCCTGCCTATACTGACCCTGCGTCCCTTCATCCTAGATATACCATTTCATGCTGTCTTGTCCCATGCCTTCAGGACAACACATTTCTGCCATAAATCACCTTAGTGCTGACTTGCTACTGTCTGGTGTCCTGATTTCCTTAGTGAGAGGAAAAGATTCTGTCGCGTTGTGCACTAGTTTCCAGCAGTGCCGGGAATGGAATAGAAACCCTGTCAGTGAATGAACAAGTTTGTCCAGATCAGACCAAGCTGGTCTTGGTGTGTAAGCCCCAGTTTTAGGAGGCCGATACAAGAGAGTCCAAAGTTGTAGGCTGTCCTGGCCTGTACGGATGAGTTTAGTCTGAGCTACATAGTGAGGCCCAGTCTCAAACAAACAAAATGTCTAGGGACGTAGCTCAGCAGTTGAGTGTTTTCCTAACGCGTGGTGAAGTTCTGGGTTCTAGCCCCAGCTTCCAGGCCGGGAGGGAGGAAGGGAAGGAAGGAGAGAAAGCGACACAGCAGTGTGTCCAGCTTGACAGGCACTGTACTTGTTGTTTTTCAGAAGCGGAGAAAGCTCTGGGCCCTGATCTGGAGGTGTCCCTAAGCACTGCTTAACTGTCGGGGGACCTGTTCATTTGTGCATTTCCCATAACTTGAGGGCTTTAAAATGTACCGTCAGAACTTAGGGCTTGGTTTGAAAACACCAGTGTGTGTTATTGAAAGTCCATTCGACTCTCCCTGGAATTGTGAACCCTATGAACATGAACCTCACAAAAGCAAGCCCCAACACTGTCTTTTATGTGTGACAGCCGTCACCAGAGTGGAGTGGCGCAGCTTTACGGCACTTAGCCTGCTCTACAGGCTTTTTCCTGCTTTAGCAGAATCAGCTTTTCATTCAGAAGCTTGGAGGGTGCTGAAGAAAACTTATGATCTAAGTTGTATTTTAGTTTTCCCAGTTACGGACGTACATATCCACCCCAGTACCTCATGTCAGATTCCGGCTTTCTCTGAGTTATTTTGTCTTTAGGCTCTAGTCACTACACAGAATGGGGTAAGCTTCCTACCAGAGCTGCAGCATTCTCTGAAGAAGTGGCCTTTGACCCCAGAGTGGAACTTTAGCTTGAAGTTTTTGTTTTTCTTTTTGTTCATCTTAAGCATTTCTTGTTTTAAGTTGCTCAGAATCTGTGTTTCTTTGTTAATAAACCTAAGAAATTGGTTTGCTGGAGTGATTCTGGGAGTCCAGAGGGAACTGGCTGTTGAGCACAGACAGTGGATGTACTCTCTGGAACCATAATAAAGGTGATGTTGGTCTGCTGCTACCTAGCTGGAACTTTATGTTTCATATTCCCCTTGATTGGAGTTTTCTAAGAATGTGCGTTTGTAAGGGAATTTGTAAGATGCTTTTATAGGCAGACAACTAAGGGTCTCTTAGCCAAGGAACACAAGGGGACAAAGAAGAAAGTGGAAGCTGACCCAATGTTATCACTCTGGGGCTCTTCCACTGACCTCGTGTGAGCCTCTTCCCAAGAGCTCCAGGGATGCATTAGTCATTGAAGTCAGTGGATACCCTCAGCCAAGTAGAAGACAAGCAGGGCAGAAAGTCCCCCCTCCCCCGTGAGATGAGTAAGTCCATACGTGTGGTAGGTATGTAGTTGTCAGCCCTGTGGATGTGTGTTCCTGCAGATCCAGATGTACCAGCTGTCACGGCTCCTCCATGACTACCACAGAGACCTCTACAACCACCTGGAAGAGCAGGAGATCGGCCCCAGCCTCTACGCGGCTCCCTGGTTTCTCACGGTGTTCGCCTCACAGTTCCCGCTCGGCTTTGTTGCCAGGGTCTTTGGTGAGCTTCCTCCATGTGTCTGCCAGCCAGCATTCTCCTGTCAGTGAGCAGCTTGTATTGTCAGCCTGTGGTCGTTGTTGGTTGTGTGACTGTCTAGTCAGGCTTGGTTGCCTAGGAGTCCTCATCTCGTGAGCAGGTCAGACCCTGCTCTACACAGTCCCACCCGTTAGTCACCTCTTTTACTTTGAAGCACATGTAATGTCATAATTTCAAAGATTTCTTTTCAGAGCCAAAGAGGGTGTGTGTGTGTGTGTGTGTGTGTGTGTGTGTGTGTGTGTGTGTGCGCGCGCGCGCGCGCAGCATGCTCATACATGTGGCAGCCAGAGGTTGGTAACCTTCCGTTATCCCTCCCCACATTATTTTTGAGACAAGGTCTCTCATTGAAGCCTCAGAGAATCTCCTGTCTCCCTCTCCAGAGCTGAGATTATAGGCTTGCCCCATGATGCCCTGTTTTGTGGGCACTAGGGTTCCAAACCCAGTCCCTCATGCTTGCATGGCTAGTACTTACATCTCTCCAGCCCCTCGGAGAGCGTCTTGAGAGACTGTTCGGAAGCATTGCATTGCTTGTACACTACTATACATATGCTTTGAATAGACATCTTAAGATTCTACATCCTAAAAGTACGAAACTAGCTTTTTGGTTTTTAAATTTATTTTTATTTGTGTATGTGTGTGTGCCTGTGTGAGTAGATGTCTGTGTGAATTTCCAGGAGGCCAGAAGAGGGTATCCTATCCTTTGAAAGTGGAGCTACAGGTAATCTGAAGGGCCTGACATGGATGCTCAGAGTTGAACTTGGGTCCTCTGGAAGAAGAACAGCAAGCTCTCCCCACCACTGAGCTGTCTCTCCTTCCTTTAACGCTGGTCTTTGAGGCTAAGTGGGTGTTGGTTTCCTCTCCCCTCAGCTCCCAGCAGAATGCTGAACTATTTATTCCCTTTATTTCCTTCTGTCTGTCCACAAGAACCTTTGGAGACTTCCCCTCTGTGACAGGGATCTGTATCCTTAAAACAACTCCTTTCCGCGTAACTCTTTTGACTTATTTTCTAGCGTTCAGGGTTGGGAGGGAGGGTGGCTCACTAAAGTCAGATGGGTAGTAAAAGCTGTTTTACAGTTTGGCCAGCTGTGAGATTTCATGGCATTTAGACCATATGTAAAGAATAAAAGCCTCAAAGCTGGGTGCTTGCTATACTGACAAAAGGATCCCAGGATGTATCTCTAGCTGTGGGCTTCAGTCTTTCTTGCCAATACTTTCTGAGCTTTAGTTTCCTATAAATTGGAATGGAGTGGGGGTGCCCCGCCCCCCCCCCTTTAGCTGTGTGGGTTGTGCGAGGACTAGAACTGAGCAGGGCGGGGAGAACTCCTTGTTGGTAGTGTGGAAACCGCTGAGAAGTTGAATTCCGGGATTTGTGGGAGAAACTGTGCCAAGGGGCTGAACTGACCACAGACTCAGCTACAGGGGACAAGTGAGGCACTCCTGCCCGGGCCAAACTGGAGCCGCCACCTGCAGAGAAAGTTCCGGTCTCTTGGAGAGCCAAGTGAAGCTGCTTATGCTGGTGAAGGGCAGGAAAAACAAGCATCCTCCTCCCTGGAGATGAGAGCCTTTCTTCTGCAGGATAATTTGGTGCTCCGTGCGACACGTTCTCGTGACTTAAAGTCTAATAATAAAAGCTGAAGCCAGTTCAGACAGGATGTTTTTCTCTGAAGGAGTGATGAGTCTTGGAGTTTTATATACAGTGTGCCTAAAGATGCCAATGTCTGCAAAATTCCTGGGTCCCACAGCTCCCTGCTGTACTAGTGAGTTCCTGGCTGGCTCACATCTCAGTGGTCCAGCTCAGCCGTTGGTCCCACTGAAAAGGTAGCGTTCTCACGGCCATTTCCGTTTATAGCTGTGGGGACCAAGCTCGTTGAGCTCCATTACGGAGCAGTAGTTAAGCTGCATAGTTACACCGTGCAGGCTCTTGGGCCTTTCTGGTCTGGGACCTCTTCCCATTTTAAACCTTTAAACCTGGATAAATCTTAAAGCAAATGAGCCTTTGTTGATATTCTCTCTTTTATCCATGAGTAGAAGGTTTCCAGTTTGCGAGGTCAGCGAGATGACTCGGCAACTAAGTGTTTTTGTCACCCAACCTGATGACATGGGTTGAGTCCCCAGAGCCCATGTGGAGGAAGGAGAAACCTGACTCCTGCAAGTTGTCTCTGGTCTTCCCATGAGTAGTGCCATGGCACACATGTACAAATGCATTAAATAAATAAGCAAACAAATGTAAAGAGATTCCCAGCTTGCACCAGCATAGCTCCCATATTAATTAATAGAATGTGCTGCTTGAGAGGACAGCTGCTGCCAGTGTGTATCCTGTGACCTCATGGTGCGCATACTGAGGTAGAGGTGGTCCTCTGTCCTGGACCCCGTGGTCTGGATGATTTTAGTCTGAGTGGAGCATGCACCTTGAACCACGTGCTCTTGCTCTGAAGAGATGGCTCCAAGATTAAAAGCACACGCTGCTCCTGCAAAGGGCCGGAGTTCAGCTCCCAGCTGTTAGGAATATTTTCTAACACGAGCTCTCTGCCCTCTCTGCCGACCCAAAATAATCCCAATCAGACCAAATTAAAAGATATCCAAGTTTAATTGGACTCCCGCGCTCTCAGGTGGCCCGAGGGGAGCCTGAAAGCCACAAACACATGACCACTGGAGGAAAGGGGGAAAGCCACGTGTTTATTTTGGGGGGGAGCAGTTTAAATAGCCTGAGGGAATAGTCTTGACATTTCCTGGGGAGGGGGTCAAGATTCAAGGGGCATAGGGGCGAGGCCTCCAAAGATGGAGGCTGGAGACCCAGTGTTTACACCAGCACCCTCCTCAAGCAGCTCACAGCCATCTGTAGTTCTGGCTCCAGTGGGTCTGATACCCTCATAAGCACCTGCACACACAGGCACATCAATATAAAGTAAAATACATCTGTTTCACTTTCTGATCACATCTACCTTTGGGAGAAACAGGAGCTGGCTTTCCTGCTAGATGAGGCAGCTGCAGGGTCCGGCTCTGCATCCTTCTATAGAATGCCCTGCTGAAGAGATAAAAGTGGAACATAAAACTGAGGGCTTGACATAAGGCACAGAAGCCTTAGAGTGAAAAGAGAGTAGGAAATGAGAGTTGTCCTATGGCCAGGGAACCGCTGGCTCTGCAGTATGACATAGTAGCAACTGTGTGCCTTGGCAGAATCTGCCTGAACGATGATTGTCACATTCGTGTTAGGAAGGTAGAGGCTATGACCACAGGATTGCAAACTCCTAGGAGAACGTTAAGGGGAGGGTGGGGCTGTCCTGGACAGTGGTCACGTGGCTGAGAGATTCCAGATGAGGTCACCAAAGGAAATTGCACTTGCAGATCATGGGCTTGTAAACAGAGGTCCCAGGTGTGATGGGGCACAGAGCCCGAGCTGTGGGAATGTCTTCAAAGGGAAAGTTGTTATTTGTGTTCTTCTCAGCAAGTCCTATGCACTGTGATGGGGTCAGCTGAACTTAAGGCACCCTCTAGTTCCTGCCTGTTTCTGAATGGCTGGAAAATGCAGCGAAGGAAGGGAAGGAGGAAGTGGGCAGCTGTGCCCTAGCTCAGCTGCAGCTTGGCAGGACCTCCACCCAGGCAGTGGTCAAGGGGCTTTCCAAGGACAGTTACTGTTGTTGACTTTTTTAGTTCCCAAATGCAGATGTGTGAGCATGGGAAGATGACCAGAATAGAAATAGCTGGGCTGGCACAGAGGGGCTGTGTTGTAGGTAACATTTTTTTCAGTTACTTACAAATTAGGCTTAAAGTTTTTCAGAGTACATAAAACTTTTATCATTTTGATTTTTCTTTTACAAAACATTTATGTTTAAAATACATCTTGTAAGAACTGGAGAAATGGCTCATCAGTAAAGAGAGCTTACTGCTTTCCAGAGGCCTTGAGTTCAGTTCCCAGCACCCATATCAGGCAGTTCACAGCCACCTGTAACTCCGGCTCCCATGGATCTGTTGCCCTCTTCTGGCTGGCATGTGTGTGTATACACACACACACACACACACACAC
>NC_022027.1:21140963-21144587 GCF_000317375.1 Microtus ochrogaster
GCTGCTTTCCGTCCATCCTGGGTAGGAGCTTCATCGCGTTCGCCTCAGAGAGCAGAGCTATCCCCGTGTCCGCCCAGGAGCCGGGAGCATGGCGTCTCTGAGCTCACTTCCTCTTCCTCCCAGTGTTCTGTTCTGTTTACTCCTCCCACCTATGTTTTAACCTATGAGGGCCAGCCAAGCAGTTTCTTTATTGCTTAACCAATGAAATCAACAGATTGATATGACACTCCCACATCACACACACACACACACACACACACACACACAAATTAATAAAAATAAGTCCTATAGCGCTATTCTCCATCTTGTCATTTCCTGCCATGGTGAAGTTTATATGTGGGTATGTGTTCCACAAGCTAGGCATGTCACGGATTCTCCAGTGACACAGCCTTGGTGTGGATATACTTCCTCTAAGCCACGCCAATCTTGAAGGTATTGTCTGAGCCTCAACAACCAACCCTGAGGAGGAAGCAGGTCATCCCATGGCTAGGGCCAGCCTGAGCCCTGAGCAGGTGTGGCGTTTTCAGTAGCTAAGGGCTCCCCATGTGGTCAGCAATCTCAGGCTGCACTTGGTGCCCTCATTTTCCAGCACAGACCTCCCAGTTGGCACCAACTTCAGTCACATGACCGGGGACGTAGTAAACATTTCAGATATCTTGAGGACTAGCCTGCTGAGTAAGCTTACAGATCAGCACCCTCTCTCCTGTGCCTTGTCCAGATGCTGCCCTGACTCAGTTTCTCACCTTTCCAGCAGTGTCCAGCCTTGTTCCAGTTTATGAACAGATCTGCCGTGCTGTCATTGTGACTCACGTGGAGGGGCATCTCGGGGAATCTTGTCTGGGGTGCTTTGGTTTGCCTTGGTGTCGTGGTTGCACTGGTGCCATTTCCTCACCCTTTCTACTGTGTCGCAGCCAAGGGTGGGGTGGGGAGTATGGAAGAAGGAGAGAAATGGATTAGTTGGCCCTGGTTTTACTTATACTTCTGCTTTCACCTTTTTCTTTTCACTTTATTCCAGTCACTAGGTCAAACGTGCCCAAGCCGAGACACCCAGTAGCCAGTTTTCTTCTGTTCTAGCCCAGGCACTGATGCTCATCTGTACTGGCTCCAGTTTCAGTTCGTTGCTTTGTCCACTGCCTCATCCTACTGTATAAATTCAGCATAGGCATTGTTGTGACTTGCCAACAATCATGAGAAAACACAACAAGAACTGGAGAGTAGCTTCACCCAACTTAAATTCCTCAGACAGAAGAATGGCTCTTGGTGCCATTGTTCTGATGAAGTTCAGTGTGCTTTTGAAATTTTGTACGCCTGTTAAAAGCTTTAAACATCTTTCCATTCTGTCTTTTTATTTCAAAATATAATTCCCCATCTACAAGAGTCTTTAGGCTTTACTAATTGAAAGCCCGTTGCAGTGGCTAGAGAGATGGTTCAGTGGTGAAGAGGTCTTATTCCACAGCCGTGAGTCCCGGAGTAACTAGCTGGGTGCCCCAGACACGCTTGTAACCCAACCTTGAGGGGAACCAGAACAGGAGAATCTCTCAGGCTGGCTGCCAGCCTAGACAGGAAAACATGAGCCTTTGCTTCAGGGAGAGACCTTTCCTCAAAGGAGTATGTAGGGAGAAGAGGAGGATACTTGATACCCTTTTCTGCCTTCTATAAATGCACATGAGTGTATAGATGTGCACACTCCACATACTCATAGACACACACACACACACACACACACATACATAGTTAAAAACTGGTCTTTTTAAAACATGTTTTGGCAACTCCTTTAAAATCTTTTTTATGGAAAAAATCATAAGCTAATAAAAATTTTCTCAACTTTTGAAGATCTTTTAAATTTAATTGTTTTTTTCAGAGTAGAAATTTTTTATCTGAACCTGTGACAAAACCTAAGCCATATATGTATCTGTTGTTTTTAATTGTTATCATTTGCAGTAGTGTCTTGACAACTCTGTCTGAAATAACAGGCTCTTAAAAAGGAAACAAAATTTGTAACTTGGATTCAATTTCCCACCCTTCTGCTCGTTAGTGTGAGGCAGAGAGAAGAGGGTGGTATATTGTCAGGAGCTGGCAGGACTTAACTCTGCATTTCTGTGTCTTCTTAGATATGATCTTTCTTCAGGGATCAGAGGTCATATTTAAAGTGGCTTTAAGTCTTTTGGGAAGCCATAAGCCCTTGATTCTGCAACATGAGAACCTGGAAACCATAGTGGACTTCATAAAGAACACACTACCCAACTTGGGCTTAGTGCAAATGGAGAAGACCATCAATCAGGTACGGCTGTACTAGCCTTCTCAATGCACTGAGATCTAGAGTGCCGTCAACAGGTACAACCTGCTCCGGGCTTCCAAATGCTGCTGAGGTCTGGAGTGTGTCAGTCAGGTATGGCCTGCTCCCGGCTTCCAGACGCCACTGAGGTCTGGAGTGTCGCTTTCTAAAAAGGAGCTGATTCTGACCACTTTGTGTTTCGGGTGGCATCTTGCCCAGTGCCTGGCATATGGAAGGCACATCACAGATATTCATCAGAAGAAGAAATATCTGACTGTGTGTGTGTGTGTGTGTATGCGTGTGTGTATGCGTGTGTATATGTGTGTGTGTATGCGTGTGTGTATGCGTGTGTGTATGCGTGTGTATATGCGTGTGTGTATGCGTGTGTGTATGTGTGTATATGCGTGTGTATATGCGTGTGTGTATGCGTGTGTGTGTGTGTATGCGTGTGTGTATGCGTGTGTGTATGTGTGTGTATGCGTGTGTGTATGCGTGTGTGTATGCGTGTGTGTATGCGTGTGTGTTAATGGCAGAAGGCACCGGGAAGCCAGGTGTGCTGAGAAGGACCAGTATCGGTAGTTTGTTCCATGTAGGAGGCTTCCATTCTTGTCTTTTGTTCTTCAGAAATGCAAACTTTTGTAAGGTGCTAGATTTTGTAAAAATGAGTGCTTTGATTTTTCCACTCAGTGGTACTAACTGAAATGTTCAGAAAATGACTTTTCTGTAATCAGTATAAGCTTGATTTCATGAATCTGCTCAATCTAATCTGTTGTTACTGTTGGAAGGTTTTGGCATCTCTAGTTTCCATATGCAATAGCACCATTACTCCGAAATGGTGAATGTTTTAGGTAGATTTAGCTGGGAATTACAACTAAAGCAGAACATGAACGGTTTGGGAACAAAGACTTTTCTGGTAATGATTGCTGTGCTGGAGAAGCAAGATGCTTAGTGGGAGTGGGGGAGTCAGGACTAGAAGCGTCCAGAGGCTGTGTGGCTGAGACTAATCTGACTTCTCCACAGGAACAGAACCAACAGGCTAGGCCATAATTATTGGGGGGGGGTGTCTATTGAATTGTCTTGCATGATTGGAACCTAGGTAATTTAATTGCTATCTGCATACCTTTGAGCCAGAAAGTCTGCTAGCTGTGCAGTTCCCAAAGCCAGAAGCCTCAGGGAGACCAACAGTGTGGTCCTAGTCTGCAGCAGCAGGTCTGGAATCCTCCTGGAGAAGGAGCTAGAGTATGGTGCCAGTGGGTGGCAGCAGCAGGTCTGGAATCCTCCTGGAGAAGGAGCTAGAGTCTGGTGTCAGTGGGTGGCAGCAGCAGGTCTGGAGTCCTGGAGAAGGAGCT
>NC_022027.1:21144717-21172931 GCF_000317375.1 Microtus ochrogaster
AAGGAGCTAGAGTCTGGTGTCAGTGAGTGGCAGCAGCAGGTCTGGAATCCTCCTGGAGAAGGAGCTAGAGTCTGGTGCCAGTGGGTGGCAGCAGCGGTAACCACACTTGCCCAGGAGCAGCAGAACTAGGCTTGCTTGCAGGCTGCTCCCCCTTCCCTGCACACCTCCCCCTATGATAGGATCTCACTTTGTAGCCCTGGCTGCCTTTGAATTCACCTATGTAGGCTGGCATCAGCACAGAGAGCTGCTAGGATTAAAGGTTTTTCCACCTTTTGCTCTTGTGTGACTGCCCCACCCACACCCCCAGCCTCTTGGAGTACTGCTCACATTTAGGACAAATCTTCCTCTGAGTTGTTCTGACACACACCAGTCATCTTCAGAAATACCTGCACGGACAAACCCAGCCATGCTCTACTAATCGCCCAACATCCCTCAATCCAGGCACATCAACAAGCAAAATAAACCAGCACACAGAGTGTACTGGAAGGGGTGTCGTCATCGGGTCACACTGCAGAGTCAGCAGTCAGCTCTCCTAAGCTTAGAACACTTTCTGTAGATACAAATCTAGATAAGTCGTTTAAACACAGATGGTGAGATAAAGCCTTTTAAAAAAGTAAATGCTTATGTAAGGATTTCTGATCATTCACCCGCTAGCTCAGGCTGGTTGGTCCAGTGAATTGTAGCTAAATGCAGCTGTGATGCTCATCTGCTCCTCTACCTTAGAGGTTAAGTACTGAAAAAAGTGCAAACCTGGCACAGGGTGGGACTTCCTGTTGCACATGACCTTGCATCTCTGCACACTGTTTGTGCCTGTGGTGAGGAGTTCTTGTCCACTCTCTACTTATCTTTGGCTAACTGGTTGGCTCCAGGTCTTACCTGCCTGGCACACTTGCTCAGTGTAGACTGCTTTCGCTTGCTGAGTTCATCCTTTCTGCCAGGTCCTAGGAAATCTATATATCCACATGAATTCTTGCAGGCATGACCACATTCCTGAGGACAGAAAGTGGTTATTAGCTGGCCTGTGCTTACTGCAGCAGAGGGGAGAGGGGAGGTTTCAGGTGCACCTCACCTCAGAGTGCTTCAGCAGCTGCCTGCACCACATACCTCAAGATTATATTTGCATCTTAACACAGGATAGACTCTTGGTGCTCTTTATTTCTGATGTTTGCACTGTCTACTTTCTTCTTAGTCTTTGTTGAATTTACTTAGCGACTCACAGCCTCTGAGGTGAACCCAGAGTCTTGGCTGCCTAGACTGAGTCTGTGTCCCACGATTACTGACTTCTTGTCCCAGCTCCAAGGCAGGTCATTGATCTACCTCCTGAGTATACAGCCTCAGAGAGAGAGGGGAATAATGGCTGTTTGTTTGTTTGTTCCTCTCCTTTTCTGTGAAGAGCTGTACTTACTGGGAGCACTGCATACTCTGGTATGCATCAGGTACCCTTCAATACAGGAAGCTTATAGTGTCTCAGCACCAGAAGACACCTACCTATCTGTATCTGTGCACATGAGCTGGCTCGTGCAGCTGCTCTGAACTTGACAGGCAGTACTCTCCAAACTCCTTAGCAGATCTAAGCCATGACATTCCAGTTTCCATTTTCAGTGAGATTAGGCAGGTCCAGCACCCCATATGCAATGGCAGGGCCTAACTGGGAAAGACCACGGGATTCTGGGTATTGAGTGTTGGAGCTGACAGAGTTTGGTTCATCTGGGCCTGGAAGAAAGATATGTTTCTGGATGGCCAGCATTTTGTGTGGCAATGTTTTAGATTTTCAGCCGAAGCTCAGAAGGCCTCTGCTGCAGTTCCACAGCTCTGCCTTTGCAGCGGGTAAAGGGGTGAAGTAGCCATGTTACAACAGAACATTAGCAAGGCAGGCTGTAGTTGCCTGAGCCACATGCCAGAGGCAGATGAGAAAGAGAACAGAAAGTAGTTAGTTCTAGTGCCAGATGTGTTCAGTGTGTGGTGAAGTAATGAGGGCGTGGGCTGGGTGAAATTGACATTGGGAACCCAAGCTTTCATTCCAGAAACAGTCTTGATAGAAAACAGGTCAAGTGCCGGCAGCTTTCTGCCCTCCTTCTGGCTCGTGGTTCAGTATGGAGCCTGACCTCTAAGAACTCAGGCTTGCTGCCCCTTCCCCCCAGAGGTACCTACGTCTGAACAGACTAGAGAGCAAGTCTGAGGTGTGCAGCATGATTACTCAGTGGCCGGAGGAGCTACCAGCTTCAAACCTGGGAGGTCCTCATGGTGGAAATGATGGGTACAGTTATCGACTCTGGCAGCATGTAGCCCCGTGTCTGGACAGGCTGTGGTGGGCGGGCAGGCCTCTCTGGGGCTATAACCCCGTTTCAGTAGATGCCCTTTGTAGACTACTTGAGCAGCTGGGTCCCAGCCGGGCTCCTGGATGAGCCCTGCCTTAGTCGGCTCGTGCTGGGAGCAGCATCAGACATATCTCCAAGGTTGACTGTCCAGGACGGAAGAGCTGGGGTCTCTGGAGCCACTCACCTTCCTCGGTGTGGCCTTGTGCTTGCCACAATTGTCAGATGCAAAAGGTCGTAAGCATTTGCTGACCTAGAAAGAGGGCCCTCTGGGAAGGGTCAGTACTGAAGGGTGTTGTGGGAGCAGGAGTGACAGTCACGTAACCGTGAGTGCGCTCTGACTCTGAAGCCTTGATTCAGTTCACAGCCGCTAACATCAAAGGGCTGCCTGGAGAGGCAGGCCTGCAGCCTGCTTTAGTCTCTGCCCTGCGGTCCCAGACCAGCACTGTCGGATCGTGTAATGGCTTGTTACAAGAAGAATCTCGGGACCCATCCCGCGCCTGCTGACTCAGGAATCTGCATGGTTACGAGAGCCACAAGACCGTGTGGAAGTTTTACCGTGGGTAGTGTTGTTCAGAGAAGTTCCCAGTTGTACCCGACCTTGTGGGGCAGAAACCAATCTTCACAAAGTCCCTGTGTTCAGAGGAGGCTACCACAGCAGGGTGGCCCTGTGCCCTAGCTCGAGCCACTGCATTGGTGGAAGTGAGTAGTTTGCAAAAGGACAGTCAGCAGTGTCTCACCAAGAGGGTGGAGTGCCTTGGGGACACGTGCCTTACCACTGCCACATGTTGTGATAATTAAAGTCAGGTTGACTTCTAGTTAGCTTCATTATCAGTTTGAAGTTTACTTTAGACAGTGTGTTCCTTGTCTCAGATCTCCCGGCAGACTGCTCCTCTATCCTGCACTAAGGGCCACTGAGACCAACAGATTGGGAAGGGTCTAGGAAAGCCAGAAAGTATGGTTTGCCAGCCACAAGTCAGTGCCTTCATTATACCATGTTCAGAGACTGTAAAGCGAGGCACCAAGACTTCAATAGCAGTGAGCCAAAAATATAAGCGTACAAGGGGAGCCATCTAGCAGACACATATCTGGGGACCTATTTAGCTTCATGCGTAACTTAAATTTCTACATAGCATATAATGCCTTGCCTGGTAGACTAACAAACCAACTTTTTAACATCAGTTTGCAGTGCCAAGGGCATGCAGCACCTGGCACATCAGTACATACTGGTGACACTGTGGCTTGATCCTACGTGGGAAGTAGTTTGGCAAGAGGCAGTATGTGCCAGTAAAGCCATCAGACCCTTCTGGTGCCGGAATCCCAACTATTGGAATGCATCCTTAGGAAATGGGCCAAAACACTAGGAGAGCCCTATATAGAAGGAAACTTTCTTAGAGTTGTCATTTGTAATAAAAAAAAATGGAAATATCAAGATGTCCAGCATTTACCAAGTGGGCTTATACTTTTGTGCTGTGCTGAATTGGTAAAGAACCATAAAGCCATTTATTGTGGTGGTTATGGGGAACATGGCGCCACACAAGAAAGCCCTTAGAACATAAAATTAAGTGGAAAAAGTGAATGGGGAAGGATATTTGGCGTTAGTTTTGTTTACGATTAGAAGAAAATGTGCTTCTAATAGTAAAGATGAGAGAAAGCCTAACGGTGAAGGACGCCGCGCTGGGCTTTCCTCCTCTCCATGCTCCCTGCATTCTAGTTTTCTTGCTTTGGTGACAAAACTGATAGTGTATCTTTTTGACAAAATCCTGAACATAAGGGAAAGAATAGCTCTTGCTTTGACAAACAGAAGATAGTGCTCCTTTTAGCACCAAAATTCTGGAACTTTCCTGAAACCTTGGAGACTGAGAAACAGACAGGGTAGTGGAAGGCACGAGGTCCCCGATATTCAAAGCTCGTGTGGAATTGGAGAATACCCAAACATGCCACGTTTAGAGACCATTTCCTGTCCTGGGAACATTAGCATCAGAGCCCTGGTCAGCTTGACAAGATAGAATCAGTTAGAGGATGGACCGCAGGCCTGGCCTGATGTAGTGTCCAGATTAGCTTAAAAGGTGAAGAGACTTACCCTAGTGGGCAGCTCCATCTCTGCTTCCTGACCACGGTTGCACTGTGATCAGCCACCCCATGCTCCTGCCACCCCGATGGACTCAGCACACTTGAACTGAGCCAAAACCTGTCATGCATTCTGACTTTTGTTGAGCATTTTGTCACAGCAATGAGAAGGGTAACTAGCATGGCCCTGTGCTGAGCAGCTTCAGCCCGTGGGGTTCCCTCGTCCACTCCCTGAGAAGGGGCTGCACTGGGCAACACCACATCTGTCTTCTGACCTCACTGCAGCCCTGTCACTTCCTCTTCAGGAGAAAGTGCAGACAGTGCCTCTTGAGTCAGTTCCGCACTGTGGGTTGTTTCACACTGTGGCTCTGTCACCACCAATGCTGTTGTGGGCAGAGACAGCTCAGGCATTGTTTTGTGTTCACTCATGCATGTGGGTGACAATTGGGGTTGGCTAATTTTTGCATATCTGTGTCAAGAGGATGTTTTCATTAACAGTTCTGTTACTTTGTCGTTCTTGCAACTCTGAAGACACAGCTGGATCGTATCTTGGACTTGGAGACTTTGCAAGCAGGACATGATTCTTTTGCCACCTTTTAACCTAGAGTCAGTGAAATAGAATTTGCACAGAAAACATTTAAGAACTAAAATTTTGAAAGTCTTGTTCAGATGTGGTTTTTGTTTTGCTTGTTTACTTGTATGTGTGGGTGTTTTGTCTGTGTGCGCGTGTGTATGTATGTATGTATGTATGTATGTATGTATGTATGTATGCATGCCACCTGAGTGCCTGGTGCCTAGGGGGGGCAGAAGAAGGCGCCAGATCCCTTGGATTAAATTTACGGCTGAGAGCCACCGTGTGGATGCTGAAAGTCAGGCTCAGATCCTCTAGAAGAGCAGCCAGTGCTTTTACCTGCTAGCTGTCCTCTAGCCCCTTGAAAGCCTTTTAAGACTTTTTTTTTTTTGGCCTTTTAGAAAAAGGGTATTGAAACCTATACTTGTTTTATCCTTTGAAATCATTTCTAGATGTTTGTTATTATCTTCTTTTTGTAAAATCATGACCTCCTCAGAGCTGAATTTCCTTATCTTTCATGTGTATTACAGTCATGCTGCCAAGCATGTAGGGATGATAGATGCACATTGGCATGAACATACGTGTGTACAGGTACCTATGCATGTGGAAGCTTGTCTTAGTTTCGGAGCCTGATGATTTTTCTGTCTCTAATAGGTGTTTGAGATGGACATTGCCAAACAGCTGCAAGCCTACGAGGTTGAGTACCATGTGCTCCAAGAAGAACTCATTGATTCCTCTCCTCTCAGTGACAACCAAAGAATGGATAAATTAGAGAAAACCAACAGCAGCTTACGCAAACAGAACCTTGACCTCCTGGAACAATTGCAGGTAGAGCATATTTGCAATGCAGCTTCCTGAGCCTCTGTATAGTAGCTCATTAACTCACCAAAGGCAACAGCAGCCTGGGCTTTCCCAGGACCGGAGGACCTTTCCAGCCCTGCACTGTTTGTAGTTGCGATCAGAGGTGTCCCGGGAGAATCGGCCCTTTTATTGTGGAGCAGACTGTCCTTGCTAAGGTCAGACAGTCCTGGAGCTTTCTGAGAGGCTTTTTCTACACTTAGCTTTGCAGGAGACTGGCCCAGAGGCCCCAGAGACCAGCTTAGTCCCGGATGCTGAATACCAGCAATTGTACTTTGGATAACGATGGGATGGTCTTGAGCTTTTGTTGCCTGGGGGTGAGACAAGCTGGGTCCCTGGAGAGATATTAAAGGAGGGGAGTGACATAGAAGTCTGTCTGACAGAGTAAACTAGAACATATGATAGTTATTTATAAATAAGTGGAGTACAAATGCAAAGATTTGTTTATTGAGGGCACAATTCTCCCCTGTAGAACCTTTCCATCTTAGTGGGTCAGTGCAGGTGAGACACAGAACTGCCGTGTAAATAGTACATGCAGAAAGGTGAGGGAATGAGCTTTGGGACACAGTCCAGAGGTGGCCCATGCACATGGCTCCCAGGCCTGTCCCTCATCGGTGTGACGGGAGCAAAACAAAACCCTCACTGCAGAGTGTGGCCCCTGTCAGTCAAACGGCACTAAGTAACCCTGTTTTCTTCTTGCTGATAGTTAAATGAGAGAATGTGTCAGTGTTCAGAGATTATTGGAGGCATGTTTTTAAAGCAGGTTATTCGTGGGGTCCCTGAGCTCCCTAGAACATGTTCTCCATCCTTACCCAGTTCTGATCTTTCTCTGTAAGATGCTGCCACCTTGCAGACTTGAGTTTGTCCATGATGTAAATGAGGTGAGCATTTGAGAGTCTGTTACTCATTCCCTGCCTCAAATGCCTTCCTCCCAGCAGGCTCTCCCACAGGAGACCAGTAGATCCTTACTGTAGCACCCAGAAACAAAAGCTCCCCTCACCCATCCTAACCACCAGGCACCTCGGAAGCCACACTGGTTTATTTGCCCTTACTGGAAATATGTTTACACTCTTCCCTGGAAGTCTCAGCTGTCACCTGCAGGGAAGCCATAGGGGACAAAGAGCCTGCTCTGTCCCACGAGGGCACACTGTGCACGTGGTCATTTCCAGAGGTTGGGAGGCAACAGTGGGCCCCACACACACATGGACCTTGATGGGAGCTCCTCCCACTGAGCTCATGTTTGCATTTTAAAGTTTTCCACTTACAACAAGCAGAAGTATATTCTGGGCTCATTTCTTAAGCGGATGGCAGTGTTCATCTTTTGAGTTTTGAAAGCAGTTATATACACTGCTTCTGTGTGAGGAGAGGGCCTCGTGACACGCTGCTGAGAAACCTTCGTACTGAAGAAAAGGTCGTTGGTGTCTCCTGAATTCCCTCCTCTCTGAGCCAAGTGGCTCCAGGAGTGTCTTATACAAGGTTGCAGGCTTTGTTAGCCGGCTGTGGTTACTGAGCCTGTGCCGGACAGAAGCTGAGTCAGACACGGCTCTGAGAAAAACAGGCAAGGGTAGTTGTATAGTTACTGGGCCCTGAGCTGGTTTAGAAGTAGTTTTCCCATGATCCTCTCTGGAAGTTATGTCTCCCATATGTATCTCATGCTTTTTGTATGAGAAGGTTTTCAATATGATCTTAAAGTACATTTCTCCCCACCTTGAGTATCAAAATTTACCTGGTCTTTAGCTTGGTTCTGTTCATATCACTGATGGACAGACCAAAGTTCTATCTATCTATATTTTAAACATTTGATGTGATGTCATACAGAAAGACAAGTAATATACAGTGTTGCCTGTTAGTTCTCCTGCAGAGGAAAAACACTGGAGGAAAAAAATCTAAGAAAGAAAGATGGCCTGACAGGGTGGGCATGGGGGGGGGGGGCAAGAGAGAGAAGATGGGAGTAGAGAGGAAGGGGAATAGTTGAGAAGGTAGACGTGACCAAAACATAGTATTTGCTTGTATGGAAATGCCACAGTGGAACCCATTAACATGAACACTTAATGTATGTTAATAATTATGGCTCTTAAAATTTAGGTTGCAAAGACAACAGTGGAAGGGACTGCATGGGGAAATTATACTGTCCTCCAGTACTGTGAGCAAGGGCTCTCTTTTCTGCAGCCTTAAGCAATGTTGAACAAATTCTCAAATAAGTGACATTGGCCCCGCCTGCATGCTTCAGTATGCATACCGGCATATAAGGGTGTATACAGAAGGGGGTAGGAGAGAGAATAAAACTGTTCACAGTTATATTGGATTGTGCTTTAGTTCAAAATATAGAACTTGCATCCATTGTTTTCAAGTGTGTTGAGCTGTGTTTATGATGTTTTAAGTAGAAAAACAAATTACTAAGTAGACTGTGTGGTGTGCTTTTCTTTAAAAGTATGATTTATGTGTGTTCTGTGGAAAAAAATATGAAAGATCATACACTAAATATCAGTAGCAACTGTTACTGCGAGGGGAACATCAGACACCCTGCACTAGTTTTTCAGTGTTCCGCTATTCTTTTCTCTTCCAGTACCTTGAGGAAATAAACATCTAAAGGCTAAGTTTAGTCCTCTATGAAGCATATGCATTCTGCTATTGCTTTAAGTCCAAAGGCATTTTTACCTTTGTAAGTAGCACAAGCTATTCAAGTACATGCAAATGTATATAAAGGAATAGTAGATTATTGCTAGAAATTATTCCTGACATTTAATAGATTCTCGAACTGTAAATGCCAAATTTAGGTTACTGAATGTGTGTCATCTAAATTAGCAGACTGGAAATATTTTTTTTTCAAAATTTGAAATGCTATTTCAGGTTTACTTATAAAGTACTTGAGAAATTTCTAAAATTTTCTTTGCCTATTAAACTGTAATGTTCACAGGTTAGCACTGAGTTTATACATTTAAAATAAACACACAGAGTAAAAATAGGTTGACTCAAAAACAGAGTTGTCCAGAAACAAGAGATGAAAGTCTTGATCCTGCTGTTCACTAGACGTATGTCAGATGACTTTGTGTGCTGGGCTGTGGCATAGGCGCATTTCCTAGTAATCTGCTAGGCTACAGGTGGTCCCCAGCTGAAGGGCCGTGGGGACCAGACCTTGAGATCAGACATGCTTTGTTTAGTCTGCTGAGGAGACCTGCCGTCTGTGCCATTCATAAAGCATCCTGCAGATTGGTTCACTACTAAGTCACATGGGAAGTGAGTGTGCAAACTAGGAAGTACTCTGTGAGCTACATGGCTTTCAGGACAGAAATGGGCCAGCCCAGCCTGGACAGTGGGGAATGTTCTGGAGTGGGAGGTACCACTTAAGGATATGCACCAGGCTTGCCCATTCCCTCTCTGAGCTGGAAGAGCTGTGCCTTCCAACCTGTTTCTCCTTTGGTCTTCAGGATTCTGGTGTTACAGCAGAAGCTAGACTTGGAGTCACAGGTTTTCTGTCTAACACATTCCCAAGTTTTGAAAATGAAGTGGGGAATTAGATGTACTATTTCCCCTAGCTAGAATAAATGGGACACACAAAAAGGCTGGACTGATAAGGCGAGCCGCCCCTTCCTGTCCAGAGTGTTGTCAGTGCAGCTGGGCACTGAGGAGCAGGCTCAGAAGGCCTGAGTATAAAGTCCAAGGTTGGAGCTGCTTCAGTACTCTCAGAGGGCCCCTCAGGTCACTAGAGCCGACCACCCCTGGGATGCCTGCCCCAGTGGACAGGAGATGGGAGCTAGAGCTGATGAAGCACTTCCCTGACCTGGTATGTGCTGGGTGTTAAGGATGTGACCTAAGACAATGCTTTGTCTCCAAGAGAGACCAAGGACTTGTTCTTTACAAGGTTGGCAGTGGCTAGTAAGCGACAGTAGAGAGAAACTACTGTTTCTGACTTTTTGTGTCTCAAGGAAGATGCCTTGTTTCCTGGGAGACGTGGAGATATATGGTCGGCTGGGACAGGCCAGGCTGTGGCTTCCACCTGGCCTACCACAGCATCCTGTGTGTACTTGTATAGAGAGTGGGGGTCCTGTTCCCTCTGTTCTCTGGTGCTGCTTTCTCAGTCTCCAGAGGAGTCAAACCAGGAGACACAGGAGAATGTCACAGTGTTTGTAAGAGCTCAGCCTTCCTGCAGCAGACACGGGGATTGTTCTTGAATGACCAGAACTGATCATCAGTTGGCTTGTTGCTGCCCAGATTCTGCTCCAGGAGCCCCAAAGACTGAGTGGTGGCCTTCATAGCCGCCCCCTCTGTGTAATCACAGGCGGGTACAATTCTCACTTCTCCCTCCATTTTCCAGGTGGCAAACGCTAGGATCCAAAGCCTTGAAGCCACGGTGGAGAAGCTTCTAGCCAGCGAGAGCAAGCTGAAGCAGGCGGCGCTAACCCTGGAGTTGGAGCGCTCTGCCCTGCTGCAGATGGTGGAGGACTTGCGAGGGCAGGGTGCTCAGCCCAGCACTCAGGAGCCGGACTGTACCCAGCCCGAACCGACAGGTGACTGACAGCTCCCCGGAGAGACTGCACACCACTAACACTGTCCAGGCCTTAATGGAGAGAGACAGAAGCTGGAGGCAGAGAAGAGAAGACTCCTCAGGGAGGAAACTGGCTCGCCAGCCGCAGACGCTTTGCGCTCAGACTTGGAGTTGGGAGGGCTAAAGTCCCAGAGTTTTTGTTGTTTTGGTTTAAATTCACCCCCTTTCCAGTCCTGGTTGTTGTAGCTTTAGATGGCATGGACATGAGTAAATGTCCCTTTATGTTCCCTCCTCCTCCAGAGGCACTGTCTGAAGAGAGCAAAGCAAGAAGGGCTTGAAGTAATTCCTCAGGCAAAAGTGTGGTCCTTGTCAGTCTGCAAGGAGAGGTTCCTGTGACCATGCCCTTGGTGTCACCATGAGGTGCAGTGGGGCCTTTGTCTACTCATGTTATGGAGACCAGAGGTGGCCGTGGGGAAGGACTGAAGGGTTTATTGAAATTGGACGTGTTGATCGTCACCGACTCCACAGTCGCTCCCACGGGTACTGAAGAAGCTCGTCTTTTACCCAGTGTTTTAATATGTTTTTGCTCACCCTTTCAAGTCCCGGTAGATAAATGTTTCGTAAAGAAATCACAGTTTTAGACTCCCTGTTCTTTCTAGTGTGTGAACTATCGCTCTGGGGTCTGAGATATTTATTTGTGACTGTTTCATAGCCACACTATAGGGTCACTTATTTATTTTTGTCTGTGGGATGATGTACCACTGTCTTCCTTTGAGTCTTGACCCCTTGGAGCTCTGATTCTGCCTAGAAGGAGCAGAGCACATCACGATTTCAAGGGGCTCCTAAGATTCTGAAACGTTGCAGAAGAACCCCGGCTGAAACTGCAGTCCGATGGCAGCTGACAGTTTTCCCGAGGTAGGCTGCGTGTTTTGAGAAGCACTCAAAATACAGTGACCCCTCCCTTGGGATGGCGAGGACCCTGTGCCTTCAGGCAGAGTGCAGCTCACAGTCACCCTGCTTCCGGCTGGTCCTGCAGAGAGCATCGCCCATGTGCACAGCTGGTCCTGCAGAGAGCATCGCCCATGTGCACAGCTGGTCCTGCAGAGAGCATCGCCCATGTGCACAGCAAGCTTGGAGAAGAGTCACGGGCACGTATTGGAATTGGTCCTGCCGTGGGCTCTACCACTCGGCCTCCTGTTCCACAGAAGTCTTTTATAGTTCTCTTGGTAGGAAAGGAGCCTTGTAAGCCTGGGGTGACAGGAGGGACCACCATCCTTGGTGTCATTTGGTATCTCCTTGCTGTTTCAAAGGGACACCAAATGGCAGGTGGTACTGAAGACTCCCTCCAGCTCTTGGGTCAGGGGAAAGTTGTTCTCTCCACAAAACAACATCAACAGTCCCACTGCCTCTCTTCCAGGAGGCTCCACCAGGGGTAGTTAGAGGAGGCAACTGTGGGGGCTTCTTTCCACAGTGTATTTTATTATTTGAATGTTTTTAAAATGTTGAGTTTTGGACATATTACTACTGTTCAAAACATTGACTCTACAATAAGAAACAAGAAAGCAATAAAACCGGTAATTCACACCTGTGTCTTCATGGCGTCTGTTTTCAAACTCTGAGTTTTGGCTTGGCAGCTAGGAGTGAACATGGCTTCAGTGTGCATCTCACCTCACCGCTGGCAGTCAATTTTGAGACATTAGCTCTCCCTAGGGCTATGCATGCTAGCACCAAGGCAACTGGCTTTTCCCATGTGTGGACACCACCTGTCATTACAAGACTGTATTGGGCCAGCATACCATTCTTATAAACTCCTAAGTGAACCTATAGGTAAAGGTTGGACGTAGTCACAGCTGGAGACGTAGCAAGGAGAGAAATACACAGGCAACTCACGTTACTATGAGTAATCTCAGGCAAATTATTAAATCAAGGTCCATTTCCGTTTCCCCGTGCACAACTCCGTACCTGCGTGTGCACTTGGAAGTTGTCCCTCTTTTGATACCATTTATGTCTTGGACACTTGTGTCAGACCCTCAACCCTCAAGCACTGCTGTGTAGAACCTGGGTGGCACTCTGATAGGGGCACCGGGTTTGGTTGTGTGATGATGCAAATTAGGAAAGAGTTGTTAGTGGAGTCAACTGAAATTGTTTGAAAGCTAAAGATGAAGAGTAGTTTTTATGTTTGCAGTTTGGGTTTGAACCCAAGGCTTTATGAATCCTAGGTGGGTGCTTTCTCACTGAGCTTCTCCTCCCTGCCCTACCCAGTGTTCTTAAGGAGAATAATCAGAACTTCATTGTTTTACTCAAGTTCTACTTAATTTGCCCCCCATTCGCTGTAAGGAAATGTTTCTCTGTTTAAGACTAAGTAGCCTCTATGTGTGAGTATAAACACAAAGACACTTAGGAGGTAGTTTGAAAGGATGTTAATCCAGCAAAGCAGCAGCCTTAGGTTGCACTCCTGGACCTAAAACCTCTTCAGTAATGGGTTTTAGACATGATTTACAGCTCTAGACGAGGATTTCCTCTTGTACAGTGGGCTTCAAATCCAAACACAGTGGTTGGTTATCCCCATAGCAGTCCTGCCACTATTGCTCTAATAAGCACATCTTGCCAGGTTGATATAGCTCGTAGGATTAGGTTAGACCACTGATACCCTTACCCTCCTCTCCTGGCAGCCACCTTCATAGCACCCTTCTTGCACTGAGAGCTAGCCAACAGGATGTTTCCAGTTCAAGTCCAGTTTGATGTCTCTATATCTTGCATCTAAGGTGTGTAGTGTCTTCAGCAATAGGGTCTTACCAGCTGGTTCTGTTGTATAATGGCAAAACCTGTATTGTTTGGGAGCCTCTGGGTGTTTCCCAACCAGAAACTACAGCAGAAAGATTGTTTTTAAAAAAAGTAGGGAAAAGGTTTGTGAAATGTCAGCTACACCTACTGACTTGGAATTCACACAAGTTGGGTCTTCCTAATAGTTACAGAGGAGAAAGGAACTCAGTTATTGCTGCCCCATTAATTAACAACTAATGGGCTCTGGGAAAGGGGAGGCATAATACCAGCTTTATACCTACAGTTGAGCCCACCAGGCTCTGATGCTTAGTTCCAATTCAGGATCACATAAACAGATGTAGTTAAATTCTGTGGGACATTAAATGAACTTCAAAAAAACTAGTATATATGATAAAATGATTCCTAAGGAAGGGGAAGTGGGAGGGAAATAAAGGAGGGTGGAAAAGTAACCTGAGCATATTATGCAAATACATAAAGTTGTGAAAGAACAAGATTCAAAAAGAAAAGGAAAGCCGGGCAATGGTGGCGCACGCCTTTAATCCCAGCACTCGGGAGGCAGAGACAGGCAGATCTCTGTGAGTTCGAGACCAGCCTGGCCTACAGAGCTAGTTCCAGGACAGGCTCCAAAGCCACAGAGAAACCCTGTCTCGAAAAACCAAAATAAATAAATAAAAATAAAAAAAGGCAGTGGTTGGTTATCCCCATAGCATAACCATGGCCTCCTGGAGAGGCCAGGAGGGAACAGGACAGAACATTTGGGTTTGATAGGTATAAAATACCTTGCATACACATGAAAACATAGAAGAATGCATTTTAAGTATTTTCTTTAAATAAAAAAAAAACCCTAACCAATTATAAAAGTTTCCCAAGTTTATCTAAGTTACACCCTCCCATGATTTTTGCCAAAATATGACTTAAACAATGGAGCCCCTCCCAAAGGCCTTCACAAGCCCTCCCGTAGTACTTTCTCGGTAAATGTTTGTTGGGTTCAGCCTCCTTGGAGACCTCTGCTCTGGACAGTCAAGCAGGGGGAGTGGAAGAAGGTCCTAGTCCTTGGGTTTTTGGTTTGCAGGTTTTTCTTTGTTTTTACCATCTAGATACATGAGTAACATGTCTGGGTTGCAACTCTTCTTTAAGTTACAAGAAATTCATGGTTGTGCAGAACACTATACGTGTGTGTGTGAGAGAGAAGTGGGGGAAGAGAGAGATCTAGAAAACCAGGCTGTGAGTGCCCTGTGCCCCACTTGCACCCCTTGTCTCAGCACTTTACTGCTCCAATGGCGTTCTCAGATTCTGGACAACCAGGCATGGCCATGGATAATCAACCTTATTACCTATGCTAGCCTCAGCCTCATGGGGGGTGAGATGACAGCCATATGTAGCCATACCCAGCTCATCTCCCTCACTCTTCTGACAGTAATTGCTTGCCTTTGTTTTTCTCTTATTCCAAGTTTGAATCTATGTTGACCAATTTTGAGTGTTTCCTTCTTGCTCTGGAAACTCTTTTTAAATCCTGTGATTCTAAATAATGTCTCTAATTTCTTTTGAGTGTGGAAAAGCTGGCTCTTGTTTACTGTTAAGTTGAGCCTGGGGTTCTCAACACCCTTGACGTGGACCCTTCGGGGAGGCTGTGTATTAGGGAAGGAGAGGCAAGTTCGTTTGGAGGGTCAGTAGCTATTGTTAGAAATACACAGCTGGCCGGGCGATGGTGGCGCGCGCCCTTAATCCCAGTACTCGGGAGGCAGAGGCAGGCTGATCTCTGTGAGTTCGAGACCAGCCTGGTCTACAGAGCTAGTTTCAGGACAGGCTCCAAAGCCACAGAGAAACCCTGTCTCGAAAAACAAAAAAGAAAAAGAAATACACAGCTGTTGACTCGAGTCCTACATTATGTACTCAGATCATCTCAGTGGGTTGTTTGCTAGGCAGGGTAAAATCTACTTTTTCACCCAGGATCTTCCTTCTGTAATGAACACACACGTACACACATTTAAAGAACAGATTTGGACCGCTCTACATCCTTGGATATTACTACAGGTACAAAGTATGACTGCTTGCCTGCTCACTCACCCCAACAATGGTTAGGATGCCCTCACCATGTAGCAAACCTGATCTTGGGACTACACGGTGGGTGACTGCCGTCACTCAGGTTTTCATCAAGTGTTGTAGGTAATCAGCACCAATCACCCATGGGGTGGGCGCTGCCTACACAGAGTGATCAGAGAAGGCTCAGTGGTGCTGGTGTTCAGGTGACACTGGAAGGAGAAGAAAAGGAAGCAGCTAATAGAGTGGGTGTGTCCTGGGCAGCTGATTGTTAGTGGGTGGAGTCCAAGTGATGCATGATTATGCCATAGCTTGAGTCACATGAACCAAGTCCTTTCAAAAACCCTAAATCTACTCCTGTGAAACCTGATGCCTCCTCCCCTATAATCCATTTGCTCAATCCTAGTATCCAGCTTGACTGTATTGAGTTGCAGAGCCTTGGGAGATGATGAAGGCTTGAGGGTTCCACTCACAGATGAGATCACTGTCTGTCCCATTTCTGTCGCTGTGATAAAACACTAACTGAAAGCAACTTGGGGATGAAAGGGCTATTTGAGCTGACACTTAGACACCTCAGCCCATCATGAAGAGAAGTCAGGATTGGAGCTCGAGGCAGGAACTGAAGCCCAGGCCATAGAGGAATGCTGCCAACTTGTTCCCCTTGCTTGCTCATTTGTTTTCTTTTATTCATTTTTTTTAAGATTTTATTTATTTATTAAGTATACAATATTCTGCCTGCATGTATGTCCACACCAGAAGAGGGCACCAGATATCACTATAGATGGTTATGAGCCACCATATGGTTGCTGGGAGTTGAACTCAGGACCTCTGGAAGAGCAGTCAGTGCTCTTAACCTCTGAGCCATCTCCCCAGCCCTCAGTTTGTTTTCTTAAACAGCCCAGGACTCTTGTCAGGGACCAGACTTAACAAAAATACTACTTGCCATGGTAGGGGCTTAGGGATCAAAAATATAAGTAAAGAGTACAAAGATGTGAAAATAATAAAAACAGAAAACATGAATAGTACCAGGAGGGAGTCCCAGTGAATACTGAAATCACCTGCATTTAATTTCTAATTGCTTAAAATACCCCAACCCCAAGAGGTAGAAGTAAGATAAAAAGATTAAAAAAAAAAAAACCTATATTAACCCAAAACAAGGAAATGAACAGACCAGTTGAAGGGCTACATCCATAGTTAAACATTCTGTTGCTAGAACAAAACAAGTCACATTTACACCCTAGACCAAAACATTCTGTAGGCAAACCACTCCCTGGGTGGAATCCAAAGTTATCTCCTTAAGGAAGTGGAACTAAGTAGGATCATTAAACTTTTGTTTGAGGTAGAAACATATCTATTTCCCTATTCCTGAAATACAAGGTCTGGATATTAGTCACACCTGTTGACAACCTTGAGAGAGCAGAACTCTCTGCTCAAAATTTATATAGTGGGACCTTTGTCTGAGGTAGAAACACAAAAACCTTGAAGGAGTAGAGGTAAGTTCCAACTCTGACCTTTGGTCAAGATGGAAATAGGCTCACATTTTTGGCCCTCCACAGACTCACAGTCCAGGGATGGCACCTTCCACAGTGAGCTGAACCCTCCCACCTCAATCATTAATTAAGAAAATGCCCACAGCCTTGCCTACAGCGCATTTCTTATGGTAACATTTTCTCTACTGAGGTCTTCTCAGAAGACTCTGGCTTGTGCCAAGTTAACCAACAAACAAACAAAAACTGGCCATGACAGTGCCCTTGTCAAAGGCTCTTGGGAGCTGCCTTGCCCATTTGAAGATGTATCCAGAGGTGCCATGTGCCTAGGAGGTACCTTCTGGAGGCTCTACCTCCAGAACTGTGCAGACTAAATCCCACAAGTTTACTAAATTATCCAATCTAAGCCTCCAATAGGCTTAGAAGCCCATTTAACAGATGCCAAGAGAATACCTGTATTTTTTAAGATAAACTTTCATAACTGTATATGTTTAGTTACTATTTTCTTGCTGTGACAAAACACCATGACCAAGGCAACTGATAGAAGAGTTTATTTAGTGTGTACAGTAGTTTCAGAAGGTTAGAGTGTAATAGTAAAAATAAAACAGCATGATTCCCTGATTCCCAGAGGGGCGGCAGCGGACCCCAGGCAGGGAGTTAACGTGGCTGGTGAGAGACCTTGGCAGGTCAGCCAGGCCCACAAAGAGCCATGGTGGATGAGAGTCAGAGCCAGAGCCATGCAGAGTGAGGTTGGATAGTTATTTAGTGGATTGTGGAGGGGAAAGGGAGAGGGGAGAAGGCGGAAGAGCAGAGAGAGAGGCAGAGAGAGAAAGAGAAGCAGAAAGTGGGAGAGAGGTGATGGGGGAGAGTCTGCTGTTTTGTGTTGATTTCATTGGTTAAATAAAGAGACTGCCTTGGCCCTTTAAGAGGACAGAAAATTAGGTAGACGGAGTAGACTGAACAGAATGCTGGGGAAAAGAAGCCAAGTCAGGAGTCACCATGGTTCTCCCACTGCAGACAGACACAGGTTAAGATCTTCCCTGGTAAGCCACCTCGTGGTGTTACACAGATTATTAGAAATAGGTTAGATCAATATGTAAGAGCTAGCCAAAAAGAGGCTGGAACTAATGGGCCAGGCAGTGTTTAATAGAATACAATTTCCATGTAATTATTTCGGGCAAAGCTAGCCAGGTGGTTGGAAGCGGCCCACCACTCCTATTACTACAGAGAGGAGAGGAGAAGACAAGCTACTTCTTTGGGAGAGAGGCAGAAAGGAAAAGAGTTCACAGGCTAAAACCAAAAGGAAGAGCCCCTTGCATCAGTGGAGCAGGGGAGACTTGTGTCTTAAAGGGATAGAACAGACCATTACATAGAGTCCATGACCACCATGGCAAGGAGTGATAGGCAGGTAGGCATGGTGCTGGAGAGGAGCTGAGAGCATTTATCTTGAGACAACCACAAAGCAAAGCAGAAAGAGACACTGGGATGGTGGAAGTCTTTTGTAACATCAAATCCCACCCCCAGTGACAAACCTCCAATGAGGCTACACCTCCTAATCCTTCCCAAACAATTCCACCAACTAGGGACTAAGTATTCAAATATATGAGCCTATGGGGGCCATTCTCATTCAAAACACAATGATATTAGCTCATAAATAGAAACTATAAGTTATTTTTTTTTTTGTTCCATTGAGTGTTTAAATGGACACAGGAAATCTTCTCCTCTCAACTTAGCATAGGCTATGAGGAAAGATGAGTTAGTGACATGGATATTGTTGATCGTTCCTGGTGGCAGGTCACACTATTGCTTGCCTTACTATGGCCTGGGCTTCAGGTCTCATATACAAGCTGTTGACAGAGCCCTGTCCACTTCATGATGTGGCTAGAAGTAAAGCACGGGGAATCTAAGCCTCAGGAAGACACACCTTATAAGACAGGAAAACTCAGGCTTGATTTCCTGGCACAAGGGGATGGACTCTCCACATTTCATTACAGAGCACTAAGAAGATATAAGCAAAAGTTCCCCAGTTGCTTTCCATACTATTTCAAAATGAGTTGACAGTGGCAGAAAGTAGTATTGGAAAGGAGAACACAGAAGTTTTTGAAGATCACAGAGCTATCTAAAATTCCTGGCTTGTTCAATGAAGTAGGAAGTGTGTGATGGTTAACTTTGTCAACTTGACAGGCCCTAGGATCACCCCGGAAGAGAATTTCAGTGGGGGATTTGGTTGGCTTCTGGGCTGACTGTGGGGGACTGTCTTAATTAGGCCAACTGATGTGAAAAGACCCAGCCCTGTGTGGGCAGCACCATTCCCTAGGAAGGTATCCTGGACTATGTAAGAACATTGATATTGAGCTGAGCACAGTAAGCACGCACACCTTCATTCTCTTGTTCCTGGCACTACATGCAACGTGACCGGCTGTCCCGAGCTCCTGCCACTATGCCTTTCTTGAAGTGATGAAAAACAACCTTGAATCTGGAACTAAAATAGATACCTTGTTCTCTGAGTTGCTTTTTTGTCAGGATATTTCTCACAGCAACAAATAAAACTAGAACAATAGCAAGCGGTGTAATCATGGCTCATTGACCTTGGGGGCACTCTCGTCTGTGGACCGTGGTGTTCTTAGCAGATATTTTTTTAATACTTGGCACCCTTTAAAGAAGCCCCTGGAACTTCTAGGTAAACTTGTGTTTAATCGAATGCCAACTGCACAACTAATTATAGGATCTTATTGTGACCTGACATAAATATTCAGAGCTAAATTGGCAGCCTTCCCACCAGTCAGTATGTGGGCATTTGGTTCTAACCCATGACTCATTCTGACTCTATGCACTATTTACCTAAATCCATTGAATTTGTGATTTGATTTATTTTTTAGGGATGGTTCTCACTATATAGCCTGGGCAGGCCTGATACTCCCTAGGTAGCCTAGGCTGGCCGTGATTAGTCTATGCTTTAAATATATACACTCTCAAGATATCAGGAGCAAAATGAAACCCAGTGCCAGTAACAGAAGGAATATGCTACAGTTACAAGCAGAGGCCTGGAGTCAGCTGAAACCAACCCCGGGTGTGTAGAATGGAAGGAAGTGATTTGCATGTTTCTTGTGCAAGGATTTGTGGAAAGCACAAAGTTCTGGGTCTGCGGGCACATTAGCAAGCAGTAAATGTTAGTTATCATTGTGTTCCAATACCATAAACCAACTGCATCTAGTCTTTGAGCTTGAAATCCCTCCACCCCGGGGCATAAACATTTGAAATCAAGATCTTTAAGAATCATTCTTATGAGTCCCTAAGATCAGTTTATGCTAGGCCAGTGTAACTGTGTTGCTGAGAGTGCTTAGGCCAAACATTTGATGTGCTGTAGGACACCGTTCTTAGATGTCAGCAGTGCTTTGAGGGCAGCTCTCCCAATAGTCAAAGCTTATTCAAACCTCAAGCTCCAGGGCAGTGTCCTGTGAGTGCTTAAGCCAGAAGAACCCTGATGATTGTCCTCAGCCCCAGTTATGCATTAGACTCACCCAGAAATCTTTTTTTTTTTTTAAAGATACGTCCTCACGTAGTCTTGCCTGGCCTTAACAAAATAGGGAGCCGAGGTCATGCCATTTGCCTATCTGCCCAACACACTCAAACATCTGATCCTTCTGCCTTCAACTTCTCAGCACTAGGATAACACGGATGCTGCTATGCCTGGTTTATACAGTATTGGGGACGGTGCCCAGGGCTTCGTGCATGCTAGGCACACACTACAAACTGAGCTACATCCCCCAGTCCCAGAGGAAACTGTAAAACCCCAGTGCCACGTGGAGCTCTCGCTGATAAACCAGACTCCCTGTGATAGGGCTCCGTAACTTTAACCTTTAACTAAGATAGGAAGCAAGTGCTTTAGTTGATAATGGACGAGCAGGGATTTAATTTATTTAGGGAGTATTTATAGGTCCTTAACCAGCTGGGTGCACATCTGCATCAGTGACCTGGATGCAGGACTCAGGACTGTGCCTCTCAGATGCCTCAGACCACATGCGGTGGACGTCAGGGCTTTGAGACCGGTGTTGACAAGTAATCTGATTTGAGCCGCACGTACCTGACACAGGAGGTTCTAAGTTTGAAGGTAGGCAGTGGTGCTGAGTGTAGACTCAGACCAAAGCTATTGTTTCTACTTGAAAGTAGCTAGAAATACACCCTTTCTCTACTTCAGCTATTAACTCAGGACTTTGGAGGAGAGGTTGGATCTTTAATCCTCCAGAGACTCCTGCCACATACTAAAGATTAAAAACCATAGTGAGGAGGGGAGAAGGCCCCTGGACTAGAACAGAATGGGAGGCATCTGGGCTGGCAATGGCGATGACCACTAAGAGGCGCTATTCTTGGGCTGGGGAGATGGTTCAGTGGGTAAAAGTAGCATGCAAGCTTAAGGACCTAAGTTCGAATCCCTAGAAGCTGTGTAAAGTTGAATGTGTCGTGTGTCTGAAATCCCAGTACCCCTAAATGAAAATAGGAGATGGAGACAGGAGAATCGGGTAGCCCGGTGTACCCAGAGGAAAGACAACAAAGAGACCTTGTCTCAAACAAGGTGGAAGGCAAGAATCGACCCCTTTGAGTGTCCTCTGAACTCCATACGTGAATCGTGGCATGGGCATGCCAGAATTCACTCTCATGAACTTATGCACATTTACGAACCCACATACACGCACGTGCATGCATGCACACACACACACACACAATCACATACACATACTGTTGCTGTTTTCTATTTATTATTTTATTAATGTATATGTGTCGATGCCTGCTTGTTTGTGTGTGCACTATATGTGGGCAGGGGCCTAAGGAGGCCAGAAGAGAGCGTTAGAGCACCTGAAACTGGAATCACAGGCAGTTGTGAGCCTCCTGATGTAGGCGCTGAGAACTGAACCCAGATCCTCTCCAAAAAGAAGTGCTGGGAAATTCCTATTTGTCAGGCTGTGCTGTGTGCTTATCTCTGGGTTCCACATTCACATTGCAGATCTGTTCATTGCAAATCTGAGCAATTCCAGAAAAAGGTCATTGGCAAGCAGCAAGTGTAGATAGAGTGTCAAGATACAGTAACAATGGAAACATACCAGTTGCCGTGTGCCAGGCATTGTCCTGAGCCAGATTTCCAGATCACACGGAAAGATGTGAGCCTGGTTATTGGAGCATTAGTGCTGAGGGTAGCATCATTTCACTTCCTTGTTTGTCATAGACTATCGGAGCTCCTGCCTGAGACTTGAGTCTGAGAATCTGGGATAAACAGTAAAGATACTTTAAAATGAATGGTTGCCAGGAGTTGAACATGAGCCCTCTCCCATACCCATTTCTCCCCTTGTCCTTGAAAAAGAGCATTTTTGAGAGATATTAGAAAACTCTGCCTCAGTGTGTGGAGAAAACAAGAGAAGGCAAGGCAGTTGGAAGAGACATGTCTTAGTTAGGGTTTTCATTTCTTCTAAGAGACACCATGACCATGAGAACTTTTATAAAGAAAACATTTAATTATGAGGGCTCACTTACAGATCCAAAGGTCCAGTTCACTAGCATCATTGTGGAGAGCTTGGCAGCATGCAGGCAGCTGTGGTGCTGGAGCTGAGAGTGTTATATCTCCACTCAGAGGCAACAGGAAGTCATCTCAGTCACACTGAGGCAAGTTTGAGCAACAGAGACCTCAAAACCTGCCCCCCCAGTGACACCTTCCTCCAATAAGGTCTCACCTCCTAATAGTGCCACTCCCTTTAGGGGCAATTTTCTTTCTTTCTTTTTATTTGTTTATTATGTATACAGTGTTCTGCTACTGTATACATACAGTATACAGTATGGGGACACCAGATCTCATTACAGATGGTTGTGAGCCACCCTGTGGTTTCTGGGAATTGAACTCAGGACCTCTAGAAGAACAGTCAATGCTCTTAACCTCTGAGCTATCTCTCCAGCTCTTGGGCCATTTTCTTTTAAACCACCACAAGACACGAGGAAGTCAGGGGAGATACTGCAGGTAACGGAAGTCTCCCTGGTCCAGTGCATTCATACGACATGCGTGCACCTTGAGACACTGGTGGGAAATAGGATGCTGGGGTGTAGACAGAGAACAGACACCTTCCCATAGTCTAATAGGTGGATGATGCTCACACAGAGGCAAGAGCGAGGTAAGCAGAGATGCAAAGCCAGTGTTGGGGACTTTGACTAAGAGTTGATCTCTTTGTCTGAAAGAGCTATCCTATCTGAGGGCAGATTTCACAACTAAGTGTTGAAAGCCAATTTGAATCCTGCAAAGACCTTGGGACAGACTTTGCTACAACCATAGCCAGTCATAGCTTCTCCTGACGACCGCCTGGCCTAGGAAGATTCTGTGAAGCAGCAGTGACTACCTCAGGACTGCCCAGAAAAGCACCAGCCCATCCTTTCCCAGGTCTTGTTCCTCTGAAGTTAGAATGCTGTTAGCGTGAGTTGTGTGTGCTGAAGAAGGCCTACAGTCGGGAAACCTAGTTTCTACCCTTTCAGTATATGGTCTTTCTGAAACGACTTCTCAGTGATAGGTATGTTACATGTGTGAACAGGCATGTACAAGTAAAGGGCACTCCAGCTCCCTCTACCTCATCCTGTCACCCAAGATAATCCCTGCAGTCTAGCCTCTGGCCTGCATTAACTCCTGACCACCCTGCTGGGGAGGCCTGCTCTCCGTCCGCCCTCCTACTCCTGTCCCCCACTGCTCTCTGGCAGCAGATTCCACACTTATCTGTTCGTCCCTGCCAGGAGAGAGTAAGGTCAGTGAGATTGAAGTCTGTCCTCCTCAACGTTAGATCCTGGAGCACCTAGGCAGAAGAGCAATCAGACCTCCACCATCACTCAATGACTGAGAGCTATCATATTAAAATTTTAAATCCTAAACCTGGACCAAAAACAACAACAACAACAAAAGCCCTTGGTAACCTGGAATATCCTTTGGGGGCTTCTTGTGCCCGGGGGTATTCATAAATGGCCTCTGTCCTTCTGCCTAGGCAGTGACCTCATCTCGGGTTCCTTGGGCTGTTTCCCAGGCCTGGGTGGGAGCTAGAGAGAACAAAGGATGTTGGCAGCGATCTTCTTCACAGGGGGACTCCAGGTCTCAAAGGATCTGTGAGACAGTGACACTCCCTGGATGTTCAAACCCCACCCCAAAAGTCATGTTCTTATCTAAACCGCCTTGAGTCAGAAGAACTGTAATGGAGACCACCAGAGTGCCCTGTCAGCTGTAGCTGATCTAAGAAAATAAACGTTTTATAACTGTGATAACGCAAGTGGCTCCAGATGCAAGAGACACTCAGTCCGCTGGGCGCTTCTTATAAATAACCAGCAATCACACACTGCAGAAATAGCTAGAATTTCTGTGACTTCATCGGGAGCCAAATGGAAACGCCCTTGCCAAGTGAATGCTAAAGTCATTCCACAGTCAAAAGGCGGTCAGGCACCACGTGGGAGCCAAAAGCATTTGACTTCAACCCTAGCCAGGCCTCCAGCAGAACCCAACTGATTTGAGCCCTTATGTTGAATCCTGTTCCTATGCTATTGCCTAATGAACTCATTGAAGGGATCTGACAGAAAGCACTTACAAAAACAAGGCACCACGGCCGATGGCGGGCCTGAGATCGGGTTTGACTTGGTGGCTGTATACTGCTTGGCTGTGGCCACTGCCATCTGGAATACCAGTGCCCTGCCACCCATAGATCATGAATGATTAAAGACAGGCCAAGGCACTAGTCCATACGATAAACATTTTCGGTATCACTAATTAAAATAAAATAAAAGGGTTGTGGCCAAAGGGGATATCGAAGAACCCCATTTCCTCAGAATGCACTTGGTAAGGGAGAAACAAATTCTTTTTCAAGGGATGGAGGTGCAGCAGTCTCCCTAGGAAACTGTCTTCAGGAGCAAGGTACCCCTTCCCTTGGCCATCCCTCCTGCCGCCCGTGAGAACTGAAACAAAAGAGGTCTAGCTGTGTTCACTGCTCTGTTCCCAGTACCGACAGCTCCCCGAGGGCAGAGATGCCCTTAGGCCTGGTCTGCAGAGGTCAGTTTAGCCAAGAGAGGTCATTTCAGGTCAGGCTCTCCTCCTAAATTAATCCCCCAGATGATCCGACCTGGCAATCCCGCTGTGTGTTTTCTCTCCTTCCCCCATATTGCCTGAGTTAGGGTCAGAACCTGGGTCCTGGCAGCCCTCACCAGCCAGGCTCAGGCACCATCCTCAACAGACCAGTTAAAGAGACAAGGATAGGATGGTAATGCTACCTCAGTGTGACTGCACTAGGAAGAAGCACGATGCCCAGCACTCAGGGACCTTCTCCCTGAGTCCCACGTTAAGGTCACTTCATGAGGTTTAGGTTTAAGCAGAGGGTAAGAAGTGTGTGAGTCTGACACAGAGAACTGTGTCTTCCTGGGAGACAAGTGTGTCATCATCACCCCTTACCCCATCCTTCCCCCACCCCCCACGGCTGACACCAGGCTACACAGCCTTGCCTTCTCACGGCCGGAGATTCAGGGAAATTCCATTTCCTTGGGGACTATTGTTTCAATAATCTGATAGCCAAAGGGAGGGGCACAAATATCCCTCTTTAGAATATGTTCCCTCCTGCCAAGATGGTTACACCCAGATTCCAGATCTTCTCTGGTGACTGTGCTCTGTGGGTCAGTGCGAGAGCAGTGAATGCCTGGGAGAAACAGGTCAACTCTAGGCCGGCCTGGCAGGGTGTGGGAACAAGTAATGAGAACGTGGCTTCCCTCCCTGGCTCCAGGAGAGGTAGGCACCAACCAAAAAATTACCACTTGGCTCTTCCCAGGTTTTGCTAGAAGGTCCCAGCGTCTGTCCTCCTGGGGCACAGTGGGTTGTGGGCAGCTGCCACCACAGACACCTCCTAGCCAGGAAGTGCTGTACCGTTGGCTGAGAGAACCAGATCGAAGGGGGCTCAGCTCACTAAAAGAAGCTACTGTTCATGTGACATGGGAAATAGCCACTGCGAAGGTCCACTGAGCCCTCCAAATGCTGCAGACACCCCAAAGCCCAAGAAGCCTTTGTAGTCTTCTGAAGCCGCCTGACAGGCTTCCCAGATGGTGGTCCCAGCATCTCTCCTCCCATCCCTTTGGCTTCCAGCCCCACTTCATCCTCTCTCTGGGAGACACCCCCTTGAGAAACTTCATTTTACCTGTGAGAGCTAGAGAGGAAGCAACAGCAACCAAAACCTACCCTCTCCTACCGGGGGCTCCAAGGACAACAGCCGTCACCCCCTTGACCTGCCACTCCCTGGAGGTGGGAGGATGCTTTTGGTTCACAACTCCCATCATGCATCCCCACCCCAGACCCAAGGGGACAACCAGATGCCCTGGGAGTAGCAACAGGTGCTTTGAGCCTGACTTACACCTAATTTAGCTCCGCCCGCAGGTGGTAGTCCTTCCTTCCAGACTCTTCAGACAGCCCTGTGGGTAGTAGAACACTGTTCCTGCCATCCTCCTAACAGAATGGGGAGCCTCAACTCCCACACAAGACAATACAAGTCACACAAATGCTCTAGAATGGTAGCGAGGCGTTCGGGAGCAGAGCGCTGGACGGGGAACAAGAGCAGACAGATGGTGTAAAGTGAATATCAGAGCTTAGATGCCTCAGATAAAAAGAGAGCGTATATTAATAATGTTTAATAGTAATTACATCCCCAAACGGTATTATTCTTGAGAGAGTAGATTAAATAGAGCATTGCCCTTAATTTCACCTTTAAATTTTTGACTTTTATTTACGTGGCTACTACAAAACTTGAAGGAGCATGTGCATGTCACCTACTACAAAACTTGAAGGAGCATGTGCATGTCACCGTGTGGTCTTGCTGTAGGAGTAGTGAAAACGAAGACCTGTCAGTGCGGTCTGAGAGTGTATTCACGGTCCATCACTCTGACAAAACACCGAGACTATGTGAAAAGAAGATTGATTTGGGCTCACGGTTTCCTGAATCTCATTGTGAGGCCACTTGGCCTGCTCGCTTTCGGGCCTGTGCCTGAGGCCTCACATCATGGCAGAAGTATGCTGTGGGGGAAAGCTGCGCACCTCCTAGCTCCCAGGAAGCAGAGGAGGACCTCACGTTTTGTTGTATAAAGCCCCTGCTCCAAAACTCACTCAGCCAGGAGCCCATAAGTAGATGAATACCCCCAGGAGGTCTGAGCTACTGGAGTATGATCAGTCAGTTTCTAAAGGCCTCCAACCCAGTACCCTGGGGCCTTCAGTCAACACGTGTCTTGGGGAACGTAAGAGATGCACGGTAGAGGGTTAGGAAAACTGGACAGTACAGGTCAGGGCTGAGCTAGGAATGTGTGTCTCATGATGGGGCTGGAATTTGGGGGAGGCAGGGCCAAACTAGCTGCCTAGCGCAGCCTGGAAAGATGGATGTGAGTGGGATTTTAACAGGTGCCTATTTTGGACAACTTGTCAGCTCAAACCAGCCTTTGTTCATTTGGCAGGAAGTAGGAGGTCAAGATGCAATCTCTCTCCAAGATGCTTCAGCCCGGAAGCGTTATGGGGATTTGCCCTCTCAGAGACCGGCGTTCCGTGGCCAACACAGAGGCACATTTAAGTGCAGACACCAGAGTAACAGCTGCGGACTCCAAGCTGCAAAACTATCCTGAGCACTTGGAGATTGTTGAACGCTCTCAAAAATCCCATCTGGCTGGCTTGATTATGGCCTGTGTTTTATAAATAAGGACACAAACTCTCCGAGGTTTGACTGACAAGCACATCTCACAGACAAGAAATCAGGATTTACTCCTGGCTCCCTGGAAGCACTCTAGACCACCAAGTACTAGACCACCTTACTGGGAGTCCTGTCTCGCTGAGGGGCAGCCCAGTCGCTCCACCTGGCAAATCCACATCTGGCTGCTGTGCCTGCTAACTGGGTTCAAGCTGCCAGGGAGCAAACACTGCTGGAATCAGCTGGCTCCCTGCGGCTCCCGCAGGTACAGCCTGTAGCACCCCATTCTCAACCTGTGTGGTGCCCGTCCCCCAGAAGGCTGACTTTGCGGAAGTCAGCAGAGGGGTAGGTTCCTCTACAGTCCTCTGCCTTACCCCTCCAGTCCCAGGGGACCCCTCAGGATCTGTGTCTGCTCCAGGGGGAGCTGGGTTTGGGTCTGTGCTTTTTGTCACGATCTCTGTTCCCCTTGGCAGGTTCCATCTGGCTTTTAGATATTATAAATAGCTGCAGCTAGGGTGTGACTTGGGTGGAGACCTGGAGCCTGCCGCTCCACCCTGAAGGGGGGGAAAAGGCTTATTTAATTCGTTTCTGCACTTGGCAACCCTCTAGCTATTTAGAAGGCCAATTAGGCAGCAGCTGTCGGTTGGGATTTTTCCTTCCCCTATCCTAAGATGGCCTGTTTGATTTTTTTTTTCCATGCTTGTTGATTTAAGCTTTTACAGGAGGTTGGGTGGGGTGGGTGGGGTGAGTCCGGCCCACAGCAACTTTGAACACAAGCTGTCTATGCTTGGCTGACTCTTGGCAAGCTTCTGAACCGGTGATGGTGGGGCAGCAACTGAGAGCCAGCACTTCTCTGCTGCCTCCAGGATGCAGGAGTTTGGGATTTAAAAA
>NC_022027.1:21173208-21181812 GCF_000317375.1 Microtus ochrogaster
TAGTGTCTGAGGAAGTCTCAACCTGAAGCCTCTGCCAGTGTCCTGGAAAGTTCTAGAATGCTTAGCTACCACAGACTTTGGGGCACTGACGACTCACTGATGCTGATCTCCTGTGTGCTGTATTGGTATACTGTGGAACTCACTGCTATGTCATAAACCTACTGGGGATGAGAGTGCCCGCCAAAGTCCCGGGGAGGGTGGGCTAGCAGCTTCGGGACTCTCTGATGATCACTTTCACTGGCTTCCTGTTAGGGTGAGACACAAAGCCAGAGAGCAGGTAGGCGTTCGCAGACTTGCAGGAGGAGCAAAATCGATTGCAGGCCGTCTGGCCACCAGTTCTTGTTGATACTGGAAATAATTGTTTTTAAATGAAAGCACTACCTGATACAATTCTATATAATTGCATATTTTTAAAATCTTTGCAAGGTGAGTGACTGCAGCAATAGGAAATGCGAAGTGTGCAGATCTCTCTCCAGCAGACAAAAAAAAGAAGGATCCTTGTACTGTGGAAGACACAGCATCTTTAAAGCTTCGCGGTGAGATCGCTGGCCCTTTGTCTGGTCATATATAACACCTCTGCCTTGAGCGGTACCAGGGCAGGCCTAGCTGAGGCTCTGATGCTGAAATCTATACTCTCTATCCTCAGGTATCATAAATATGCTTAGAGTTTAGAGTTGAAACTAGGGGTGTGGGGGCTCAGGGTGCCCCACAGAGAGTGCTGCTGGTATCCGTTGGCATCTGGTGAGAGACTTTGTGGTTAGCCAGGACATGGCGGAGGCCATCACATAGTGGGAAGGACTGAATGTGTGTTCAGGTCTATCCTGTGCTATAAAGTCATAGGTCTGTGGGCTAAGGGTCCAGCCACTTGATTCATTTAACCTTAACTTTCAAATGCCCCACCTCCAAAGACAGATTAGGTATCCGCTCCCTTAGCATCACACAATGGGCCTACGTTTCAGCATGAAGTTTAGGGAGAACAGGCCAAACACAGCTCCTGCTCTCCTGTCTGCTGACTACACCAGAAACATCCTACTCACCGCAATTCTGCATCCGTACAGTCCTGGCACAGGTGAGAGCAGAGGCTGCAGTTCGTCTCCCATGTGTGCACACCAGCGCTCTGGAGAGCGATTGTAAACAAAGGGCCGCCAATCCACTGAAGTCGGGACGGATGAACGCTGTGTGGACTGGGATCTGCGTGGACTTTCAGTAGAAGGCTGGGAAAAGGCTTCACGATCCTCTGTGGCTTTCAGACGTGAGGGTCGGTGTTTGCAACCGTGAGTTGTTTGCATTCAGAGCAACATTGACCTGGATTGTGCATGCAGCTGGGGCTCTAAAGGGTAAAAAGAGTTTAGAAAAGAAAACGTTTTAAAAACACAGTCATGCAGCTCAAGCTTAACAGAGGAGTCTAAAAATTACTTTGACTCAGAGGTCAGTGCATGAGATTAGAATAGAGTCCAGTTGGCAGACAAGGGCTATTTAGGAAACCCCATTGTGTGTAAGTGAGACAGCCAGAATGCAGGTCAAGTCAACGTTATATGTAACTGGAGTCTCAGAAAAGCATGAGGTAGAGGTGGCGAACACAAGGCTTCTCTACCTATCATTCATCCATTATCTATCTATCTATCTATCTATCTATCTATCTATCTATCATCTATGTATCTATCTATGTATCTATCTATCTATGTATCTATCTATCTATTATCTATCTACCTATCTATTATCTATCTATCTATCATCTATCCATTATCTATCTATCTATCTATCTATCTATCTATCTATCTATCTATCTATCTATCTATCTATTATCTATCTATCTATCTATCTATCTCATTAATCTATTATCTATCATCGATCTATCTATCTCATTAATCTATTATCTATCATCTATCTATCCATCATCTATCTATCTAATCTATCTATCTATCTATCTATCTATCTATCTATCTATCTACCTACCTATCATCTATCTATCTAATCTATCTAATCTATCTATCTATCTATCTATCTATCTATCTATCTATCTACCTACCTACCAACCTATCTACTTGTTATCTATTGCCTATATACCCCGTGAAAGCAGTAGGGGCAGATCCAAATTTTGTGGGTTTCTCTGATGGTTGGTAGTCTTTACTTTCAACATGGCTGTATTCAGGTCAATCAGGAGACACATGCCACTCACTCCATGACTGTATTTCCCAAAGGGTTTAACTGAGGAGAGAAATTCCCTGAATATGGGAGGCTTTTTAGGGTCCCAGACTGAATAACAGGAAAAACGAGGAGAAGGGAGCTGAGTGTCAGCTTCCATCTCTCTGCCTCCTGACCATGGGCACGAGCTGGCCGGCTCCTGCCATGTACCAATGAGTTAAAACAAGCCCTTTCCTTTCTTGTTTCCTTTGTTTGACCACACCAGTGAGAAAAGTAACTAGCCCTCTCTCATTGTCTCCTTGACAGTTATCTACTACAGGTAGAATTCTGCTGCCCCCCTCCATGACTTGGGCAGGCCTTTAACTTCTGTGTTGGGTTGAGGCAATTAAAAAAAAAAACCCTTTGAATTGGAAAAAAAAATAGCTTCCATTCAGATCTTGGCTTTTTATGTCCAAAGTAATAGTTAAAACACTGGAACTGGTTTAACCTTAACTCTTCTCTCTTGGCATTGACTTCTTCCGTCTGGAAGCCTGCCCTGGGAAGGGGGCATGCTCCTCCTCCTTGCCTCTCTCTGCTCACCTCCTCCCCTTGCTAGGCGCCATTTCCCTGTATGTCTGGAATGGAGCCCAGAAAAGGGAGAGGTGAGGGAACAAGAGTCTTCTCACGTGGTAGGGTGGCCCAAGACATATGGGCTGGACAGTTGGCCTCCCTGGAGAGACCTGGCAGCCCATGAAAGCTGACCCTGTCAGAGGCCTCCAGCTGGGCTTTTTTCTCTTGTTGTCCCCCCAACTTAGGCTAAAGCGTCTCAGAGCCTCAAAGCGGCCTTGTGCGACTCCTTCCCCAGCTGAAGGGATCTGACTGCTGAAGAACTGGCCCCTTTCTACAGAGGTCCGTTTAGACCCAAGGCCATGGTACACTCACCTGTGCCTTTTACCATATGGCCCCATATCTGGTGTGGGGACATGTCTTTTGTCACTAAAGAAGTGGCTATGACTAACATTGAAAGGTCACAGTGCCCATCACTGCCCTATGTCCTTCACAACTACTGTCTAGTGACATTAATGTTCACCACCACCTTGCATGATAGGTGAATCTGGCAATCCCTATCCATGGCTTTGACCCTAAACTTCTGCCTTCAGTGTGTTCATACAAATCACCTCGTGGACATTTCCCTTCCCATTGGTTCTGTGGCAGAAGCAGGAACCAGAAGAGTGAGGCTTTAGCTTTATTGACCACAAACTTACCATGAGGCTTTGGGAAAGTTGAGCAGTAGCTCTCTTGCGGTCTCAATTTTCCCAACTTGTTATCACCAAGGTCCTTTCCTGAACTAATATTCCAAGGCCTAATACAGCTCTAGCATGAAGAATGGCTTGGAAGGATGTGGAGATGGGAGACAGAAAGAACTAGATAGGATCTTGGGCACAGCCAGGCTCAGACAGACTGGTATAAAACCATGAAATCTCTAGCATATTCTGACATTGCAAAAGGTTAAGTAGACATCCAAAATGCCTTGAAATAGAGGTCTCTCCTAATTGCTTCTTTCTCAACTCTACTGAGAAGGTTCAATAGAGAGACTTCAGCACATTGTCTCGAGACCCTTAAAACATTTGTTCTTCTGACTCATGATCTCCACACCAGAAATTGATTCGAAGAACTAATCAGAAGCATACACGAAGATCTATGCGCAGGGATGTGAATCACAGCCATCCTCACAGCAGCAGAAACTAGAAGCGCCTCCCTTCATCCCGTTTCTGCTCACATGATACTGCCGTTAGAAAGGGTTTCCAACTGCACAGCTTAAAGAGGACCAGTGTCAGGGCTGGGAAGATGACTCGGTCAGCAAAGTGCTTGCTGCATAAGCAAGAAGACCTGAGTTTGGTCCCCTAGAACCCATATTTCAAAACAAAAAAGAACCAGGCATATGGTGTTCACATTTAATCCCAGCACTTGGGAGGCAGAGGCAAGTAGATCTCTGTGAGTTCGAGGCCAGCCTGGTTTACATAGAGAGCTCCAGGACAGCCAGGATTACATAGAGAAAATATATCGCAAAAAAAAGATAAACAAAAACAAACAAACAACATAAAAAGCAGGAGAGATGGCTCAGTAATTAAGAACATCAGTTATTCTTCCAGAAGACCTGGGTTCGATTCCCACACAATGTCAGAGTCCAGTGTCCTTTTCTGGCTTCTGCAGGCACTGCACACATGTGGTTCACAGACATACATGCAGGCAAAACGCCCAGACACATAGACATTTTAAAAATATTTTTTAAAACAAGGCGTGGCACGTGCCTATATCCCAATGTCAGAGAGGCAGACACAGGAGGATCTCTATTGTTCATTTGCCAGCCATCTATCCAAACTGGTGAATTCCGGATCCATTGAGAAACCCTGCCCCCCAAACAAACAAACAAACAAACAAATAAACAAAGCAAGCAAGTGGAGGCAGATTGAAGAAGACAGGTGGTATCAACTTCTGAACTCTACCTGCAAGTGCACATAGGCATGCACACAGGCGCGTGTGCACACATGCGCATGTGCACGCACGCACGCGTGTGCGCATACACACACACACACACATATATACACATGAATACACGTATCCCTATCTTTTGACCTTGTCTGCATTTTGTATCAATACTTTCACTATTTGATGTATATGTATCTTAGGTTTTTTTTTTAATCCCAACTAAGATGTGTGCTCTATGAAAATTGGTTTTCTGTGCCTTGAAGCACATTGAAATCCAAGGGTGTTTTTAGAGAAAAAAAGAATTTGGTGGGGTGTTGGTGACACTTGGGAGGCAGAGGCAAGGTGGAGCTCTGAGTTCAAGGTCAGCCTGAGCTACAGAGCTAGTTCTGGGACAGACAGGAAAACACAGAAAAAAAAAAAACTGAAAAGACAACGAGACATCAAAATGAATATTAGCTGAGAGTAGAAAAGGTCCTCGCAGTTTCTCAACGGTCTCGCAGTGCGTCTGATTCCAGAGTTAGCAGCATGATCTGTTCACAGCTAGCTCACCAGATCAGACAACAGCCCCTGGAACATAGAAGCTACCTAGGAAATAATCCCAGAATAAGAGTGTCTAATAGGAGAACACTGCTACTAACCCAACAAAGTGAAGCAGAAAGAGGCTTAGTTGTATCAACATTGTGACCAATGGGAAGCAATGGATTTGAACCTATGTCTGTTCTGTCTTTCTTTCTGGATGGATGACTTCCCAAATAGATTCCATTGCCAGCTTCTCTTGCAGCTAAGTATGACAAGCCAAGCTAAGGCCGGGCATTCATAAATAATAAGACTCTGTGTGGGAACTGGGTGGTGGGCCCCCCAAAGAGTCAAAAAGTTGAAGAGTTCAAAAACAACCAGCCACATCCCTGGACCACCAGTCCAGGTATGGCACCACCCACAATGGGTTGGGATCTCCCCCATCAATCACTAATTAAGAAAATGCCCTACAGGCTTACTTATAGTCTGATCCATTTTTTCAGGGTTGGAGGTTGGTTTTTGTTTTTTTGAGATAGGGTGTCTCTGTGTAACAGCCCTGGTTGTCCTGGAACTCACTTTGTAGACCAAGCTGACCTTGAACTCACAGCAATCCATCTGCCTCTGGCTCCTGAGTGCTGGGATAAAAGGCATGTGCCACCACTGACTGGCTACAGCCTGATCTTATGGAGGCATTTTCTCAGTTGAGGGAATCTCTCAGGTGACTATAGCTGTGGGGGCCCACAGAAGTGGGTCTGCTTCACCCTGACTGAAAGTCAGAGAGCTTAAGCCTGCTCTGGCTCTTTCAAAGTTACTGACAAGAAGTCTGATTTAAGGAATGGCTACAAACAAAACATCCTGACCTAGGGTGTAGTTACTTGGTGTTTTGGATATTAAGATGGACCATAAAGGTGGATCCGCTCAACCTTGACCAAAGGCCAGAGGATTCAAACCTATTCTGCTCCTTTAAGGATATGACAGGAGGTTTGACCCAAGCAGTGGCTGCTTTTGGAAAGCTTGGTCTAAGGTGTGGTCATTCTTTATGTGTCCTGCCTAGACAACAGAATACTTAACTAAAGGATATAGTTGCTTAATATTTCAAGTACTGAAACAAGTAATTGTTCTTTTTTGTCCTGTCTGTCATGTTAAAGCGGTCATTTGCCTTCTTCCCCCCCTTTTTGGATTGGGGTGTATAAGCCTATGGAAAATAAATGTGGGTGTTTTCAGTATTCACTGAATAACCCTCCCAGTTCTATCCTATGCCTCTGTATTTCTTTCATATCTCTGTTCCTACTACCTAATTTTTCTAACCCCTACCATGGAATGTGTGAACTCAGTCTAGGCTGGACCCCGACATATAGCTTGTGTCCAGCTGACATAAAACTTGCCAGCCCAACGGTTGACACAATATCAGTTCTGGTCACAGAGAGAGAGAGAAAAAAAAAACGAAGTCAGAAACTGTTCAGTTTAAGGAACATAGACACTGAAACCACAGGAAAGAACTAACACCCTAAGATAGGTCTCTGCCAACAGAGGGTGTCTTTTCTCTTTTTGTGTTCTCAACAAAATCATGAGATTCAGCACTCTGTCTGCTGTGGCTGAGCAGATGTCTCCTCTGTCATAGATCTATTAGCTCCGTGCCTCCTCTGCTGAGTGGGTGGTGCAAAAATCAAATCCGCCAGGGAGAAGCCGACAGTGACAGAAAGGCAGGGATGGTCCTCTGAGCCATCAGGAGCTGGGATGTGACCCAGAACGCAGAGGAAAGAGCAGCTGGGGAAGCACGTCTGTACCATCCTTTCTCAGCTCGTGTCTCTAGCGAGGGAGAAGATCTGCACAGCCATAAACCATTGCAATTCAGAGAGCTAAACTGAGCCAAAAACATATTTTGCGTTGGGATAGTTCTTAGTCCATTTGGGCTGCCATAACAAAATGCCGTAGGCTGGGTAGCTTATAAACAACAGAAACTTAGGGATTTGATGTCTGCCGAGGGTCCCTTCCTAGTGCATAGTTGGCCTCTTATTGCACTCTTATGTGTCAGAAGTATCAAGGGTCTCCCTGGGGGCCCTGAAGGCACTTCCTTTGAACGTGGAGCTCGGCCTATGGCTCAATGTCCTTACAAAGATTCTGTCTGCTAAGATCACCACTAGGATGGGTAGGATCTTCATGTATGAATTTGGGCATCATGGTTGTAAGTCTTCAGACTGCATTGGGAGCATTCACAGTATCGAGGCCCCGGATATCCCTCACCCAGGGGAGGCTGTCGGGTACATCTGGGAAAGTTTTAGGGTTTTAGGGATGTGTGCAACTTTGCTGTCACTTACCTTCAGTTTTCCTCTTTCTGCATGCCTGTCAGTTCTTCAACTCAGGATGGCCATCTGGAACCTTCCCTTCGAAATAACATCTCCCCCAAACAAAACAAACAAGCAACAACAACAAAATCAGTCTCTTCCCACCTCCTCCTTGTTACGATGGCAGCACGGTGAAAAGGTGGTGAGGATCTCAATCACCCGGCTTCCTACCCTTCCCAGTAAAGGTTAACCGAGAGGGGAATGCAAACAACACATCTTATGAGAAATGAAGGACGGCCAGATGGAACCCACAGAGGGCGGCTGCGATTTCAATTTCCTTACTGTAATGAAAACTGCATTTCCATTAACTGCGGCAGTAGGAATTATTTACCAACAGAATCACCGGCACTGCGCTGCGCCCTGGCTCTTACTGGGAGGGCTGGTTCTGCAGAGCTGCCTGCTGAAGCATCTCCTTATCACCCTCTGTGTGGACCTGGGGCTGCTGCAGAGGGCAAAGGCTATGTGCTGGGGACGTGGAAAGGGAGGCTCTGACATAGAACCCTGGGCAGGCTTTAAAACTCCTCCTTTCCCCATGCTGTTACCTCTCTTTGCCTGGTTGGAATTGTTTTATTTTTTCTGTGTGTGTTTCACAGGCAACGAGTCATAGTCAGGAAGTAGCCACTAGGTACCTGGCAAGCTTAGTGCCTGATGTCATCGACGGACCGCACACCAAATGTTTGAGGCTGCCCTGCAGGCTCACCCCTTCCTTCTTCCCTAACAATAAGATCCCATTGTTTCAGCTTGGCAGATGACTTCTTGCAACTAGACCACCTTTCCCAGCATCCTTTGCAGCAACAGAAAGCTGCGTGGTCACTGGAAGTCAAGGAAGAATGTTTCATCCCATTTTCAGGTGGAGTTCCTTTTGCCAGCTGTAATGCTGGACAGAAGCAACCTTTTTACACCCTGAGTGAAAACCACTTGCTGGTTAAGTGTGAAGCAGGAGCTTCGGTGCACGATGGCTGGGAGGAGAGTGTTAAGACCTTTGCAGCCATGGCTGAGCTTTCCAACCAGACATGTTGTCAGAAGACGGTGGAATGAGTTATTGGAGAGCATGGGTTATGGGGCCACAGCTCTGGGCTAAAAGTTTTGACTCTCCTAGGTTTATCAGCTTTGGGACCTTATGGAAATT
>NC_022027.1:21182029-21185352 GCF_000317375.1 Microtus ochrogaster
ATATATAAAATTTCAACATAAAGCCAGCAGTGGCAGCTCATGTCTGTCATCCTAGCACTAGGGAAGCTGACCCAGGAGATTCATGAGGTCTAGTCTAACCTGGGCTGCATAGTACAAGCCTGTCAAAACCAAACCAAACCAAATAATGAAATTTTCCAGCATTGAGCCTGGCACATGGTCAGGGCATGACCAGTGCCAGGCAGTCCTCAGCTAGTGTCATAGTGGGGAGGTGAGCCTCCGAGAAGCTATGATGGCTTACTAAGGCCACGGAGAGCCAGACCCGGAAGGTTTGTGATTTTCCATGACAATGACCACTGTCACCAGCCAAATGTCACTATGAAAAACAAGAAAAAGTTAGCTCAGCCTTTGCCTGAAGCACAGCCCCTCACAAACACCTTCTCCATCCACTTTTTAACGAGCTCAGTTCATTCTTCACGTGTGTGTGTGTGTGTGTGCGTATGTGTGTGTGTGTGTGTGTGTGTGATGTCATAGTCTTGTGTGGAGGTCAAAAGACAACTCACAGAGTTAGTTCTCCCGTTCCACCATGTGGACCCTGGGGAATGGACTCAGGCCGTCGAGTTTGCTAGCAAGCTCTCTTGCCCTCCGCTATCTCACTGCCCCCGTCCCCCTACGTCATTCTTTGAGTTCAAAGTTAATATCTCTTACAACAGATCTTTGAGGTGGGAGTGTTTATTTGCATCACTGTGCTCTGGAATTGCATGTAGCAATGTTTCCAGTAAGCTGTGTTTACTGACCGTGATCTTTGGATGACGATGCTATCATCTGTGACACGGTGACACTCCCATCTCCTTCACCCCACAGTGGTTAGCTTTTTCAGTTTTAGATAATTCAAACCCGAAGCTCTCTCCATCTTAAGAATCTCAAGTCCCGTTTTGATGGAATCTTTTTTTTTTTAACGCAACTTCCTCAAGATTGAGCCTAGGTTTTGGATATAATTCTTTTTCCATCCCCTGTGGGCTCGGAGCAAGGGGAGAGAGGCTGGTGGTTATTTCTAAGCCAGCTGCATTGACGTGGCTGCACCCTCCATGAAGGTCAAGGGTGAGTCAGGTTACCTGCTTGTCCCCACTTTCAGTTCAGAAGGGCCTCAACAATAGGAAGAAAATGAAGGTGGAGGGGCTGAGAGCTGCCAGGCTGCCAGGTTGCCTACAGCAAGCAGTCCTGGGTGAAACAAGACCTTGACTTGATGCCTGCACAACCCAGTGTCCTCACAGAGCCCAGGGATGACGGCATTTGTCACCCTCGTCCCATCAGTTCTGTCAGCATCCCATCTTCCTTTTAGGAGATTTGCTCCTGTGGACTGTCGTCTGACTGGGGGCGGGGTGGGAATGTTTGCTTCTTGGAAAGACCAGGGGCCAGTGTCTGCCCCTGGACACTTCAAACAACAGCCACGATAACGCGAGATGGCAGGAGGTCATTCGCCAAAGGCAGCACCGTGAGCATGAGGACCACACACAAGCACCAGCCTTGGCAGCATCGCCCCCAGTGGGGGCCCCACCCACTCTTTTCAGCCCCAGATTTGTTTTAGCTTCCCACAGATTCCAATGCTGCTCCCCCACCCCGGACACACACACTTTGAACAGCCTCCATCCCTCTGATTCTGGAGGGAGCAGACTACTAGCATTGTAAGAGCGATTTCTTACAACGTGTGTTCTTTGTGTTCACGCACAGACCTGATGATGGCTTGGCAAACTTACAGACAGCAGACACTCGCTGTAGAGAGGGGGTGGACAGTTCAGCCCATGGTTTTCAAGGTGCAGTGTGGAGACTGAAGTAAAGACTTGGGGAAGGGAAGAGTGACCATTTTTAAAATGAGTGTGGGGCTGGAGAGATGGCTCAGTGGTTAAGAGCACCGGCGGCTTCTCCAGAGGACCTGAGTTCAATTCCCAGCACCCACATGGTGGCTCACAGCCATCTGTAATGGAATCTGATGCCCTCTCCTGTCTGATGCCCTCTTCTGTCATGCAGGCATACATGCAAACAGCGCACTCATATACTGAAAATACATAAGTAAATAAATCTTGTTTTAAAAGTTAAAAAAAAATAAACTAAAGTGATTACGGCTCTGAAGGCTGAGCCTGGGGCAGTGCATGCTGGGTGCCAACACCTGCTTTTGCTATCTCTCACCCAGCAGGAATGCGCCTTGGCAGGCGCTCGCCTGCCTTCGCAGCATGGTTGCTGCTTTGCTGAGTCTTCACATATGGGGACGATTGGGGGCATTTTCTCAAGCTAGAAGTGGTGCGTGTGGTGATGGCTGTTTCCAGATAGAAAACCATGGAATCCTGGAAGGAGCTGAAGAAACCATTGGCTTGTGCTTTGATCTGGCTGAATTGAGAAAGCAGATCCCGGGACTTGGACACGTCCATCAAAGCGTCTGGTTCTCATTTCTACACTGCAATTATTCTCTTCAAGAAAAATGGATCTATTATTAAATGGTATCAGAAAATGTTTGTTTCTTGTTTTTTTGGGGAAGGAGCTATCTTTCAAAAGGAATGATTTTTGAGAAACATCTTCCAGGAACCACATTTGATAGTATAATTACCAGTGTGGTAATCCTCCTTCTTCTTCCCTGTCTCTTTTTGAACCTTCTGGATGGTTGTTGTTGTTGGGGGTGGTGGTGGTGGTAGTGGTGGCAGCGGCAGTGGTGGCTGCAGCCATGGTGGTGGAGGTGGTGGTGGCAATAGTGGTGGTGATGGTGGTGGCAATAGTGGTGGTGGTGGCAATAGTGGTGGTGATGGTGGTGGCAATAGTGGTGGCGGTGGCAATAGTGGTGGTGGTGGTAGTGGCAGTGGTGGTGGTGGTGGCAATAGTGGTGGTGGTGGTGGCAATAGTGGTGGTGGTGGTGGTGGTGGTGGCAGAGAGCAGAGTGGTGACCAAAGGAGAAAGGCAGAGAAATAGAACCCAAAACACCACCTTTCCTGCAATAGAGCAGCCACTGGAGAACTTGAGTCTTTGTGGGTGAAGGATTTCCTAAGGCTGAACCCAGGTGCTGTCCATTTATACCCATAGACCCATGGCAAGGTCAGACCATGCCTCCACTCCCCACAGGTGTGGAATGAAGCTCTGTGCCTACGCTTATCATCTGCTTCCTTAAAGGAAAAGGAGCCTGGAAGAGGACAAGGCTGTGCATGTCCAATTAATTTCTCAACACTAATTTACCCATGGGGTAATTCTCCTCACACTTGAAAGGGAGGCTATTATTGTAATGGGGATCACACCAGAGGGAGGGCATCACACAAGAGGGAGAGAATCACACCAGAGGGAGAGCATCACACCAGAGGGAGGGCATCACACCAGAGGGAGGG
>NC_022027.1:21185791-21189024 GCF_000317375.1 Microtus ochrogaster
GCATCACACCAGAGGGAGAGCATCACACTAGAGGGAGAGCTTCACAGCAGAGGGAGAGATTCACACCAGAGGGAGGACATCACACCAGAGGGAGGACATCACACCAGAGGTGAGCATCACTCTAGAGGTGAGCATCACTCAGGATGGGGAGTGTCTTTCACACACATGACAGTATTGAAGTGGGCATTTCCCACTCTTCATCTTTGCTCCCCACCCCTTCAGCCTCTGCCCTGCCCCTTAAAAGCATTCTCAAACGAGTCAGAGAAGAGTTACACAGTAAGCAGACTGTGTCCCGGGAGACTGTGTTCTGACTGGGCCTCAGAGAATCATTTGTCCACATCTTACTTTCCTACCTGCAGACTAAGGTGCAGGCAAGATGGCTTCTCCTTGCAGACACCAGTCCCGTGATTTGGGATCCAGCTTCTCTCCTAGCTCCCTTCCTCTCTCAGTGGTATTTTTCCACAGGCCCTCAGACTTACAGAAGTCTTTACCACACGAAAACAATATCCTCACTTGTCCCTCAGGCTTTCTAGCACTTTCCCCATCTCTGTACTTCCTTCTCTATAGGAAAAGTACTACTTCAGAACCTTGCCTAAAGATATAAGCAACTGGAGCCCTGCCTCTCTGGTGGCAGTGAGGGGAAGCTGGGTGGGCATTTAACTTGGTGAAGTGCTAGACACAATGCCGTGGGCCCTTATTTATTTGTGACAGTTGCTTTCTCAGGAGCAGAAGTAGAAATGGGGGCTGGGAAAGGCAAGAAGGAGGAGAGGCGAAGGGGAAGCCAGAGCACAACGGGAACACATTGTTAAGTTGGGAGCACAGGAGTGGGAACTGAAACAATTTCAGAAAAACAAAAAACAAAGAGGGAGGATCTCAAAGAGTCCCAGCACTAAGAAGTCCTGTTTAAGGAGAAGGGAGGCTCACTACCCCAACCAGAACACCACACACTACGTGCCATTATATACATGTATCGAGTTAGCACTCTGTACCCAGTAAAAAAGAAATCACACCTATTATCCAAGGACCTGGCTCTCCCCAAACCTGTCCCAGCTACTCATCCCCCTGATGTCCCCATGTGGCTTCTCTGATGTGTCCAGTAATCTTCATTCGCAGGAAGTTCCAATGGACATTTGTGTTCTGACTTTCCGGCATTGATTGACACAATGAGTGTGCTTGCTTTTAAGAAACTCATTTCCTGTATCCTCCTGACAGGGCACTTTCTGGCTTATCTCTCTGACTCTGGAAGCTCATTTTCTCCTGGCAGCCGTTACCGTCCCCCCACCCCCTTGTTTGTGCAGTAGTCTCCCCGCCATGAATGACGAGATGGTGTGTTCACCTTACGCTGTAAACTTTTACTGAGCATCTATTATGTAATATGTAACAACGTCCCAGGCACTGAGAAGTTACCAAGAAACACTCAAATAAATGCCCCGCTGGGATGGAACTTGAATGCTAGCACGGAAGGCAAGGTGGATAGGATACCTCTGAGGTGGGGTTCAACGTTAACAAGAAAACGGTGTGGCGTGAGAGAAGAGGGAGGGCGCTAATGGTCAGGGAGGGCAGAGCTCTAACGGGACTAAGGAACTGGTTTATGGCTTCTGGGCAATGTTGACCTCCCAGAGTGAGTTCAGAACTGTTATGTTGTTTGGGAGAGTTGGACCAGAGTGGGTGTTTACTCCAGAAATGTTCTGGAGAATTTACAAAGGAGGCCACCTGGCCCTGAGATTTCTTCACAGAGAGGTTTCTCTCTCTTGGCTCAGTTTCTTGATGTAGATCTCTCGTGGCTTTCTCTTTCTACCAGTGGTAATCAGGTGATTTACATTTCTAGAGATCCTCTCTGTCCAAGCTGTCTGAGCCCTTGGCATACAACAACCCTTCTCTGTCTCCTGGGAGTCTGTCGCTGTAAGCTTGGCAGGGACATCCCTCTTTCAGCCCTTTCTCTTTTCTCTTGTGCTTACCAGGCTACCTAAGGGGTTGTCAGTCTTTGAAGCCCACCCGGTGGCAGACCCCGCTGTGAGGACAGCACCTCAGAGTGGCTAGCATGACGGAGAGTGCTCTGTGCTCCACCTGGATGCTAAGTGAACCAGCTGTCGTCATTAGCTCCTCTCTAGATGAAGGGACAAGGGCAGAGTGTGAGCCTACCATGACTGGCGACAGAGCCAGCAGCCTGACTCCAAGACCCTGCCTTCACCTCTGCACTTTGACCCTTCAGTCTGTGAGCTCAGTGAATGAAGTTAGGAACCTAAGGAACGAGAAGACAAAGACCAAATCTCTCCTGCGCTCACTCCAGTGTGTTGTTTTTCCCCTGGAGAAGTATGCGAGAAACGTGTTATTTCCAGCTCGGCATAGCAAATGGTGCAATGATTTTACAGGCTAATTTTACTCCCCAGCTGGTTCCAAGATATTAATAACCAAGTCTGGGCTAACCCTCTTACATTTCAGGTTTCTTCCAAAACTCCACAGCTATCTTCCAGTATGTGCCATTTTGTACAATGTACTTCTCCCCGGCAAATTTTTCTTCTTTTTTTTCTGAAGAAACGAGTGTGTTTAGACAGCATGCTACCCAGGGCTTTTGCTCTCCCTGTTTTGGGATCACCAAAATGTTGTTTAAGAAGAGCAATTGGATTCTTCCTCGAGTTCTCCTCAATAGTTCATCCGTTCCTTTCCTTAAACACTGAGTGGTCTTTTGCCATGAAAAGAAACCCAGAAGCACCAATGCTGAACTGACTCAGAAGCAAAAGCCAATGCTTCTAGAGAGGCCTTGAGAAAATGTTGCTACCCAGAGCAACAGCACAGGCTGATTCAGAGACGCAGGGGTGTGTGGTCCAAGGTCCAGACAGGGAAGGCTCCCAGAACCCCAAAGAGTATTTAATCCCTCCCCAGAAAGCCATTACAATTACTTCTTTACACAAGGTGGTGGGGCAGGGGTGGGGGGAAGAGAAGGAGGAACCGGGACAAGAAACTTCTCTGTCAGCTGCAGCTTTAAAAAGAAGATGGAAGTGCGAGGTGAAGGGACGTCCTCAAGCCCGGGCGTGTCAGAGGGGAAATGAGATTGAGTGAGGTACAAAGTGCTGACATAGGGGAGCCTCCTTGGCCTCGGAGTGACCCCCAGATCTCACCAGTTCCTGCGACAGGCACAGGAAGAATGTTTGTAAGGTGATGTTGGAACTGGAGGAAGTCGGGAATAAAAGTGCGGTCCCCACTAAGGCTCCTCAGCAGAGAGTCTTCCTTTC
>NC_022027.1:21189124-21199745 GCF_000317375.1 Microtus ochrogaster
AAAAGCAAATTAAAAAAAAAAAAGAACTTTCAAAAGCCACAGCAACAAAATACGAGACATTCTTTAACATCCAGACTACACTTCCCTCCCTCCCTCATCCTTTCCATCCTAGACACACCAGGTGATTTAGGCAGGAAGGTTAGAAGCAGCCAGTAAGGAAATTCCGCGGGTCACTTGCTGTGCTAATGGTGAAACTAGGCTTCAGGTAGAAATAAAGTTGATTGATTAGCAGTGGCCACCTGGAGGGCTGTGGTGAGAAGGATTTTGGGGTCCAGTATGCCTTTTACAGTGGTGCATAGACTTAGTTAGCTACGGACACAACTGGGGTGAGCTTAAGAGTAGCACATAACCTCAAAAACGTTAGGCTGTGCCGTGCATCTGTCCTAGGACTAGAAAAGCTGCAAAAAGGAACATAGAGGACATAGGGTTGAGACGCACAGGCGCAGGCGTCCTTAGGAGAGGCAGTGGGAGGACCTTAGGAAAAAGGGCTGGGCTTGGGCAGTATTTGAAACTCTACCAGGAATGGTACCCTGACTTGCTGGTGTGACTCCCCCAGAGCTGGTTGTGGCCTTGTTTTTAGGTGCTGTTATTAATGAGCTCAGGCACTGAAAGTTTTCCTAGGTCATTTTCTGCAACACCAGGGGTCCCTGAGTGATGAGAACAGCTTTATAAGTCAGACCCTGCTCCCAGAAGTCCAAACTCTGGGACTGAGATGCTGAAGCCCGTAGCCTCCCAGTGACAGCACCTACCTGGAGGCTCATAGTAAGCATTGACTATAAGATAAAGGGCCTAGCTAGACAACATTTGGAAGTGGCTGATTATGTGTGTGTGTGTGTGTGTGTGTGTGTGTGTGTGTGTGTGTGTATGTGTGTGTATGTTCTTGACTTCAGATTTTGAGGCTGTCATCAATCCATATATGTCGACTTCACCAGTAAAAAAGAGGGAAATAGACCTGGAACCACAGGTAAGGCCAGCACAGGACGGAAAGCCATTGGTCAGGGCTGGGTGCCCCTTTGTAACTGCAGTTCCAGCAAGAGCCTAAGCATCCAAGTGAGTGTAGTCTTGGGAGTTCTCCTTGGCTAGCTCTGAATTCGGGCTGCTCACCTCATTTCCTTCTCTGTGGATTTTTGTGCTCTTCAGAGAGACCTCTAATCCAGAGGAGTGGAGAGCAGATGGTCAAATTGCTACTCAGGGAACTGCAGATAGACACTGAGTCTTCTGCAGGTTCCTTCCTGGAAACAGGACTCTTGTGTCTGCCACATCTGCATGCCACATCTGCATGTCACATCTGCAGCCTCTACCCGGAGTCCCAACACTAGGAAGGCTAAGGCAGGAGGATCCCTTGAACCCAGAAGCTGGACCAGCTTGGACAACATTGTGAGATGTCCTCCCCCATCCCAAACAAGTAGACGAATAAACAAACAAACAAATGGAATAAGGTGCAGTTTTGAAATAACCTGTGCATATTCTCCTGCATGCTTTCAATCACCTCTAACCTTGAATGCATCTTATGTTAGATGGTAATACAAAGCAAATGCTGCATAGTTGGTGTTCTTCTGTGTATTTTAGAGCAAACAGGAAAAGCCTGTGATAGTCAGGGCAGATGGTAGGTTTAACTATTTCTTCTACCCGCGGCTAGTTGAGTTCTTGGGTTCTGCGTATGGAAGCTGAGCCGCATCTTTGTGAAGTGGTGTGAACTTTGAGACAAGAGAATCTACTGCGAGGAAACTTTACAGGCCCCACCACATCACCAGGAGAACCCAGAAGAGAGTGAGAAGCCTCATTCTGCAGAGCGCAGGAATGTCCTCTGCTGGGTGGGGCAAGAGTGACGATTCGTTGGCAACCACAGCCTTGCGGGGCCTCAGTCATTTCCCGGTAGCTTTGTCTCCACGGTGGGCATAAGCCCGCTGGGTAGGCCTCCTGCCTTGAGCTGCTTTCCACTGAAGTGACTGCGGGAGAAGCAGAGGTTGGAGCGGTCAACCCAAGATCTTATCAGACTTCTTATGAATTTTGTTCTGGCAGAAGGAGGCAGAATAAAGCTAGCCGGTGAACTCCGTGGAGGATGCCTTTCTGGTCATGAGACCCAGTTCTCTTTATCCTGATGTGGAAGTAAGTTGAGTCAACTAGTTTCCTGTTTGGGTCTTTTAACAGCAAAGCTGTGGGTTCCCAGGCCCTGCCAGGGTGGCAGCTGGCTTCAGCCAATGACCACTCTCTCCTGGGAATCCCCCTAGTCAGTGGTCTCTCTCTTGAACACTCTGGCAAACGGGGAGTTACAAAAAGCAGCAAAAGTAAGACCCATGACAGCCTGTAGCTAAATGGGCATCATGTGTTCTCCAAACCTAGCGGTAGAGTGACGTGGGTGTTACCCCCCTGGGCTGGGCTCCACCCACATGCTGTGACTATCAGGGGCTGGCTCCTCATCTGGGAAATGTTGAGCATGGGGGTGGGATCTGTCTGTCATCCCTGCCAAGGCTCCTATGTATAGGCTGATACGCCAAGGCTGAAAGAACCAAGCAATGTTTTTAGGAAAAGAATATTACAAGTATTTGCTCCCTCCAACACAATTAAATTATTGATTTGTTGAACCATCCTAATATTTGTGCTAAGGATTTCAAAATGAATATGAGTTGGTAGCCTGTCCTCCCAGCCTACCATTTTGTGAAGAAGATAGATAAACATGAATATAATTTGGAAAAAAAATTGTTTGCTAATAGGAGTGTTTGTGAAGTGCTCAGGGTTGCCTGGAAACATAGTGAGGGTTGGCCCAGGAACCATCTTGCAGAAGGCAGGGAACTTTGGAGTGGGTGGGTTCCCAAGGAGGGTCTACAGCTTCCCAAGAACTCTGCTGAGTACCGTGGTAGGGCTGAGAGGACTGGGAGCAACAAGCGAGGAGCCAAGAAGGGCATGTGGATCACGCGGCCGAGACTCCATTTACCCGGAAGGGCACCCCTACTCTGTCCTTGCCTCCCACACCCCGCCTCAACTCTGCACAGTGGGAAATGCCTGGGTCTCTGTGTCCGGGCAGCCCAAGTTGTTTCTACGGCCACAGCTTGATGATTTTCCTCTGTATGCTGTGAATACCATGGGTTGATAAAGACCCTGCTTCAGGCTGTGGACAGAATATAGCAAGGTGGAAAATCTGAACAGTGATATAGAGGGAGTAGGTGGAGTCAGAGAGATGCCACGTGGAACTTTACCGGTAGGCCACAACCTCGTGGTAAAACATAAAATAGTAGAAATGGGTTCATTTAAGATGTAAGAGTTAGTTACTAAGAAGTCTAAGCTAATAGGCCAAGCTGTGTTTTTAATTAATATAGTTTCTGAGTCATTATTTGGATCTGGGCAGCAGGGAAACAAACAAGCAGCCTCTGCCTACAACAGCTGGCCACTGCTGGTCTTTGATTTGCTTGATAAAGCCTACAGATTTTATAAAGACTATGCCTACAAAATCAAAACTTTCCTGGGCAGTAGGCTGGACATGATAAACCATCTCCCCAGAAAATACAAATACTCATGGCATAAATCCTCAACTTTTCTTGGACACCCCTGCTGCTAGCCACTCATACATTCTAGGTTGGTAGCTCCCTATTTGGGCTGATGTGGATCAGGGATGATCCAGTCCAGCAGACACAGGGCTGTGTGGGGACGTTAAAACTCAGTGACTCTTGGTGATGTCCCCGGACAGACTCCAGTTCTCTGTGGCTAATGTCAGGTGAGGACAGTGTGGACCAGAGTCTTTGCCTGGGTTTTTGGCCTCATGGTCCTGAATATACCAGACCGGAAGCATCATGTATCTCAATAAAGCCACTGGCATCCAGAGGAGCAGTGGTCTGCTGCAAGGCCATGACTGTGTGTTTTTACCAGATCAGTCCCGAGTGACCTGCCGTGAGTGCTGGCTTGTGTGCTCACTGGTGACTTGAGCTGGTGTATCCAGGAGATAGGAGGTGTGTGTTGACGAGATGGTAAAGTCAGGCCAGTGTTAGACAGCGGGAATGAAGATGGGCATGCGGACACACAAGGTCTGTGTATTGTTAGTTTTTAACAGGAGCTCCCTGAGGAAGCAGAATCCTTCCCCAGAGGGCTCTGGCAGGGTGGTTACTAGGAAAAGGTGAGGGAGGCATTTGACTGAGCACAAAAACAATGAAAGTGGTGCTTCCTCAAACTCTGCAGACAAGCTAAGTCATATCTTTAAAACATTAAAATGAATACCAAAAGGTATGATGAACAACCTTTTAAAATGTTACAGAAAGATAGAATACAGTCCTGTACTAGCATGGTTCTGGGTTCTGTCTTCTTAATCCCAGCCCTGGGCTTCGAACCTGGGGAATGAACACCGCCAAAGTCTCAGACCTGTATTTGAGCAACAACTGTCTGTTTCAGTGAAATCAGGACCTGGAGTTCTAGGAGTTCTAGGAGCTGTCCAGGAACATGTCCAGGAGGCATGAGCGAGGGCTACTCAGCCCTCACAGAACTAACTCTGTTATTCAACCTTCAGAAACTCCGTCCTGCTAGCCTGCTTTACCGCCTGGAGGAATTAGTGTTGGCAGTGGCCCAAATATTCCACCAGGTGGCACTCTTGCTCCAACCAGGTGTTTGAGAAAAGGGACACTTAGCCAAAGAACTCAAAAAACGGACAGTATATATTGTGTCTTGAGCAGACACTGGGGTCAAGGATGACCTGATAGGAGGAAGGCCAGGAGAATCCTCTGGATAGCACGGAGGTATCTATCAGGTAGGACCCGATTTGGACCACAGGCTGGGTTGCTTCCTTAGCGGGTGAGAAAAATGAGTTTCCCAAACCCCGTTGGCTCTCTGCGGCAGAGTAAACACATGTGACAATGGGCTTCTGTGAAGTGGAGACTGATGGAAACAGGTACCGGAATCAGAAAGACCTGGAGCCTTGTTTCTTCCAGCTGCTGGCTGTGATCTTGGATGAACGGCTGGGCGTTCCCAAGCCTTAGCTAGATTTTTGTAGCCGGAGCCTGAAGAGTAGTTAGAGTCTTAAGTAGATGGAGGCAGGTAGGGCTGTCTGCCTGCTACCTGGAGCATAGTAAATGGTCAGCAAAAGAGGTGTCATTGCGGATTTTTAGGCAAATCGGGCTGCTGACCGGTGTGGCTATCCTCCCTGACTATGGTATTAATTAAGGCGGTGACCTCAAAGTGACCTGGAAAAAAATAACTTGATAACAAACCATGGCTTCAGGAGGCTCAAGCAGAAGAATTTCCCACCTGGATAGAATTTCACAGGTGTGATTTTTGAACCAGGAAATCGGACTGCATTCCTGGGCTCCCTGGCAGAACTGTCTCACCCCCCAGGAACTTGGAAACATCTGACCACCAGGTGACTGATCCCACTTAAGCCACATGTTGCTATGGAAAGTATCCCTTTACAGGGATGGGTAGCAGGACCTTCCGGTTAACCTGCCTCGGTCCTCTTTCCTGAAACCCACCTAGGTGTGTCGTGTGAACTCTTTTCCAACAACGGTGGCATGAGCAAAAGCTCCTGTTTATAAGCCTTACTTTATGTCAATCACTGGATTTTGTCGTCGCTTTGTTGTGAGACGTGGCCTCACACCGTGCATGGTTCAGGCTGGTCTGAAACTCACTGAGCAGCCAGGCTGGCTTTGGGAGTGCTGGACTCATCCACACTGCCTCGTTTCTCCTTGGAAACCACCTGGAGAGGGAAATGAACCCATTTCACAGATCAGCAAACTTAGATGTAAGGAAGCATTACCAGGGCTTCTTCAGCCAAAAAAGAATCAGTATTAACTTAATTTTGACTTCCCACCAATCAGCCACTCGTCTGCTGGTTCGATGTGCCATTGGAAAGCAGCTCCAGACGGTTACAGTTTCTTAGAGACCTCCAGGGTCTGGGGAAATTGCAATTCATGGCCTTTTCTTGAAAATACTGAGAGGCATTTGTAGAGGCAGACTCCCATAACACACACATACAACTTCGTGAGTGTCACAGGCTCAGTCCTGGGAGCCGTGACAGAGACTGAGGTCCGCACCTCACACGCCTCTGGGATCCCTGGAGAGGAGGTCGGTGCTAGATTCGGCACTAAGTTCCTTTGCTGGGGTGGGGTGGTGCTGGGAAAAGTTAGTTGACCAGAATGATTTCCCTTTTCAACAGGAATCTGTGGAACAAAAAGGTCAGTTTGATCTTGGCCTCGAGAAAGAAGAGGAAATGCTGTGTTCTCAAAGGGGGAAAGCAAAAACAAAAACAACAAACAAACAAACAACAACCCTGTCGTCCCTCTAGCAAGGAAAGGTGACTTCCAGTTCCCAACTAGGGAAGGCAGACACACAGGGTTTGAGGCACTGCCTGAAGTCAGCAGGAGTCCCCACATAACTAGTCTGGTTCGCTCTCAAAGGCTGGCCAGGCTATCTCCTCTCAGCTCCTGCCTGAGCTCAATTCAGACAGAATGGGTTTAATTCATCAACTAAGAAACAAGCACTTCGCTTGGACTAAAGCTATTTTGTGAGATTAACTCGATGAGAATTAGTTTTAAAGTTATTTAGTAACTTCAAATTTGCCGCTTCTGTTACAAATCCATTTCCTCACATGCGCCAAGGCTCCCGTGTAGAGGTCAGAGGACAACCCCAGTGAGTTGGTTCTCCTTTTCTGCCATGTGGACTTAGAGAACCTAGCCTGTTAGGCTTGGTGACCAGCACCTTCACCTGCTGAGCCATCCTGTCAGCCCTAACTAGTCTAAAATGTCACTGAGGTTTATGGTTTCAGACAGAAGGAAAAGAATTCATGTTGTACAGATATATTCTTATTAAAATGGAAATAAACCAAAGTAAATCCATAATAATAATTAATAATAATACTATAGTTTCTTAGGGACATTGAAAGATGTTTTCTATTTTTAAGTGGCATATAATTTACTTGTCTTCATGCTATGACATTATATCTGCAGCTTAAGGAAGGAAGGGTTTACTTCGGCTCCTGGCTTGAGGGTCCAGACCATCATGGTGGGGAGGTGTGGTGGAAGAAAATTAAGAGAGCTAACTGGGTACTGTGTGCCCAAAGTCAGGAATCAGGGAGGAGCCAACACTAGAGTTCAGCTGACTTTCTCCTTTAACATTCAATGTGGGACCCCAGTCCTTGGAATGCACTGTCCCCCTGGGTCTTTCTACCTCATTAACCTAAAGTAGAGAATCCCCCATGGACAGAGGGAGAGATCTGCCCTCAAGGAGATTCTACATCCTGTCAGACCATTGTAAATGACTGCACAACCACCGGTGGAAAGGCTCCGTGGAAGGGCACACCTAATGTCTACATCCTTGGTCTCCAGCATAACATGAACATGCTGTCTTTGGCCGATGAATATACACTGATTGGAATGAAATTCTGGGTGTGTTTTTACTGTTATCTGTATCAGCTACCTTCATACCACGGTGGCCACGAGAGCTGCCCGAAATTGCTTAAGGAGGAAAGTTTCCCTCGACTCCTGGATTGAGAAGAGTCGGGCAGACATGGCAGAGTTCATGGCAGCAGGAGGTGATGGAGGACTCTCAGATCACAGTGGGCTAGGGCTAGAGGCTGGGCTACCTTCTGAAGCCTGACTTAAGCGACCTTCTGCCACCAGCCAGGCTCCACTTGCAATTCTACGGCCTCCCCAAAGAGTACCACCAGATGGGGAATGAACAATCGAGGCCTGAGCCTGTGGGACACTTCAAATTCAATCCATAATCTTCTACCCCTGGACCCAAAGGCTCACGGGCATCTCCTGACACAAGCTACGTCTTGGCTTGTTTATCGATTTATTTATTGATTGATTAATGGTTTTTCGAGATTGGGTTTTTCTGTGTTGCCCTAGCTTTCTGGAATTCGGTCTATAGATCAGGCCGGCCTTGACCTCACAGAGATCCGCCTGCCTCTGCCTCAAGAGTGCTGGGATTAAAGGAGTGCGCCACCATGGCCTGACTACATTTTGTCAATTTTTAAGAATTCCTGTAATTCTGCCATAATAGTTTAACAAAGTGCCAAAGTCCAATGTCTCTTCTGAAGGTGCAAAAGAAACTCTGAGCTGTGAGCCATTCAGTCAAAAACAAAAGGACACGCTTCTAGTATAAGACCGGCACAGGGCGAATATTGTCATTCTAATATGGGAGGAACAGTAGGACCGCAAAAAAGATCTGGTCCAAGGAAAACCAAAGCCCAGTGTAACAACCATTAAATCCTGTAGCTTCTTGTGCAGTATTGGGCGCATGCAGCCCTTGAGCGCCCATTTGAGCAGTATCCAGGCACATACAGCCCCTGAGTGCCCGCTTTTGCAGTATGCAGACATATACATCTTGAGTGCCCGTTTGGCTAAATGAAAGAAAATGTGCCTATTCGGTGCAGTTCTAGGAGGCCCTTAATTTTTTTTCCTTCCATATATTTTGATTATATTATTTCTTATTCCCCAACTCCACCTAGATCTTTCCCACCTCTCTACTCACCCAACTTTATGTAATTTCTCTCTTTAAAAGAAAAGAAAACCAAAAAAAATCAAAACAGACAAATAAAGAAGAGAGATTCAATAAGACAAAAAATAAGACAACAAAACACACACACATACACTAACATGTGTAGATGGAGCTGCGGGCTGCATTCCTGCCACCGCGCAACAAACATGGAGTCTATTTTTGTATTAGCCAACTACTTCGGGGCCTGGAGTCTACCCTGGAGTGTGTGGTGGATCTGAGTGTCACTCCAATGAAGAGAAAAGACCTTCCCTTTCCCAATAGGTTCAGTTGCAATTAGCTTGTTGCTTAGGATTGGTTAGGAGAGGGACCCTGTGGCCACATCTCTGCCTCAGTCCTGGGCTTTTGTCTGCTTTGAAAGTGTACAGGTCAAGTTTGGGCACCACAGTCCCTGAGAGATCACGTCAGCAGCTCTGTTGTGCCCAAGAGCCTCTTTGGGAAGGCATGTTTTTGACTCTCTTTAAAGGAAGTTCTTGCAAGTGAATTTGTACTTTATACCATTGAGCCTTGGGTCTCACCCTCCACTCCTAGCTCCTGGTTCCGTCTGTGTCTTCTTTAAGGATGCCAGGCTCATTCGTTAACAGATTAGCTGCTTTGTCTGTACTTGTTTTATCTCCATCTTTAAACAAGTTTGTGCTCTTTTCTTTGTCAAACTGCATATTTTCCCTCTTCTTTTTGCTCAGAATTTTTGTCCCCAGTCCCCACTGGAAACCTGACTAAAAGCAGCCAACCATGACCCTGTGCCAACCTGAATGCTCTGAAGTTTTGAGATTTTTCTCAACCAAATAAATTATCCCACTGTTTTAAAAACCAGTTTTCAAAGTCAGGTGGTGGTGGCTCATACCTTTAATCCCAGCCTTCAGGAGACGGAGGTAGGCAGATCCCTGAGTTCAAGGTCAGCCTGGTCTACAAAAAGAGTCCTAAAGGTAGTCAAGGCTACCCAGAGAAACCCCCGCTTCCCAAAACCAAACCAAACAAGCAAAACTCCAGCTTCATTCCAAGTTTTAAAGACACTGGAAGAATATAGACAAATTCCTTGCCAAGATGTAATACAAATGGCTTGAGATCTATTTCCCAATAGAAGCCCTGTTCTTGGCTGGAGCTTTCTAGCCTAGCCTTTGCCATCTGTGTCTCTATCAGTGTTCTGGGTATTTTATGCTCTCACCCGAATCATCCATTGTACTAGGTTCACAGCATTTTAGGACTTCTCTATCCCACGGCTTCAAACTTCCAAATTCCTTCCACAAACCAGTTCCCAGTGCCTAAGCAGTATGTCTTTGGGGTGATCACAGAAATCACCCTCTTCTCCGCTATCTGTTTTCTCTATTAGTGACTTTCACATCACTGCCAAAGCAGAGACAGTGGAAGAAAGTTTATTTTGGCTCATGGTTTCAGAGGTTTCAGTCCATCCCAGTAGGGAAGGTATGGCAGAGCCCATGGCTGCAGGGGCAAGTACCTGAATAAGCTGGAGGCTTCCACCCCAGTGCAGGAAGCAGAGAGTGGCCTATAGACGCTATTGACTGGGGCCCTCTACCATCTGTCACAAGCTTTGCCTTCTCTCAGTACCGGGTCTGATACCAGAGCAGATCTCAGCCAAGAGTTTGTTGATTAAGGTTTGTGTTTGGGACTGAACAGATGGCTCAACAAGTAAGAGCACTAAGCAATGGTACCTGAGTTTGGATCTCAGCATCCACATAAAAAGCTGTGTACAGCTATGTGTGCATCTCTAACCCCAGTGAGCAGACAGCATCCCTAGGTCTTCCTGGCCTCCAGTCCAGACCCAGACTCTGAGAGAGACCCTGTCTAGAAGGAATAAAGAAGGTTGCAATAGAGCGAGACACCAGATGTTCTTTGACCTCTGCCTGCATGCGTGCATTGACGTGCACATCTGAACACACATGTGCATATACACCACACATACATACAAAAATCCATGTTTTTCTTTACTCTAAAAACAACAACAAAAATCTAGGGGGAAAAAAAACCCCAAACGCTGCTTCTGCTTTAAATCCACAGAGATCACGGGGCAGGGAGGGGGGAGGGCCTTTTCTGAGTCAGCTGTGAGACTGAATAAGTTCAGAAAACCAGGAGCTAACTGCAGGGGAACTGGGAGGGGTTGCCACCAGATTCCGTAGAGGACAGAGGG
>NC_022027.1:21199845-21246027 GCF_000317375.1 Microtus ochrogaster
GGAGAATGGAAGGAGGGGCCATGCAGCAGCTGGTCCAGCTGTGTGGCCTGCGCTGTCCTCCCTTCTTGCCCCTCAATTGCTCTTTGAACAGCTCTGCGTTTATGGCCACTTGGACAAGCCCTGGCATTGTTTGCCTCTAGTATCGGGTCAGAGGCCTTATAGGAATGGCATGGTTCTACTTCCTTAAATAGTGACTTGGGAATGAAATGAGTAACCATGTCTTTAATTAGCCATACCCCAGAGGCCTGCAGGGGGCTGGTAGATGGTGGGCTCCCTGCCAAGATCAGCATTGTGCGACTGGTATTTGGTCCAGGGAGGCTCAGCGGGATGTATTATTTGCCTCCTCCCTCATCCCCCATTGTCCTAGCAGCCTCGGCTCCATTCTGCCACCATGTCAACACGAAGGGTGCCCTGGAGCTGAGGAGAGGAAAGAAGGGAGCCCCTTCTGCGCATCTCCCAGGGCCTGGGCCCTGTGCCAGACACGGGGAAGGGCAAGGTCAAAGATGGAAGGAACACAAGGACGTGAGCCAAGGGCGGCTGAGGCCAGGCTGTCTAGCTCCAGAGTGGCAATGTAGTCACATGACAAGAGTCCTAGGGACCCAAAGAGGTGTCACAATAACCACAGGCCTTTCCCTCCATTTTTCACACTCTGTAAACACTCGGCAGAGCGACCCCTGCTACAGCCTCCACCCTGTTTCTTTAGCTTGCTCACCCTGAACCTGACTGAGTACTCGTTCCTCAAAACCTCCAGGGACCTGCCAAGCCCCCACACTTTCCTTTTTGTCTCTGACAGAAAATGTCTTTGCCGCCCTGCTTGGCACACAGCCACATTTCCTTTTGTCTCCTCGGTTCCTTATCTCTGTCCTTGTTCTCGATGTCTTGCAGGGGAAGGATAACTCAGAAAGGAAAACCCCTCTCCCCAGAGAGGACAGAGAGCAGATACTGGGGCAGGGAGCAGGCAAGGGTGGTGCTGACTGGCTGGGGATGCTCGTGGGCTTAGGGGTGCTGGAAGAGGGTGAGCAGATGAGCCTCTCCTCCCTTCCCTCCCCTACTTCCCCTCTCTCCCCCTCTCCCCTCCCCCAGACAGAAACGCCATAACTGGCTGTTGAGGAAAGATTAGGAGTGGTCACAAGAAAGGAATTTCCATTCAGAAGGAACGGAATGGGCAAGGGAATTTGGGAAGAAGTTGAGTTGTTAATCTTTTCATGTTCTAGCTTCTAATGTCTATGTTTCTAGACATGGGTTGTAGCAAAGAATCATCAGAACCCTCTCTTCTCAGACACTTATATCGAAATGCTAGCGCCCAATCAGGCTGGCAGGTTGGCACAGATAGATGGTCCAGTCCACGGCCCACATAGCCTTCACCCACCCCCACCCTGTACCATCACCACCTGCAAGGAATGAGGGAGCATTTGGGCAGGTCTGGGCAGGGCAGGCCTGTTTTACCCAGATCCACTGTGGTCGCCTTAGGAATGAAGTGGCAAGCCTGACTATAAATAAACAAGGCTTTTCCTACAGTCCTTGTAGTGTGCTGGGTACTAGGGACGCAGTCTTCAAGGGTTTTCTTCCTCAATGTTTGATTGGGGCTTGTCTGTCTGTTTCCACGTCTTCACTCTCCTCTACCTCGTGACCTTGTATGCCAACTTGTGCTTCTGGGATTTTACGTAATATGCTATCCTGGAATCATGCTGTAAACTGTGCTTGATGGAAATGGCATAGCTGGGGCTGACACAGCACCGCAAATTCCACAAAGGAATCTCTGGAGACACAGAGTGTGGTCCGAGACCAGCAGCATCAGCATCCCCTGAGAACTTCTTAGAGATGCAAGCTCTGGGGTCCTACCAATATCTGGGGTCCTGCCCTCCAAATTTTAACAAGCCCTGTGGTGGTTCTGACTTTTGAGCATACTCCAAAAAGTAAGAAGGCTATTTAATGCCATCAGATGGAACCCCAGGTTTACAGAAGTTCAAAGGCACCGAAAGTACCATTTGCCCGCGGCCCTAAAGTCCCCCTTTCCCTTGCAATAGATGCTGTTGATTGACAAGCCCCCAGACGGGTTGCATCAGAGGCAGAGATGTGATTTCTTAGCAGGCTAATGAACCTTTGCTCTCCAAGGTGGAGAGGGTGGCAGTGTGTGGAGAGCTTTGACAAGAAGACGTGGGGGTGGGGGACTTCCGATGGGGGCAGGTGACCTTCACAGGAAGGGCTTTGGTTCCTGTGCAACGGCTGTGAAGGAATGCTCGCTCACATTCCGAGCTGTAGGACGTCCTGCGGGCTGCCCCCCTCCTCCTTCTCAGAAGCTGCCACACCTAATTCTCTAGCGTGCAGTCCAGGAAGGGGAAATGGACTGTGACAGAAGCGGGAGAGGTTCAAATGCTTGGTGAGGGACTTTCAGAGGGCAGTGCCCGGAACCAATGTTTTAGGGTGGGTTGCGCAAGATGTCTCCCTTGGACATCTCTCCTGGGGCACTGAGGTAGGACAGCTAAGTGTGGCACCTGAAGGGACCTTGGTTCTGGGTTTTCAGGATGTACCTGGGTGCTCCTAGAGAAATGACTCAATCTTCAAGGTCCACCATGGTCTTGTTCATACACTGGGAACCATAATAGCAAGAGTGGTAGGAGTCTGGGAGGGTTGGGTCTCAAATGGTTCACTAAGCTATTGGCAATGCCTGGAGTGGTGCAGACACCACACTCCACGCATGCTTACTAAGCGAAAGGTAGATTCCCAGTCTCTGACTGGAGTAGCGGGGAGACCGCCAACGATATATTCTGCCAACAATATATTCTGCAGCTCTTTCAGTTCCCTTTACAGTCATCACAGTGACGTTACTAGGGTCCTGTTCCCCATAACCCTGGGCTTAATGAAACTCTAGACAGGTATTCTTCATGGTATTTCCTATTACTGCAACGTCTTCTTATCTGACAAGATGTCTCCCAGTAGAATGGTTGTGGAGAAGCAATGGGATTCGAACCTCTTCCCAAGATGGAGGGAGGAAACAGGTAAAAAGAACAGAGAGTGGAGTTTCTTGGGTAGGATGACAAGGTACACAGGAGGAGGCATTTCCCAGCAGGACTCAGTTGGGAAGTTGCAAGGCTAACTGTGGCTCCTTCCATTCATGCCTAGCCATAAACTTCCGCAGGAAACGGTCCCAGCTTACTGTTGGGCCTATCTTTCTCAGTGCATTTGCTGGGATGTGGCTCCTGGGCAGAGCTACTCGTGGGAAGAAAGTCTGGATCTTTTCATTTGAGCTGCACACATGGGAAAGGCAGTTTTGGCACCATCACAACAGCCTAGAGATCGGTACGTTTCCTAGACCTTGACCATGCACACGGCTTAGGTTCCTCCTGCTCCAGGGTTGATCCTAGTGCTCCAGAGCAGGTGCAGATCACACACCACAAGAAGGTTGGAAGAGTTCTTGGAGGTCCCCTTTTTGCAGAGTCCTCCAGCCTGCCAGGACACAGAAACCAGCAGCAACAAAAGTCTGGAACTGATGCTTTAGAATTTTTCCTAAGTGGCCTGATTTTCCCTGCGGATGATGAGCTACAGGGTTCCTGCACCAGCCCATCCGTCACCTCCTGTACCCCTGTAGGGACTTACAGGTCACCTCCATGATGGCCGGATACCCCCTCTGTGGCCACCATTAGAACTTCAGCCTGTGAGGTGAGCTTTTAAAGAAAAACTGGTATTTAAAAACAGGAACTTGCAAAATACATTAACGGGGGAAGTGGGTGATTATTTGTCTTTACTATATATAGGAGACAGTCGGTTTATAACAGAATTATTTTTATATGCTGTTTTTGCCAGAGCAGCCAGCCTGTCTCCTGATGCCAGTATACAACTGATTTTTATAGCATCGCCTCCCTTCCATAGGGTCAGTCAGGAACTGTTCCAGACCTGTCTTGGTTTTCTTGTAGCTGTTCCTGGTGCCCGGCAAGCAGCTCATTATCCAATAAGGTTCAACAAGTTCTCCTGGGGCTAGCTGCTTCCAGCCTGGAGCTGAGGGAGCGTATGGGTTTTCTAGCTGCACAGGGTACCTGGCCGACCCAGGAACATTCTGCTTCGGTGGTGCTAGTCTTCCTCCCCTGTATGGCTGGAAATCCAAGAGCCACAAGAGTGTTTCCTCCCCACCTGGCCTTCTGGAATGATCGGTGTGCAGTTGGAGGAAGCCCGGGCAGGTTCTTAATGTACCTGCAAACGTGAGCCCATTCCTCCTTGATTCAAAGAGCGGCAAAACGTGAAGTTTGGCCAACATCTGCCACGCGAGAAAAAGAGTGTTCTTGGTATTCCTACCATCTGGCTCTCTGCCTCTCAACTGGCTGACTTATTTGGCTCTGGTGGAGTCTTAAGTATGTATTTAAAGAGAGTTATTTTAAAATGAAGCTTATGTCTCTGAGGATGGTAAGGGTTCAGCTGCTCAGTCAAGGGCCTCGCTTTCCAGACTTGGTGCCCACAGTGTCTGGCCAACCTCATTCCCAGCAAGTCACTACCACACCCAGGGTCGGGCATGCTTGAGAATGTGACCTGTGCACTTGTCTCAGCAGCCTTGGCTCATACTATGACACCAGTCAGGATATCTTCGTCCTCTGTACAGATCACCACACCCTAAAGAAGATAAAAATGTCTTTTCTCTACCTAGAGAACAGATACATACTCAATGGATGGCCAGACGGACGGACGGACGGACAGACGGACGGACTTCTCTCACCCCACCTGATCTATTGCATCTGGGGAACTTTAGTGGGTGCCTCCTCCATGCCAGACTTTATTCTAGATACATGGGTTGTATCAAAGCAAAAGAAACTCTTCTCTTGCACACAGAGAGATTGCATTCTAGCAGGGTAAAATAGATAAGCAATAACAAATTATATAAGCACATAAAAACACGAACATATTATATATACATATATGTACATGTGCATGATGCTTCAGGAAAAAGTCAAGAAGATGAAGGATGTGTGGAGATTGGGGCAGGTTGAACTATGTAACAGAGTGTTCACAACTGGCCTCTAGGTCCCTTGTTTGATCCAAAGTTTCACCAGGTCATTTCCTCATGGCTTTATCCTTTATGTGTAAAAATGTATATGTAGACACATACAAGTCACATATATGTCATAGCAGCATCCAAAAGTGGCTTCTATGCCTGCTTATCATCTAACACAAATAAATGTTCAATAAAAAGTAACCAGTTGGGGTCAGAGAGATGACTCATCAGTGAAGAACACTTGCTGCTTCTGAAGAGGTCTCAAGGTCTGGTCCCAGCACTCAGGGAGGGTGATTCACCCCTATCTGTAATATCAGCTCTTTGGATCCCAGGCCTTCTTCTGGCACCCAAGGGCACTGGCACACACACAAAATAAAAATAAATCTTTTTTTAAAAAGTAGCCAGAAGGATGAATGCTTAATTGACTTAAGAGGGTTCTTCCTCTCCCACTAGAAAAATGATAATTGTCCCATTGACCTATTTTACATGTACATTGTCTACATACATACATTAGATACATACTTAAGACTCTACCAGAGGCAAATGCACCATCCAGTTAGGATTTCTATTGTTGTGCTAAACACCATGACCAATAGCAACTTGGGAAGGAAAGGGTTGATTTAGCCTTCGGCTTACAGGAAACAACAATCCATTGCTGAGGGAAGTCAGGGCTGGAACTCAAGCAGGGTAGGAACTTGGAGGTGGGATCAGAAGTGGAGGCCATGCAGGAGGGCTGCTTTCATCTCATGGCTTCCTCAACCTGCTTTCCCATACCCTGCAGGACTACCCACCAGGGAGTGGTGCAGCACCCTGAAGATGGGCCCAACCACATCAACCGCTAATCAAGAAAAGGCTGCTCCCGAGACCAGCCTGGTCTACAGAGCTAGATCCAGGACAGGCTCCAAAACCACAGAGAAACCCTGTCTCGAAAAACCAAAAAAAAAAAAAAAAAAAAAAAGAATCTTGTGTGTGGGGTGTATGTTCTCACTGAGGCTTCCTCTTCCCAGATGACTGTAGCCTATGTCAAGCTGACATAACGCTAGTCAGCACTCCTGTACAACTTGTCTTTTGTACTTCAGGGAGCCAATACTTTTGAGTACTTAATGAAGGGCCTTCACTCTCGCGTTTGGCTTCAGAGCTTAGCTGTCCCAGCAGTCTCTATGAATAGCACATTGTTAAGCATGGGGCTCCTGTCTCTAAAGGAGCAGCTTTTCCTAAGCTGCAGAGATCCTTCCATCCTGACCAGATGTGTCTTGGTCAACATTTGTGCGTCACAGGACTGTTTAACACTTGGTTTCCTTAAAGTGTGAATGTACGTCTACCGAAAGTGATGCTAGGTTGACCTACAGGCTTGCAGTGGGGCTTAGGCAGGCAAATCCCTACCCAGGAAGGAGAGCAAGTGTGAAGTATGAGGCCCAAGTATCTGGATCCTGCCTTGCTCTGTTTCGAGGGGAGAGCACATGGCCTCTCTACACTCTTTTGGTTCTTTTTCCGAGCACGAGACACAGTCAGCCTTGTGTGTTGAGAAGCGTAGAGGAACCCCTCTCTATGTTATGGATCAACTAAGCCTCTGTTCCTCAGACCCTCCTCATAGACCAGTCACCACGCTTAGTCTATTTCCCAGTATCTCAACTGAACTCTCCCAGCAGTTCTGGGATGTAGTGGTCACTGTCCCCTTATTAGGGATGAGGACACACTTTGAGGTCCGAAGTCTACCACAGTTGCCGGGATGGCGAATGGTAAAACCAGAGCTTGGACTCAAGTTTTTTTTTGATTCCCAAAACTGGATATTTAACCAGGAAAGGGGGAGATAATTTTTCCCCTGGAGAAATGGTACGTGGTCAGGGGAGTAGATAGGCAGGCTGTAGGAATGTGAGGGTGCAGGCAGAGAGGGAGTCTTACAGTTCAAGGGGCACAAACACAGAAAAGCTTGGTGTGTCAAGGTTACAGGAGGCTTTCTTTCTCTTTCCATTTTCCCTTCCCTTTCTATTTCCTTTAGTTTTCTTCTCCCGCAGCCCTTGTCCCTTCCCTTTTACTTCCTTTATTTTTATTTTTAATTGTGTGTATTCATAAGTGTCTGTGTGGGAGTGTGCACTTGTGAGAACAGTTGCCAAGGAAGGCCAGAAAAGGCTCTTGAATTTCTATGGGCTGGAAATGGAACTTGGGTACTCTTAACCACAGAGCCATTTCTCTTCTCTCTCTCCCCTCCCTCCCTGACTCAACTGTGGGGCAGGCTACCCTTGAATTCTTCATCTTTCTGCCTCCCCCTCCTGAGTGCTGAGATTCTAACAACACCATGGCTGATTGGAAGGTTCTTTACTGTCTGTGCCCGCTAGTCTTATGTCAACTCGACACACAAACTAGAGTTATCTGAAAGGAGGGAACCTCAGTTGACAAAATGCCTCTATAAGATCTAACTGTAGGGCATATTCTAAATTAGTGATTGATGGGTGAGGGCCCAGCCCATTGTGGGTGGTGCCATCTCTGGACCGGCGGTCCTGGGTTCCATAAGAAAGCAGGCTGAGCAAGCCATAGGAAGCAAGTCAGTAGGCAGTACCCCTCCATGACCCCTGTGTCAGTTCCTGCCTTCAGGATCCTGCCCTGTTTGAGTTCCTGTCCTGACTTCCTTTAGTGATCACCTGTGCTGTGGAAGTGTAAGCCAAACAAACCCTTTCCTCCCCAACTCACTTTTTGATCCTGGTGTTCCAGTGCAGCACTAGAAACCCTAACTCAGACACTGATGTTGATGTGTATTTGTGATTCCTACTTGTCAGGTGAGACTGAAGAAAGAAGGTCTAAGTTAGTCTTAAACCAAGAATGAGTAGTAATCCAGAGTACTCCATGCTGAGGCAGAGGACTACAATGCAGGAGTTCAGTCCTTTGTGACCAAAGCCCTGGTCCCTGCAACTTCTCCAAGGATGTATAAGAGGCCCCGCTGAGGGAGGACAAATGACCCCCCGCCCCACTCAAATCATGGAAAATGGCATTAGACCCAGAGTGACATTCTAGGAGCTACAGTAGCATTTGGGGGTCCCCATTCTGTGACTTTAGACTTGGAAAAGTCTGAAAATAAAGCATCGTGTTGATACATTTTGGGATTAATCATTTTCTCATTGTACGAGAGTACTTCAGTCATGGGTGTTTGTTTGGCACATGTAGTCTTAAGACCAATTTAACACTATTTAGCCTTAGTTTTCATTTAAAACACAATTTTAAAAAATGCAGAGTGTGAAGCCTAAATATGAACAGTTTTTACGATTATCCGACGCGATAGGTTTATAAGAAAATTTCTTCTTTCTGTCCCGTGCGCTTTTGTGAACGTAGCCAAGGCTCTTCCTTTTCTTCCTCCACCTGCCGTGTCTACCATTCCCTGACTGTTGGCAGGTTTGATTGTTTAATCAGCTGCAATCCATCATTTATCTCTCTTGAAGACAGGCTTTCATCCTGTTAACCTCAAAACCTTAGTCTAGTCATGTTAGGGTTTGAGTGTGACATCTGGCCCACTTTCTGTCAACCACTGTCACCTGAAAAGTCACCTTCCAAGATGCCGAGAAGCATTTTGTGTCATCTATAGTCCTTTCTACTAGTCTGTATCCATTGCTGAGTATCACTCTGGTCTGGATGGATATTTAGGAATCCTAATTCTCTATCTAACGTTTCCTTGTTTCCCATTCAGATCTTCCAATCTTTAGTGATTGAGTTCAATAAAATAACTCACTTAAAAATAAGTAGCCCCTTGACCAGCTACCTTGGATTTAGCTCCCTTAAGCCTGGTGGAGCGGATGGCAGTTGTGTTGGTTGTGTGGATTCCCTGGGTGCCTCTGCTCAGGGGGTGCACAGATTTCTCTACACTCACCTTGTCTGTCGCCTCATGGCAACTGTCCTTGAACCTGTGCCCTCATTTCTGCGTGTGGCCGAGAGTTGTGGGCATGCCTATGGAGTGAGTGCGATAAAAAAAGGTGATTTTCCTTTCCACCTGCCCTTTCTTAGGGGTGTTTGTTTTCTTTGGCTCTGCCCTCACTCTTCCTCAGACCCTGACTACACCCACCAATGCAGACATGTCATCACGTTTAACCCCCTCCCGCTTCCATGTCCGATGCCAGCTCATAGCAAGACTACAGTGTTGTTTTCAACACCCCTAACACTCAAACCAAATTTATTTCTAGAGTTCATACCTGTTCAAGCAAACCACTGGCTGAGCTTGATGGATCCTCCCTGTCCCAAACTAGATCCTTTGTTTTTCTATAACATGTCTTCTGTTTCTATCTACCAGTCCTGAAAATCATGGGCATTCAGGAAATACTGGCTAAATAAGTCTCAACCCCTCATATTACAGATTTACCTTCTTGACTTTGGATTTCAAGTTCCCCACACCCAGAAAGACAACTGTTGCTCATTCTTGCTCCATATATGACTCTCAGCATTGAATCTTTACATTTGTGTTACTCATCCAGAGTTCCTTAGAACCCAGGAAACTAGAAAGGGACCATTGGTTCAGGAAGAAGAAAGATCTTAAGGGGGGGGCAGAATACAGATGACATGAAGGGGACATGGAATGGAAGGATAGGGTAGATGGGAGAGGAATAACAAATACTAAGGATATTTGAAAATTTATATGGGAGACAATTACATATATATATATATATATATATATATATATATATATATATATAATTAGAATTACCCTACATAGGAAATAATCATTCTCTCAGAAACCATAATTTGCAAAAACAAACAAAAAAAGTACAGTAGCAGGTGTAGTGTAATGTAGGATACTGTCTTAGGGTACAGCGAGGAGGCACCATGACCATGACAACTCTTATTTAATTGGGGCTGGCTTACAGTTTCAGAGCTTTAGTCCTTTATCATCATGGCGGAAAGCACAGCGATGTGCATGTAGACATGGTGATGGAGAAGGAGCGGAGAGTTCCAGATCTGGATCCATAGGCAGCAGGAAGAGACTGTCACACTGGGTGCAGCTTGGGCATTTAAAACCTCAAAGCCCGCCCCTAGTGACACACTTCCTCCAAGTCCACACCAACTCCAACATGGCCATGCCGCCTAATAGTGCGCCTATGGGCCTATGGGGGCCATTTTTATTCAAACCACCACAGATACCTTCTCAAGGAACTGATCAGAGGCCTCCTGGAGACCCTTCAACATTACAGGCTACCACCATTGTTCTTGGTTGGCCACCAGAACTTGATGGCAAGACCCTATTACTGAAGATATTACGTCAGTTTCTGCCTCGAGGCACAAACTTGAACTCCACCCTGACTTCCTTCAGTGATGGAGTGTGATCTAGAAACATAAGCTGAATAAACATTTCCTTTCTCAAGTTGCTTTTGGTCATACTGTTTATCACAGCAACAGAGAGTAAATTGTGGAAGAGGGAGGGACAAACCTACCATTTTATCACAGGCCTGCTCTCCTATGTCCCCCAAAGTCTCACATATTTGAGTGCTCGGTTCCTCATTGGTAGCGCTGTTTGGGAAATTTATGGAACTTTTGGGTGTGGAACCTTGCTGGAAGGAGTAATCACTGGGGACAGGCTTTGAAGTTTATAGTCTGGCCTCACTTCCTGTTCTGTCTCTCTCCCTCTCCCCTTCCTCCCCCTCCCCCCCACACTTCCCATATGCAGAGGGAAGTAATTCTCTTCTTACTCACTGCCAGGCTGGCTTGCAGCTTCTACTGCCATGCCTTCTGCACCTTATGGCCTCTATCTCCCTGGAACTGTATTCAAAGTCCCTCTTCTCTAAGCTGTGATTGCCACAGCAGCAGAGGAGTAACCAGGACATCTCCCCCAACTGCTCACTACTTAGTGATATGAATCCATTCATGGCTGCTCTGTTCTTACAACTCCATTTGTTGAGCCCAGGCTGGCCTCAAACTCATAGAAATGTCCCTGCCTCAGCCTCCTGAGAACAGGATTAACAGGTATGAGCCATCACAGCCAGCTAATCATCTCTTGAAATCGCTACATCACAGTACTACATTGGCAATTAATTTTCAACATGAGTTTTGGAGGAACCATTCAAACAATAGCAGAGGCTCAGAGCATAGACTTTCCCCAAACTACTTACTCAATTAGTTAGATGCCGCAGTCATGTATGAATTACATCTCTCTGATTCCCAAAGCCATACTTCTTTTCATTGCAGAGGGCTGATGGGAACTGAACCCATTTTAACTGCTTTCAACAAGCTTCAATCATAGGTCTTATTTGCAAGGAAACTAGAAACCATCCCAATGACACAACTTAAAGACACCCTCAAAATTCTGTGGTCTATAACAATATGTCCTTGTTTCTTGTTCACATGTTCGTGGTCTAACAAGGGTTTGGCCAATCTATGCTGAGTTCTTCTTGGCATAGCTCTGTACTGTGGCTTGCATCCAGTCAGCGCCTGAGTCTTCCATTATCATGGATCCAGTGTCCCTGCGGGGCATGCTCTTCTCTTGGCAATGAAAGGAATACAAATAGGATGAGCGGAAACACAGAACACTCAAGGCCTCTGCTTGGAAGGTGTTCATTGTTCCAGCTGCCTACATTCTACCGGATGGGGCAAGCCACGTCTTGACCACTGGGGTACCAAGTACACTCCATCTCCACACGGGGGTGAGGACTGCAAGGTTACATGGCAACAGATGCGGATTCTGGGAGGCATGAGCAACTGGTGCATGCTTAGAATGTAGGCAGTGTACCATGTGCTTTACAGACATCTCCATGACCCCCCACCCCACCACCATTCTGTGAAGCTTGATTGTTCTTATTCCTATTTTTTTTCTTTCTTTTGGTTTCTTGAGATAGGGTTTCTCTGTGTAGACCAGGCTGGCTTTGAACTCACTGAGATCTGCCTGCCTCTGCCTCCCAAGTGCTGGGATTAAAGGCGTGTACCACTACCTGACTGTTATCCCTATTTTTCTTTCTTTTGTTGTTGTTTGGGTTTGTTTTGTTTTTTTGAGACAAGGTTTCTCTGTAGCTTTGGAACAGGTCCTGGAACTAGCTCTTGTAGATCCGGCAGGCTTCAAACTCACAGATTCACCTGCCTCTGCCTCCCAAATGCTGGAATTGAAGGCGTGCGCCACCACCACCACCGGACTGTTATCCCTATTTTTCAGTGAAGCAATCTACATTCAACATTAACTCCCAAGAGAGTTAGTGAACTCTTAGGTGCACACACCCAGTTCTGTGTAGCACCAAGACCCATGTTCTTAACCTGGACTCAACTCCACTGAATGAACTGAAAAAATGGGAAAGAAGAGTGTTAGCTATGATTTTCGGGCACTAGAGCTGGTAGGTAAGCACCAGGAGACACAATTAGATGCATTTTCAGTGAGCGAGAGGAAACTATTCAAGCTTGAGTTTCTTCTTGTGTCAAGGATAGATGCTTTGTAAGAACTCTAGGAGAAAGCCTACTTTCACCATGGGACCCTCAGCAAGGGTTGGCTATGTTCAGCCACCCCTTCTGCTCCCAATCTTGATGTACAGAGACCTTAATCCTCAACATCTTTATACCCCAAACTCTGGTTTGATCCCCTTCATGGATGGTTGGGTTCTTCCCTCACAAATGCCCCTGAAATCCTATTTCTCATTCATGTTGTTCAGACAAAGTCTGATGTCAACCACATATTGTCCTTACTTTGAGGGTAGATTTCTCAATGTCTGGCATCCTGAGGAGTGATAACTTCCCAAGGACCATTCTAGAACAAGTTTGAAAGAAGCATCTCTCTCTCTCGCTCTCTGTATGTGAGCGTGAGTGTGTTATACACACGTGTGTGTGGGTGAATGGTCATGCAAGTGTAACTAAGGGCCAGAAGAGGTTACCAGGTACCCTTCTCCACATTCTTCCACTGACAGGGTCTCTCACTGCATCTGGAGCTAGGCTGGTGGTCAACAAACCCTGGCTCTCCTGTCTCTCTTTCCTACACAAAACTAAGGTTCTAGACATATATGTGACACCCAAATTATTATGCGGGAGTTGGAATTCAGACTCAGGTCTCATGCTTGTGGAGAAAGTGGTCCTACCTCTGAGCCATCTCCCCACCCCCACTCACAATCATTTCTGAAGGAGATTGGGCGTGGGGGGGGGAATGAACATGGCCCAGAAGACCTGATTTCTTTGTTTAAAACCTGACTGTCAGGTCAAGGGAGGGTCACAAGGAGAACCCCGGCTTTCATCAAGGGCTTTGACACAGGCTTTCATGATCTCTTTCAGAAAAGCATTGAGAAACACAAGCCGACAAAGAGACCAGTGCCTGGCTGGTTAGAGACTTGTGATGTCAGGAATCACAGGTGCTCCCCCAACCAGAGTGCGGCTGCCAGTATCAAACAATAGAACTCTGTCCTCTGCCGGGACCTGCCTGGGCTTTCTTCCTCTCCCTGCCTCCCCACCTTTCTCTTTCTCTCCCCTCTCTTCTCTGTTTGAACAACTTGGATGAAGATAGCGGACAGCCGTTTATAAAATTGGGGACTGGCATAAGCAACAGGGAACTAGACCAATTTAACAAAATAAGAGGGTCAATACTTTAAAACTGTTCATTACTACAAGGACAACACCTTACGAGGTTCGTCTCTAGAAAACTCGATCTTCCTCAAGTCTCTGAACAACTCCGTGAGGGAGGTGGGGCCAAATGTTCTCATTTCCAGAGAGGCCTAAAGCTTCAGCAACTTCCCCAAGATCACACAACACTATATTGCAACGCCCTGGTTTAAAATACGCTTTTATCTTTTCCTTCTGATTCCAAATTCTATCCTGTTTAAAATGGGCCGAAACACATGGTGTAGTTCAGTGGTAGGGTGCTTGCTTCACATGTGTGAAGAAAGTCCTGGAGTCACATGTACCTACATACCACCTGCCGATAATCCCAGTATATGGGAGGAAAAAGCAAGTTGATCAGAAATTCAAAGTGTTTCTCTTGGCTACCTAGTAAGTTCAAGATCAGCCTGGGCTACATGAAAATCTTTCTCAAAATAATTAAAGTAAAATGAAACAAAACACACAAGAGAAAGGAAATATAAACAGATGATGATGGTGATGGTGGTAGTGATGATGATGATGATGACAATCAAAGCCAAGCCAAGGTTGGGAGGAACTTGAAGTATCAGCTGCCACGGAATTCTGTCAGCATTGGCCACCTGACCCACAGTTCTATAATGGAACTTCTGGCCTCACTGTGACTGCTGCCATCCTCCTGCCCAGCCTGATGCCCTCCAGGTTGCTGCTATGGCTTGTCTAGATGGAGAGGAACAGGATTCTACTTTGGCCGCCACTTTCATAAACCAACCTTGGTTTATTCTTGGTTTAGCTCAGGGGAAGCTGCAGCAAAGTAGAAAAGAAGCACATGAGCTTAGAAGTCCCTGTAATCTGTTGAATGTTCTTGAGCAAGCCTTTCCAAGCCTCAGTTTCTTTCTCTGCCAAAGGAGAGGACACACCTCTCAGTAGGTAGCTCTGAGGACTACGTGGGAACCCCGGGAAGAACATGGCAAAATTCATCTTCAGATCAGGCGAGTCCCAGGCTACTGCACGGCCGAGACACGATTGTCATGTTCTCATCTGCCATGGCATACCCTTCCATCCATATAAGAGCAAGGCCCTGGTGGAAGCCATCTTGAAGACCTGAGTAGGTTTTGTCGATTCTGGTAGAAGGCCTTCCTTACTCACAGCGTGAGGGAATGCCTGGCACAGGGGTGGCCGTTTTTCTTCTGCTGTAGAGTATGGCAGAGAGTGGAGATAATGGTAGGACCCTCTGGTATTTTGTAATTTCATGCAGACTTACCCTTTCTAGGGGCACCAGGCAGGCAGATGGATGGAGTAACACCCTCCTCTCCTTTGCATCTTGAGAGGGGACAGAGAAGAGGTGGACAGGAAGCAGGTCCAAAAGTTGTGGGGAACAAGCACCCTCGTGAAGGTCTCAGTGTTTTGTTTTGTTTTTTTTTTTTTTTTTTTTTTTTTTTTTTTTTTGACTTTTTCTGAGTCCTTCTGGCTTCTCTGGCTTCCAGGTGGCACAAGGAAGCTACTGTTTGCCTAGACTTTGGTACTTTCTTCTGTTTGCTTTAAGCCTTATCAGGACCAGGTGTTTCTCTTGGTTTTTGAAGTTTCTACCGGTAGAAGTTAAGTCATTTGGCCCATAAAACCCTACTGTAAATAAGACATACAATTTTATATATCATAAAAGTCAGCACAAATTACTTTCAAAGCAATCATTTGAAACTGTATCCAGGGAATAAGGACTTACCTATGGGAAGAAATAAACTCCTTTGGCTGCTAGATTATAGAGGTGATTAATTTCTTTTGTTCAGAAGAGATGTTGACTTAACCCAGTGCTCCAGCGAAGCATGCTGGTCAGAGTCTGTGTTAAACTCTGCCTCTGAGGTCCATCCAGCCTCTTCAGCACGGGACACTGGTGCTTGGTGCTGGTCCTCTAGCCTTACATTCAAAACTTCACCTTCCTGTCAATCACTCTTAGCCCCCTTTACAAACCAGTTGCATGCTTTCCGCCTGCTTCAGCCTCCACACACTGCCGGTCCTTCCTCCAGCTGACAAACACTTTTGCTCACAAAGCCAGTTTCATCCAGTTCTCTTCCCTCTATTAATCTATTTTGGGTCCACTAGAATGGCACACTTCTTATTTCTCACCTTCCCCCACCCTTTTCTTCTTTTAATGGTTTTTAAGGCCCAATCAGTATTCCATAATGCGCTTAACTGTATGATAGGTTAATGATTTTCAGTAAAGGAACAGAGGAACGATCCTGAACGTGGTCCAGTTTACAGACCTTCTTTCCCCTGCACCTCATGGCCATTTCAACAGTCTCATGGTCTGCTTTCTGTCAGTAGAGACCGGTTTGTCCAGGTGTGTCACAGGACTGCCCTCCAGCGTATGCTCCCCACGGGGTGGTGTCTTTCTTCCCTCAGCCTGAGGTGTGAAGCTCTTTGAGGTGCAGACGGTAGGAGCTGCTCCTTCCTTTTTCCTCCTGAATGTACTCAGTGTGCGCATGCGCCTTGCACTCCGTTCTCTTGCACCAGTTGCTGGATACTTGGGCCGCTTCCACCTCCTGGCTGTTGTGAATGGCATTGACCAATATGACACTCTATGGACCTATTTTGATTTCTGTGGAAACCCACTCAGTAGTAGATTTGATGGGCGCATTTCCTCTTAGCAGTACTTTTTATAGTGTCATGATTGTCCATGCTTTTTGGAACATTTACAAATTCAGTCGTCACCATTCAGTTGTGAAATCTTCTCTGTCGTAGGATGTGCTGATACATATCTGACTATTCTTTCTATCCGTTTGACTCTATGAAGACAATCTCTTGGTTAAAAGAAAGGTCCTAGCCCCCAGTTCTCAGTATTGAATGTGGGGATTCATGCATGCTAGCCAAGTTTCCTACCACTGAGTTACATCCCAGACATAGCCCCTCTCTTTATTTTATTTTGAGACAAGGTTTTCCTAAGGTAGACCTTGAACTTATAAATTTTTTTTTGTATCAGCTACCATAGTGGGTAGAATTACAGGCCTGTACTACTAGACCCATAAGCATTTTAAAGATTATGTTTTAGGAGCTGGGTAGATGGGTCAGCATTTATGAGCATGTTCTGCTTTTACCGAGGATCTGAGTTCAGTCCCATATTGAGTGGCTCACAACCAGGAGATCTAACGCTCTCTTCTGGCCTCCGTTAGCAACTGCACTCATGCACATATACGCACATGTACAAAATAAAAATGAAATCAAACCCTTAACATTTCTTTTGAAATTATGTTTTAAATGCCCCCATTTGAAAACCCCAGACAATGACGACTCAGTTTGGAATCAGGAAAAAAATTGGGTTTGATTTCAGTCTCTGTTGCTCACCTGTGAAATCCTTTGGACAACATTCCTTCATCCCTCAGAGACTGTGTTCTCTTCAGTGAAGCGGCAGAATGAGGCTTACATTGCCTCGTCAGAGCACCCATGTCCCAGTAATTTGCCCAAACCGGCTCCAAGCGGCTCAGTCTCAGAGTCAGTCTTGAAAAGCCCTGGCCACAGATAATGGAAACTCATCTCGCTCCTCCCCTCTGTCTCCTGAAGGACAGTACAGAGGGCAGAAGACACCATGCCCCCCAATAAAGAGTTCTCTCTCAGCACCCCAACGTACCTCAGCTCCTCAGTTCCTAACCCCCAATCCCGGTGGCTTATTTCTCTCCTTTCCTCAATGCTTTCCTTGGCCTCTGATTTTGTAAATCCATGCAGCTTCTCTCTCAGGAGAAACAATTCTTCCTGAAAGAAGAGGATGACAGGGTGGTAACCCCAGACTGGATCAGTGGGGGGGACCTAAGGGTTTCATCTCACACACATTCTAAGATGCAAAATACAATAAAAAATATTAGTGTTCTCCTAGTCATTGAGATTGTCAGGAATGGGGGGCCTTGTACTCCAAAGAACTGAATATATTAACATTTTAGAGTAAAAAAAAATCCATAATATTGCATTAGCTTTAACATTTTTGATGTAAGATTACCTCATGCTTTTCAGCTGCCATTGGCCATTTCCTTGCTTCTGACGCCTTTTAAATCTCACATTCAGAGTGCTGTTAGGTAAAGATGGACTGTCCAGTTCACCTGTGTCAGGTGTTATATGTACTGTGTGCCACAGTCAGGGACTAGGGTTGTCTGGTCACTAGATGGAGCAGCAGCATGGACAGCTTAGCCACGGGAGAAAGAAGGAGTCTGGGAGAGGTCAGGCCTATGGCCATGTATTCTCTGAGTTCCCGACTTAGGAGACGGAGGCAAAAGAGGCTCAGCTTGCCACTTACACCGCTTTCATCCTTGTGTGGTACACACTTGCCAGGCTGCTTTCTGGGCACACTGGCTTCTTCCAAACCATTTTTAACATGGAGTTCCCTATGGAAACCATATGGCATGCTGGAAGCCGTGCCCTGCCTTTGTGTGACATTTATTCCCTATCTCTTTTCTAAACACTAAAAAAAAAAAATTTATGTGTGTGGTTACTTTAAGAGAGGTCAGACAAAAGCCCCCAAGAACTGGAGTGACAGATGGTGTGGGTCACCATGTGGATGTTGGGAATTGAACCTGAGAAAGAAAGTTGTGGTTGTAACTGCTGTGCCATCTCTCCGGATGTTCTCCCTGCATCCTGAACACCGTCTGCAGTGCCCCTCAGTGTGGTCATAACTGAAGTAGGATGAAACAGTTTTGAGCGGTGTCAAGCGATGGTATACCACTCTGACCCGTGGACTAGTGGCGCCATGAATATAGGATAATATTATGACAAGGGAGTTAAAAGCACAGAAAATGAAAACAATATAGCAGCCTGTTATGGGAATCTTGAACAGGAACGACTTCAGAGCAGTTAGGATCTGTTTGTAAAAGCATACGCGGTCCAGGCAAAAAACAATGGGTGCTTACTCCCAATAAGCAGCCTGCTGGGGAGGGGCAGGAAGTCTTCGGATCTTCCTCTGAAGTGGGTTTGTGCTGGAGAGAGGAAGGCTTGTAGAAGGCACAGAGGCTGAGCTTGGCTGTCGGAATCCCATCCAGGTCAGCCGAGGGTTAGCCAGACGCTGCAAGGGTTTCTTTCTCTTTTGCTTCCTCTTTGTGGATGCAGGCTTAGTGCATGTTGTGATAGTTTTTGACTTGATGGTAACGGTTTTGGGAAGCCTGAGGATGTGGACAAGATGGAAAATTGTAGACAGTTCCAGGCAGCGTGCAGATCAGGCATGCTCTGAGGATCAGAGGGTGTGCGACACAAAGGAGGCCATAAAGGTCTCATCAAGAAAGACCGCAATGGTTTACAAAACTTTGAACTATCAATAACAGAATGAAGAGAGTCCAAATATTGGTCTATGGAGGAGCTCCATCTTGGAATTTTAGAAACATCAGCAACACATAGCTCATATTTCCTCAGTAATGGAGTAGCTAGAGTTAAGTGGAAGCCAGGCATTTCTAGAGTTTAAAGTCAGTATGTTAGTTTCTCACTAGTTTTATTGTCAATTTGACACAACCTAGATAAGAGAGAACCTCAGTTAAAGAGTTGCAAAACCAGCCTAGCCAGTGGGCATTATCTTGATTGTTAATTGATATAGTTAGGAAGGTAATGAGTCTTTCTCTGTCCCACTAGCCAGCTCCCAAATAATGACGTGGAGGCGTCTTATTATGAAAGCTTGGTCTATAGCTTAGTCCTTTTCCTAACTAGTTCTTATAACTTAAGCTAACCCATTTCTTTTCATCACATGATTAATGACTGTTACCTCTTCTCCTGCATGTCCTGCTTCTTCTACATCTGGCTGGAAACTTCACCTTTTTTCTTCCCAGTGTTTTCTCTCTGTCCAGAAGTCCCGCCTATACATCTTGCCAGCTTTTATTACACCGATCACAGTAATACATCTTTATATGGTGTGCAAATGTCCTACAGCATGGGACCAAATCACTATCCCAAGATAAAAGGTCCTGGACTGCATAAGAAAGGAAGCTATGAGTGAACCCGTGAGCAAGCCAGAGAACAAGCCAGCAAGCAGTGTTCCTCCACGATTTCGGCTGCAAGGAGCTCTTGCCCCTTTTGGCTTCCATGTGCTCCTGTACTGAGCGCCTGCCCCATATGGCTGCCCTGTGCATCTGTTCTGAGCTCCTGTCCTATGTTCCTGCCTTGGTTCCCTGAGCTCTCTTGTGCTCCTGCCCTGAGTTACTGCCCTGTGCTCCTGTCCTGAGCTTCCCTATGCTCCCTTGTGCTCCTGCCCCGCCTGCCCTGTGTTCTTGCCCTGAACTCCTGCCCTGAGCTCCCTGGATGACATACTATGAACTGTAAGATGAATTAAGTTCTTTCCTGCCATAAGTTTCTTCTGGCCAGAGTGTTTTGCCACAGCAGCAGAAATCAAATTGGAGTAATGAGTTCCTTAGATCTGTGACAAAGACAGTGGAAAGCAAATGGAAAGGTTTGTTTGGGCTCACAGTTTAAAGAGGCACAGTCCTTCATGGTGGAAAAGTGTGATGGGAAGATGTGGCGGGAATATAGGGTAGTTTGTCATACTGAATCCTTGGGAAACACAGATTATTGTTGTTGCCCAGCATACTTTCTCCTTTCCTCTCTTGAAAGAGAACTTTTTTTTTTGAGAATTTCATATATAAAGATACTGTGCTTTTTCCACGTTTTATTTAATCTGAGACTCTTGCCCAAGGATGCTGCCACTGCTGTTCAGGGACAGTCATCCCTTCTCAGTTAGACCTCTCTAAAAACATACTCTAAATACATTCCTATAGAGTAAGGTTCTGGCTAAACTTATGCCAAGCTGACATACAAACTAGAGCTATCTGAAAAGAGGGAACCTTTTCAGGCTGAGAAGATGCCTCCATAAGATCTGGCTGTAAGGCATTTTCTTAATTAGTGATTGATGGGGGAGGACCCAGTCCATTGTAGGTGGTTTTGTCTCATGGCTGGTGGGACTGGGTTCTATAAGAAAATGGGCTGAACAAGCCAGGAGGAGCAAGCCTGTAAGCAGCACTCCCCCGTGTCCTCCGCATCAGTTCCTGCCTTCAGGTTCCTACCCTGTTTGAGCTTTTATCCTGCCTTCCTTTGATAATGAACAGTGATAACAGGTATTATACACCAAGTAAACCCTTTCCTCCCCTGTCTGCCCATGGTGTTTCATCAATAGAAACCTTAAGTAAGATAAGCAACATTGCACACATACAAAAAGTTATCAGATACTGTTGAAATCTCATATATTATTACCCAACCACAAGGAGCATAACACAGTCCCTCATTTAAGAGACCACAGAGCTCCTGTTCCTCACTTCCAAGCCTCAACATACTACTGTACAGACATCTGAGAGCTCCCTAAAGGTTCCTTCCACTGACTGCTTGAGGAACCAGACCATCCCCCCTCCCCCCATCTTGGCCGCACACACAGCTTCTGCTGTTAATTCCCACCAGTAGTTTCTAGAAACAATGAAAAAAATATCTTTGTGTAAAATAAAACCCCTTTCCAGTCACAAATCTGGTCTTGTGGACCCAAGATGCTTCCAGCAACCTACTGGGGGAAAATAAGAAGCTTTTGACTGTCCCCATCATGAGCCTTTTATGATTACCAATGAGATGACACACAAACACTCTGCTGGTCGAATGTCAAAGCAGGCCCCCTACAGCACCTCTCACACCATTGCTCCACCCCCATGTCCTCTTCTACACAGAACCGCTCCCTCTCCTACCAAGTCATGGTTTCTAGACTTACTTGCAACTTCAAGACTTAAGTCCAAGCCCACAGTTTCTCAATTTTGACATTCCCCAGACTCAGGACAAGGCAACACTTTCTGTAATGACTGGGTTCCCAATTCAGGGAAACTTTGAGACTTCTGAGAGCTTGAGTTCTGGGACAGCTTGAATTTCCTTCCTCTTTTTTGTTTTTGAGACAGGGTTTCTCTGTGTAGCACTGGCTGTCCTGGAACTTGCCCTGTAGACCAGTCCAACAGGCCTCAAACTCAGAGACCTGCCTCCTGTGTGCTGGGATTAAAGGTGTGCACCAGCGCCACCACACCCGGCTCCTTCCTCTTTCTTGATCTTTGTGTTTGAGGAAGGTTTTTCCTTTATTTGAATCATTGTTAAAATGTTTGTTGTTGTCATCATTAACAAAATCACTGCTAAAAGTAAAACAACCCTTGCCTATCTGCTAGAGTTTGGACTTTGAATATATTCCCCACAATGTATTAAAGGCTTTATTTCAAACTTGGAGATACTGAGAGATGGGGGAAGCTCTAAGGGGTATGAATTTGTCTGTGGAATTCTGGTTATTGTGGGCTTGTCCTTGAAGAGGAATACGGTACCTGGGTCTCTCTGTTTGTGTCCTGACCATGGGGTGGATGTCTTTACTCCCATCATACACCTACCATGATGTGCTAGCTCATCATAGTACCAAAGTAGCTGGGCCAATCAGTCATGGACCAAAAGTTCCCAAACTGTAAACTGAAGAAATCTTTTCTGAGTTATTATCTCAGGTATTTGTTTCAGCCATAGAAAGCAACTAACATAACTTCCCACTCTGGCCTCACCTTTGTGTTCCCTCTGGGGCCTGGGTTTCCCAGAGTCCTTGAACATTTCCAGCATCCTGGGGATGATCACGCAGAGCACACCCAACTAGATTCAGCCAACAGTCATTGTGGAACAGTCACTCTCTGGGTGTGGAAGGAACGAGACTAGGAAGGAAAGAACTGGGTTCAAGTTCTAGCTCATATACGTACCAGTGTAGCCAATCCTGGGCAAAGAGCACCCCCTCGGTGGGTCTCAGTTTCCTCAACAGCAAAGGAAACATCAGACTATAGGATTGGTTTTAGAGCCAGGCAGCTGATGTTCTGCAGAGACAGGGTAAATGTGATGGTTAGTCTTCCTGGTCAGTTTGACAGGATTTAGAATCGCCAAGGAGTTACTCTATAGTTTTCCAACAACATTAGGAAGAGCCTGTGGACCTTCTATATGCGTCACTATAAGAATGTCACGCTATGGCAGATGCCTTGGATTCACTTGAATTAGCAACTTGAATTCACATAACATGTATATTAGTAACTTTTCTATTGTACAAAACACCTTGATCAAGTCAATTTATTTAATAAAAAAAAGAATTATTTGGGCTTCCAGTTCCAGCGGAACCATTATGGTGGGGACACAGCAGCAGACAGGCAGCAGCTGCGGTGCGATTTCCAAAGCAGCTTGGTTTCTAGCGTGTACTCCAGATTTGGAGGGTGGGAGCAGCTATTTTCCTATTGTGTAGAAGATTTCTTTAAGACAGAGATAATATATTTACTTTGTTAGAAGATTTTAAATTATGGATTTAATTTTTAGAATCTTTCATAAAATTACAGTTTTTATCCCTTTTCTTTTGGGCAACATTTCATTTAGTGTTTTAGATTTTCTTAGAATTTTCTGCCTTCCGTTTGGTAGGTCCAGTTCTAGTTGTCACGCCTGTTACTTGTTTTGCCAGTGAAGAAAGGTTTCCCTCAGGGTGAGGAAACAGCAAGCATACAGGGAGGAAGATCCCCTACCAAGCAAAGAAAGGGAACCAGGACCTAAAAGCCACGCTCTATCTTTTTAATATTCACATAATCACAGTTGTATTTACTCCAGTCACACATAATGCAGGTTTTTGGGGTTTGGTTTGGTTTTCTTTTTTTCTTTTAGTTTTTAGAGATAGGGTCTCTCTGTGTAACAGTCCTGGCTATCCTGGAACTTGCTTTGTAGACCAGGCTGGCCTCCAATTCACAGAGATCTGCCTGTCTCTGCCTCCCAAGTGCTGGGATTAAAGGTGTGCACCACCACTGCCTGGCATAATGGGGCTTTAAAAATATTATTACTCCTTTCTCTTTGGATTGAGATCACTAGAGGTTTGTCAGCTTTACATGACTTCAAGAATAGCTTGGGATTTATGCATCCCGTCTATTGCACGTGTATATTTACAGGTATTAATTTCTGCCCTGATATTATTTCCTCTTCTTTGGAGTTAATTTATTTATAGTCTCCCCCAATGCTGGCAGTGCCAGTCTCTGAGGTCTCAGACCTGGGCAGGGCATTTCTAACTCTTCCTATGCGGGTTGAAAGCTAGCTTTAACGCTCTTGTCAAAACAGAGGCTCAGGGACACCAAGGTGTGTCTCAAGCTCCGCGAAAAAAGCGGCTCAGCCATCTAAGCTCTCACTTTCTTCTATATTTGGCCTGGAGAGAGGACTTCCTTGCTCCCCAGCTTGGTGATAGATTTACAGAAATGATTTTTAAAATGTTTTACGGATGGTAGGAGAGCTGCTCTGGTCACCTTGTTCCACTGCATTGCACGAGACAGCAGTCACTCTGGTTCTCTCTTTCTCTTTTCCTCCCCAGTTCTCACCAGCGTTTTGCTTCCAGGCCTTTGGACTCGCATCTGATGCCAGCATCTTGTGTGTCTTCTTAAGGTGGCTTTGTAGACTCTGAATGTGCCTCTAAGCCTTAAGGACTCTTTGTGTTGTTTGTATTGGTGGCTTCTGATGACTTTCCAGGTTTACAGGTCAGATCACTCTGAAGAGAGGATTTCAGGGAGAGGAAAGAGGTAGAGGGGGAGATAAAACAAAACTCACTACGTGTACCCAGATTAGAGATGCTCTAATGTCAACACACACACACACACACACACACACACACACACACACACACACACAGAGGTCATGGGTCACATCATGTCCCAGCTTTATGAAGTCAATTTCTCCCCCAACAAGTCAAAATGTTCTGTGAACAACCTTTCCTTTCTCTCCAACTTAAAATGTAAATAATAAAAATTAGGTACTTTATAGAAAAATGTCCACATGTGATTTTTTTCGTAGGTATTCATATATCCCATAGTCTTATCTTCCTTGTTGTTTTGTGACTTAATTCTCTTCCTCTCTTCTTTCTTTTGGTCATGTGCCTCTGTCATGTTTATAGGGTAGGATATAATCTGACAAATTTTCATTCATGGCCGTGTAACTATACAAATGAAGATGTGGCATTATTCACCCTTTAAGAATAGGTTCATTTATGCACACTTGTATATCTCATTCAGTAAAGCTTCGTGAAGGCCTCTCAAAGCCAACTGAAAAAGCTCTACTTTATTTTTCCCAATGGCAATAAAAATCTTTTTTGTGTGGATAAGCACAGTGTATTTGACCATTCTCCCATTGATGGTCCTTGCTCCACATTTTGTCTTTTCAAACAAGGCTACAATAAAGATCCTTGTAAATACTGCTTTCCAGTGTGTTGTTAATGTTGACAGGATGGATTCTGCAGAGGGGACTAGCAGGCAGAAGGGGAGATGACACTTACTGGATTTTGATAGCATTGTCAGGCTTTTCTTCAGGAAGGCCACGGTGGCTTGTGTCTATCATCAGTATATGGAAAGTGACCTCTTTTGTGGCATCTCTGGTCACTTGATATTTTCGATTTTAATGTTTTTTGGCATGTAACAGGAGTCAGTTGATAATCTCACTGTGGTAAAAATTTGTATTTCCTGGTCATAATGAAATGATTTTGCTGCTTCGATGAACTCTCTGCTGAACTGTCTTTTTATTCTTTGTTATATTTGATTCTCTTTCTCTCTCTTGGGCAAATTAAATAATTTTCTTTTTATACTATAGACATTAATATTTAGTTTTTATTTATGCTATACATTGTATTCTGAATCTCTTTTACTTTTAAATTTAATTTTTTATTTTTTAAAAATTATACATACACTGTATTTTGAATATGTTCTCCCATTATTGTCTCTTTAACATTTATTTTTTTTTAACTTTTAATTGTGTGTGTGTGTACATGTGTATGTATGTATGCACACACACATGCATGCAGGTGACATGAATATAGGTGCCCATTGGGAATTAGAGGAGGACATCAGATCCTTTGATGCTGAAGTCATAGGTGGTTCTGAACTATCTGGTGTAGGTGCTGGGAATGGCACTCAGGTCTTCTACAAGGTCAGAAAATGCTCTTAACCATGGAGTCATTTCTTCAGCCCTGTCCCCAATCTCTCGTCCTCCCTTCCATTCACACCAACCCCCTCCCACTTTCATATCTTCTTTCTGTTAGGTAACTCACTGCATTTCATTAATGTTACTTGCATGAGTTGGGGGCTATTCACTTGAGGAAGAACAACTCGCCAGTGGCTATACCACCGAAGAATGTGACTCCTCTTCCAGAAACCATACACAGTTAACCATAACTTTCAAGCATAGCCAGAAGCTCCTGAGAGAAGGGTGGAGGCCTTATGAACCCACCCCCAATCCAGGATTGTTGTAGGAGCTGCGGGCCTGCTTTTCGTCCCGCCTGGCTCCCGCACGGCTAGCTTTACACCAGAAATAATAACATACAAACTGTATTCATTTAAACACTGCTTGGCCCACTAGCTCTAGCCTCTTACGGGCTACTTCTCATATTTTGCCTAACCATTTTTAGTAATCTGTGTAACACCAGTCTTACCGGGAAAGATTCAGCATGTCTGACCTGGCGACTTGCTTCATCGTGTCTGCCCGGGAGAGGGGAGCATGGCCTCTGAGCTCACTTCCTCTTCCTCCCAGCATTCTGTTCCATTTACTCCTCCCACCTATGTTTTAACCTATGAGGGCCAAGCAGTTTCTTTATTATAATTAACCAATGAAATCAACAGATTGATATATGACACTCCCACATCACAGGATGAAGTGTTGATAGACCTAACCTTGTGCAGGTAGCCACTACTGATTAGTACAACAGTCACTAGAGTCCAGAACACAGCAATTCACAGCAGTCTGCCCCATTTTCCAGCTCTTACATTTTTTTCACCTCACTTTTTCTTAATACTCCATGAACCTTGGCGAGGATGTTGTAAATATCTCATTTAAGACTAACATGCGACAGTAATTTATTCTCAATCCTTTGACTTTTTTTGTGTTTCCATATTTGCTGTAAAACAAATTCTCTGATCAAGTGAAAGAGCAGCATTAATCTACTGGTATAAACTTAAATATTAAAGGGCAGTTTGACAATATGTCTCTTTATCAGAACATCAGAACTAGGCTCCTGCTGAGGGTCTACGCCTCTCTGGCCATAGACTTTTGACTAGATTTACAATACCAGCATGAATTCCTTTCTGTGGAGCAGTCTTCAAATCTGATCAGAACGTGGTTGCCCATAATAGTGAAGCCACTATTGCTTACCTTTCCTGGCAGATTGATACATGCAGAGTCCAGTGCTGGGTAAAACCATTGCACAACCCCTTTTCTCCTGTATTCTTCATGACTCTAAAGCCAGATCCACATGGACAACACTGCCAAGTTTGTCTGCTCTCTTAGGGTGGATTCTGCCTCCACTACATTTATAGCAACATTCCTTTGTTAACGTTTTCCAAGAGTAGGAATTTCTTTGAGCTGGTTCCTTCTATGTGTTGGAAGCCTAGCTGCCTGGGGTTATGTCCCGAGAGCACCCTTTCCTTTACTCAAAAGTAAATTTAGCCTCTCTTTATCCCTTTCAGCATAAGCTTTGCTCTTGTTCTCTTCAAACTGTACATTAGTATTTCTTTCTGCCCCACTTGCTCTTTTGTACTGTTGACATGCATAAGAGTAATTGTTAGTAGTCACATGATAGAGTTAATGATAGGCTGCCTTGAAATCTGTCCTACCCTAGAATTTAGTCCATAACTTTTAAATTTAGCTTCAAGCAAGTTCTTAGGACATGGGCATAAAGCAGCCATATTCTTTGTCAAAATATCACAAAACAGTCGGAAGTCCGGTAGTTCTCTCGGAACCCTTTTGAGTGGATCCACATAGTTCTCATCAGTTGTCTCCCAGGCTTCTACTAAGACACCTGCTAAGCCTGGCTTGCATCGTTCATCTGTTTTTCTAGTTCAAAGTCCACATTTAAAAAACTCCACAAAACCCATGAAGGACAATGAACCCCATATAGCAGGTTCTTCACAGCAGCAGGTCCACTTTCTAGTGCTAGATCCACTTCGGCATAAGTTATTTTTCTATTGCTGTGATAAAACAGCATGAGCAAAACAATCTCTAAAAGAAAGAGCTTAATTTGGCTTATAGTTTCAGAAGGTTAGAGTCCATCTTGGCAGGGCAGCATAACAGCAAGCAGTAGGCATGTTGGTAGGAGCAGCAACAGAGAGCTCACATGTCAAACGGCAAGCAGACTGAGGGGGGCATTACTTGTGAGAGCTCGAACAATAGTAATGCAGAGAGAAATGTGAACTGCGGGGGTTTGACTTGTGAGGTTTCAGAGAGGAGCAAGGAGTTCATTAAGAATTGGGTCAGGGGTCATTTGCACAATATGTTTTCAAAGTATTTCAAAGTAGCTGGTCCGCTCTGCTGAAGAACCAGCAACTTCTGGAGTGAAACCTTTTATGTTTTGCTAGTTAGCTGGGACTGACAAATTAATGGTGATTAATAAGAGATCAGTATTATTGAGATGAAATATTCTGGAAAGTATTCTCAGGGCCAGTACACAGATGCTGTGGTTCATGTAGCAAAGGCTGCATCTCAGACTTTGCAATGTGTAAGAGTCATCAGTTTGGCAGTTATTTTAAAGGAATGAAATATGTAAGATTGACAGGGTCATAGAGAGCAGCCGAGGCTTGGAACCATGTGGCAGAGTCAAAGTCCCTCGGAAGAGGCTAGGAGAAGCCATTAGTGGAAGTTCATTCTGTTGCAGTAGAGACTTGAGAATGTTGCAAGTGCCAGGACCTTGGGAGATCCATTAAGGACAGTGGGAAACATAGAGTAGAGCAAACTTGAGCAAACAAGACAAGCTGTGTGTGCTATGGATAGCAGAGTTGGGGAAGCGGGGCTGGCCAAGCCATTTGGGGGCCAGAAGATCATGATTGCATCCAAGATGATGGACATTGAGTTATAAGATAGGATTTGGATTTAAACTGCTGGATTTTAGTTTTGCTTTGATGTGATTGTTTATATTCCCTGGTTCTTCCTTTTTGGAGTGAAAAAGTGTGTGATCTTATAAGAACTAATAATGAAGGGATTTTGAATTTTTAAATGTACCGTGTACTTTTAACAACCTGAAAAAATGTAAAGACTGTGGAACCTTTGAAAGTTGGACTGTGTTTTATACTTTAATATTAATATGAAATCATGATGACAAAAAAGCAAAAGGTTATAACTTAAAATGATCTACATGTGTGTCAATTGACAAGGGGTGGAGTGTCCTATGTGTGTTAACTTGCCGACTTGGCGCGACCTAGAATCACCTGAAAGAAGTGTCTCAACTGAGTATATTTATCATGTTGGTCTGTGTGGTTGGCATGTCTGTGATGGATTTTATTGTCTTAGTTGTTACAGGCAGACCTAGCATAATGTGGGTACTGCCTTTTCTGTGTAGGTCTTCCTGGGCTGTGTAGTAAAGCTAGCTAAAGATGAACAAGTGAGTTGCCCAGTGTAGATGGAAGTTTCTGTCCTGCCTGGTCCTGCAGTCGTTCAGTCCCAAATAAACACACAGAGGCTTATATTAGTTAGAAATTGTTTGGCCTATTAGCTCAGGTTTATTAATAACTAGCTCTTACGACTTAAATTAACACATAATTCTTGTCTATGTTTAGGCATAGTGCTTGGTACCTTTTCTCACTGAGGCATTCTCATCTTGCTTCCTCTGTGTCTGGTAGGCTACTGGGTCTCTGTCTTTCTCTTTACAGCATTCTCCTCGTCTGGTTGTCCTGCTTATACTTCCTTCCTGACTATTAGCCAATCAGCATTTTATTAAACCAATCCCACAGCAGGCCAAAAAGAAAGTCAGTTGTTCATTTGGAACCTCCAGCTTGTCCCTGTATAATCCATAAACCCCCATTCCTGTCTTTCCAAACCCCACCCACTCAGAGAATATGCAAACAAAGGAAAGGCACCAAAAAGTCCAGTTCAGGATTCTTGGTGACTATGACAGTTTACTCCCCTGAAGTTCCTAGCTGCCCATGACCCTGCCTAAAGCCTTCAACTTGGACACAAACCTAGCTTGTGGTGGACACATCATCACCCCTCACCAACAACCTATAAAGGTTCCCTGCTTTTTGTTTGTGAGCACAGCTTCTCCAGCCTCAATCCCAGGACCTAGAGAACCCACCAGGGAATTGCTTTGTTCAAATAAACCTATTGTTATACTTTTTCAATTCAGCTTAATCTGACTTACTTTGTTGGCAGCAAAAACCATTATGGTAGGAGGAGGGACAGAAGGGACAGAAAACCTACTACCAGCAAGCAGTGTTTCTCCACGACTCCAGCCTCAAGTTCCTTCCCTGACTTTCCTCAGTCATGGATTGTGACCCGGAAGCGTGAGTGAAACCAACCCCTTCTTCCCTAATTTGCTTTTGGTCCGCATGTTTATTCATAACAACAAAATAAAAATAGAGCACATAGGTCCTTGGAACCTGGACTCATGTCCTCCCGCCTGCACAGCCAACGCCTTGAACACTGAGCCAGCTCTCTGACTCTGCTGGTGCTCTTGGTGGAGGAAAACAACAAGACTGAAAGAACCAGTTCAGAAAGAGACAAGAAACCGAGACCTCTGAAGATGGCGCACTGTCTGCCCAGGGCTGCTGTGCTCCTGGTATACCCAGGAGGCTGTTTCAGTTTGCCCTGATTAAGAAGAGCTATTTGTGGTGCCTACTATGGTGCCAACTTCCAGATGTGTGACAGTGCGTATTTGTCCACACCCAAACGGAACCTTAATGTGGACTAACTGTGGACTTTGGGTGATAATGTGCCACTGCAGGCCTACTGTGACCAAAGTCCCGCTCTGACAGCAGGTGCTGCTAGTGGGGAGACAAAAGGCAGACACGGGAATACGACAGATGGCGCAATATTCCTATGACCGAAAATCACTCTTAAAAATACCCAGCACTCTAGAGGCAAAGGTAGGTGGATCTCCGTGAGTTCGAGGCCAGTCTGGTCTACAAAGTGAGTTCCAAGATGCCAGGACTGTTACAGAGAGAAACCCTGTCTTGGGGGAGGGGGGGAGAAAAACAAAAAAACCAAAACAACAAAACAACCATCCACTAACACCCAAACCCAGCATCACCTGGGATTTTCCCCTTCCGTTGAGATGTTCAGTTACTAAAGAAAGAGGTTTATGAAGTTTTATTGCTTTTTCCTTTAGTGGAATCAACAAATATTTTAAGAGGGGAAATGAATTCAAATGATAAGACCCCAAATTTGGGCAGGCAGACTGCAGGAACCTGGGGAAGCACAGGAATGAATGGCAGAGCCAAAACCTCTAGGCTCTACCTTCATTTCTGTCGTCCTCACAGCCACGCGCCGACTTAACAAGCCACTTCACTTCTCCACAATTCTTCACCCAGATGTGTGAATATTAAAAGTATTTGTGGTTAGTTTACAGGTTTGTTTGGAGGATTTAAGTCTGTTGTTTGGCACACAAAACGTTTGTAGCAAATGTTTGAAGTGTGTGTTGTGTGTGTGTGTGTGTTTGTTTGTGTGTGTGCGTGTGTGTATGAGTCGGCTCTCAACTTCCACCTGTAGCAGATTCTGTGCATGTACTTCTGAGTGATGCTTGTGTTGGAATGTCTGCCGGGGGCAGGAAGAAAGATCTTACTCTATTGGAAGTGAACAGCCAAATATCTTGGATCCCAGGAAAGGCCCAGGCTTTGTGCCTAGTTCCTCAAATACTCATTCAGCCTCTATTCAATGCCAGGGACAAGGCCACACCTTGGGGGGTCTCCCCCACCCTTATAAAGATGGGCTCTTTTGTGCTTTGGGTTAGCCTCAAATGTGTTAGATAGAAAAGGGTGTCCTCCAGCCTCTACTAACCAAATGCTGAGATTACAAGAGTGTGCCACGGTGCCTTTTATGAGGTTTGTGAAGCTCAGGGAATTAAACCCAGTACTTCATGGATACTAGGAAAGAGCTCTGAACCGAGCTACATCCCCCAGCCCCTCCTTCCCTCTTTTTAGTTGTGAGCCATCTCTCCAGCCCCTTCCTCTTTTTAAAACATAGTCCTTCCCATGTGTTTTGAGGTCTGGAAATAAAGGCAGTTTTAGTTTAGTTTACGTTTGTGTTTGTTTGCCTGTTTTATTTTGTTGTTTTTAAAGCAAAAACACTGCTTCTTGGTTATTTCCACACTCAACCCATCTCCTCACACAAGCTCCAAAAGCTAAGGGCTCTAGGGGCGAGGGTTACAAGGGTCAACAAAACACCAGGCCACAGGAGGCTTGATCCGCTTCCATGGAACTGATTTCATCCCCTGCTACAATGTCTGTAAAGTTGTAAATAAGGTATGGGGGCTAATAAATCAATCACGGAAGGCCCTTCCTGCTGCCAACCATCCTCTTGAGAACAGAGTCCTCGGGGCAGATGTGGGGAATTGAAACCAGACTCAGCAAAGTTGCCAAGGTGCCCTGCCTCGGCCTGCCAAGGGGAATGTGAACTTCCGTGCCCTTGCTCTGCAGCCGCGAGAATCAGCTAGCTGCCTTTGTGTAGTGTGCTTCCAATCTCTGGAATTATTGAACATAGGGGTTAGGGAAATATGCCAGGCCTGAGCATTGCCTTAGCCCTGAAGCTTAATTGCCAGTGTGAAATCTATGGCCCCAGCAATCTCCTCTGATTAGAGGGCTGCCAGGAGCCCCACGGGGGCCACCCTCTTTTATTACTGTTCTTCTGAAGAAAGTCCCAGTGTTCAGCCTATCGTGGGAGTTAGGATTGCCAGTCAATGATTAATGGCATGATTGCATTTGTTTTCTTTCTGAATTAACCCATGTGACCCATGGCATTTACACCCCGTGTTAACTATTAGACACATAATTGAGCCCTGTGTTTATTTGGGTGGTGGAGGTCCTATGGCTGTTGTGTGGGTTGATAGTGAGAAAACTGGGGGATCAGCAGACCCCTGTCAGCAGCCAGGGATTGAGGCCCGGCCTGCCCTCCTCTGGTGTGAAGAAGGGGGCCTGGCAGCTTCCTTTGCTCCTTAGAGAGGCTTTTCCTGAGCCTTTCAGAGCTTGGTATAACAGCTCCCTTGTTTGAGCTAGGTCTGAGTGGCTTGCAGGCCCAGCACTGGGCAATGTCGATTCAGGATAGGATGTGCACCCCTCATGAATCCAGGCTCCTTTCTTTCTTTTTCCCCTGCCTTCCCCTTCTCCTTCCCCCCTCCTCTCTTCACTCCTCCCTTCTACAGGGTCTCCCTATAGCCCAGACTAGTCTCAAACCCGAGGTCTTCCTGTTCCAACCTTTCAGCTGCTGGGATCGCAGGAAGATGTCACCGGGCTCAGCTTAAAATGTTTCCTTTGCTTACAGCAAACATTATCTGTATGTTACTGTTCTTTTGAACTGTTTCTGTATGCGAGAAGTTTCTGGAAGCGCCTTACCATATTGCTAGTCTCTTATGGAACCAGATCAAATTTAAGCAAGAAAATGCAAAGTGACTGTTAGCATTCTCCATCCTGCCAGAAATGAGGTTAAAACCACCCCCACCCCCTAATGCCTTCTTTGAAACCTGTTCAAACTGCTTCTGACACCATAGAAGGAGGGTAGAGGGCCAGAGGATACATCACGTCATAGTTCTCTGTGTCTGCTAAGTATCTCCTTTCTGTGCACAGGAGCGGGCTGGTTTACAGACTTCATTTCATTCCTTCCATTTGTTTTCAGGGCTGAGATGTAAGGGTTTCTGTGCTCCAGCTAACACTGAGTAAGGACATTGCTTACTAAAAAGTCCACTACAAGGAGACTTCTCAGTTCAGCCAAAAGGCTGCCTGTAACACAGTGTTTTAGCCTGAGCAGGGTGGGCGCAGCAGCTTTGTTCATCAGAGTTCGTCAGGCTGCAAGTCTAAGATCAAGACCTCCCCAGATCCTGTGTCTGGTGGCTCCACAGACATCTTCGTCACCACACTGCTGCTGTGGACAGGACAAGCTACCCAGGGTTTCTTTAGAAGGGTACTCCTTGGAAGCAGAGGGGGTGGGCTCAGTGGCTAAGGTACTTACTGTGTAAGTCTGGGGATGAGAGTTCTAATCCCCAGAGCTATATAAATGCTGGCGAGCTGTGGGGACCCACCTGTAATCCTAGCTTCAGAAGACAGAAACCGGAGGTGCACAGAGCAAGCTGACGAGAGAGACTAGTCATAACTGCAAACTCCGGGTCTGACAGAGGGCACCTGTCACAGTGAATGAGGTAGAAGAGCAACTGAAGGTCTTTTCCAACGACAACCTGGAGCCTTCACACATGCACTTACAAGTGAGCACCTACTCATACATGTGTGTCTCCACACACACAAACATGCACACACATACATGCTCAAGATACAGACAATGGAAAGAAGAAAAAGAAATGGAAAAAGAAAAAAAAAATAAGGGCACTAATCCTTTTTGTGGGGACTCCACCCCTCTGGAGTAATCAGAGCCCAAAGCCTGTTGCCCAAGCTGATCCCACTGGGAGAGGATATTTCTGAAAATGAATGAACGAATATTCACCCTATTGTATTCTGTCTCTGCCCTCTCCCAAAGCTCTTCTCTCCTTCTGAATACAACCAGTCCTTCAATAACCTCAAGTCCTAACCTGTCCTGGAGTCCTCTCAAAGGTCTAAATATCTAGATGGAGTACAGAGGAGACTCAACGGAGGATTCAGGAAGTGCGTCTCTAGCTGTGACCCCGCTGACCTAGCTAAGTCATGTGTTTCTAAAATGCTGTAGCAGCACAGGCTAGATGTCCAAAAGGGGAGGGTTGAAAAGGACAAGTGAGTGACAGGTCCCAGAAAAGACCCAAAACACGTAGCGCAAAAAACATTGAGCTTCAGTCTCAAGGATCAGCTTGGCTTGCGGTGCTTCCCAGGCACCGGGGATTGAGTCTGCCTCTCCAGCTCTGTGGGTTTGTGAACACCTGCAGCTGTTCCTAAGGTGGCAGCTCAGGTGTTCATCTTGTGTTTGTCCCTGGAATTTCACCTCAGCTGCCTAGACCTCTCCCTGCGGGTGCCTGGTGTGCTTCTTAAACCTTGTCCGTTCTTCCAAACTCTCGATCTTGCCTGGGATAAACCTGCTTCTCCCCTGATTGTTCTACTTCAGCAAGCAACAGATCCAACCTCCATGCGCTCAGATTAGTTAGGGCCAAGTCAGACTTCCATTTCTTCCCAGCTCTGCCTCGGATTCACCAGCTGTGCTTCAGAAGAGAGCCAGAGTCAGCCTACGCCCCTCTCAGCCCCTCTCGTCACTGCTGCCTCTGCCGCTCTGCTTCCAGCCTTGGCTCTTCTACATGGACTGTTGAGCGGAAGCCCCGTCTGATTTTCAGTTCCTGTCATTACACTGATCCGAATGTTCTCCCCTCAGGATTTGGAATGAAGGCGTGGAAAGGTCAGTCAATCCCATCATTCTCTGCTCAGAACCTTTAGAATAGGCTCCTAAATCCCGCAGTATGTCCAGACAGTCTAGTGCCTTCCAGGTTTTGCTTGTTCTCCCTTCATGGCCTCATTTCCTGCCGTCCTGCCTTTCCCTGATTCCTTGCTGTTTCTGACACAAGTTGACCCTGCTCCTCAACCCAAGCCCTGCTTTATATTCTGCAGTCTTCTTTCTAGAATGCTCCTTTTTCAGTCGCTCCAAGTTGCCATCTCCAAAAGGACATCCATGAAGATGTTACCAGGACACCAGCCTTCTTTGTAACTCCATCTTTCCAACCCTCTTGCCTTTCATTGTAGTCTTTCTATTGTGTCTCTGTTGGTACACTTTGACCTTTGACCTTGAATTGTCCACTTGAACTACAGCACTTTTATAATTTAAAAATTTCAAGAATTATATTTTATAATTTTTAAGTTATAAAATCTATGGTTTTTAAAAAGCATTTATTCTTTGAGAATTTCGTACACAAATAAAATATATTTTGATCATATCCACTACCACTTTCTGTCAGGGTTCAGCCTTGGATTCGTATGTTCCAGTGTAGGGGTGTGTGGATTAGAAATGTAAGGCAAGAGAAGCAGAGATATGAGAGAAATACAGAGACATAGATAGTACTGGGAGGGCGACCCAGTGAATCCTGAAGCCTGAATATGCACACATTTATTTCCCATATGCTTATATACCCATATCCAAAAGGGGGCGAAGCAAAAGACTGCTTTAATATGACACAAAGGACAAACAGAATAATTATTCGCTTCAATACTTGAGACATCAAGCCACTAATTCCTGAGTTAAGCACTATGATGTTTTAGGAAGGACATGCGGCAACTATACCTTAGTTCAAGTATCCTGGAGGCAGCCACTGCCTCTGTCAAACCTCCTGCCTTATCCTTGAAGGAGCAGGAATAGGCTTGAATTCTTTGACCTTTGGTCAAAATGGAGCAGATCCACCTCTGTGGGCCATCTTAATATTCAAAACACCAAGTAAGCACACCCTAGGTCAGGATATCTTGTTTGTAGCCATTCCTTATGTTAGACTTCTTGTCAATAACTTTGAAAGAGCAAGAGCAGGCTTAAGGTCTCTGACCTTCAGTCAAGGTGGAACAAACCTACTTCTGTGGGCCCCCACAACTCTCCCTCAAATCCTCCAAGATTGACTATTATCCTCCTCATTTCATGTTCTTTCTTCTTCCTCCTCCCTCATAAGGCACTGCATCAAAAATGAGTGTCACTCAAATGTGTATGGATGTGAAGCCATCCACTGACACAGTGGCCTTTCTTCTTTGAGACTGAATCTAACTTGTGATTCTCTTGCCTCTGCCTCCTGAATGCTGAGATTACAGACAGTCAGCCTCACACCCCTTTGTGTTGGTTTGCAAGAGAATGACCCTCATAGCTCATATATTGGCATGGTTAGTCCCCAGTTGCTGAACTATTTGAGAACGATTAGGAGGTGTGGACTTGGAGGAAGTGTGTCACTGGAAGTGGGCTTTGAGACTTTCAAAGTCCATGCCAGATACAGTGGTTTTCAGTCTGATGCTTGTGGATCAGGATATAAAGCTCTCCGTTACTGCTCCAGCAGCATGTCTGACTGCTTGCCACCATGCTCCCTGCCATGATGATAATGAACCATATCTTGAAGCTACAAGCCAATTCCAATTAAATACTTTCTATAAAAGTTACCATGGTCACGGTGTCTCTTCACAGCAATAGAAATCCTAAGATACTCTTTGAAAGCATATACCCACAAGGTCAAGGGACCAGGAAAGATACAACAACAACAACATTCTGGAAGCTTGTCAATAGGATACATGACAAGGGCCTGAGCAGATTGGAAGGCTCCACAGCTCTCAGGGCTGGGGATTGAACCAAGGGCATCACTGGTGCTAAAAGCATGTCATCACTCAACTATAGCTCTAGCCCTGAAAGATGTCACCTCTCAAGGAGGCAGTGAAGAAAGTGGCTTGGATACAGAAAGCTTAGGTGTTGCTGGGCGATGGTGGCGCACGCCTTTAATCCCAGCACTCGGGAGGCAGAGGCAGGCAGATCTCTGTGAGTTCAAGACCAGCCTGGTCTACAGAGCTAGTTCCAGGACAGGCTCCAAAGCCACAGAGAAACCCTGTGTCGAAAAACAAAACAAAACAAACAAACAAACAAAAAAACCAAGAAAGCTTAGGTGTTTCTGCAACTGTGGCCAAAGGGGCATCTAATATGAGAAATGTTATGAAATCAGAAACCATTGATCTCTAGGTCACCACCTCCCAACCCAGGCATGCCTCTGATGGTCTTTTTCTCTTATCACTGAAAGGTGCTGGAGTGTGTCCCCATGACTGCCCCCAAGTAGAAAGTTTCTGGATATGAGACACTTAGAAGATTAAACAGCAAGACCAGAATAAGGGAATTAGCTGCCTGTTTGTAGAATTTTTGAAAAATGAAATTTATGCTCTGGCAATGCTGAAGCATGCATGGGCAGCCCGTAGATGGTGGTTCTGTTGAACTTGTCCATATTGGGTTTCATAGTCTAGGTTGATGAGGATGACTGACCAGGTCTCTTCCTCAAGAGGGTACCAGATCTCATTAGAGATGGCTGTGAGCCACCATGTGGTTGCTGGGAACTGAACTCAGGACTTTTGGAAGAGCAGGCAGTGCTCTTGATGGCTAAGCCATCTCTCCAGCCCCCGTCTGTGTGTAGAGACTCCCCACAATTGGCCAGGATAGATACATTAAGCAAGGCTCAAATGATGGGAGGGACAACAACCAAAATAAATGACACCCACTCTCCAGGGCTTGAGGACCTTCCCAGAAATGACAGTCACATTTTCAGCCAGCAAGGTAACCAGCATGTCAGAAAAATGCCAGAGTCCTCTCTGGAGACAGTGGCTGAAGGTCAGGCCTACACCTGCCCTCTTCTGAGGAGAAGTGAACAACGCCTTTTGGAAAGAGCCTAGTGTTACGATAAAAATAAAGCTGCACCATTCCCTGAGTGGCTGCAGTGGGCAGCGGGCCACGTGGAGCTGCGGTGGTAAAATGCTGCGGTTCCCTGAGTGCCCATGGGCCACAAGGGCCAGCAGGTCCCAAGCTGGGAGCCATGTGGTGGATGAGAGACAGAGACATGCCATGCAGAGAAAGTGGGTATTTATTCAGTGGGTTATGAAAGGGAAAAGGAAAGGGGGGAAGGGGAGAAGGAAGAAGAGTGAAGAGAGGCAGAGAGAGAAACAAAGGGGGGAAGGGAGAAGTGGGGAGAAGGGAGAGAGATGGAAAGGAAGGAACTCAGGCTGGAAGCAGAAGGAAGATCTGCTTGCCTCAGCCATCTGGGCGGGGCTTGTCTCTTAAAGGGACAGGACAGACCATTACACCTAGGATAGGCCTACAGCTGTGTATTTTGATTCTGGTTATTCCAATATCTACTCCCCAGCTCCAAAATCCCACCCCACCCCACTCCCCACCAGCACTTCAATTGATTTTAGACCTATAGTTGTTAATGAAATAATCACAAGACACAGTTCCTGGTGGGAGAAGAAAGATAAATAGCCCAGTCTCATCTCTAGATCAATGTTGCAGAAAAAAATGTTAATTGAAGTGAGTTTAATTCACCCATATTCACAAATGCCGATTTCTTCCCTCTCCATCTGATAAATTCAGCATTCCAACATTTCTCGAGGGTTCTTAAAAATGAGATCATGAGCTTGGGAGTGGCCTTACTGGGGGTTTTCTCACCTGATGGATGGGAAAGGAAGAAGGGAGCCAGACGGGTCAGGGTCCTGATTATATATTATATATAATATAATATATAATTATATATAAGGCATACAGCTCTTCCCTGGCTAATCACTTCACCACTTAAACCTCCCATCTGATGTTAAGGAACAGCAGGCGTGTCTGAGAAAACAGCTTTTAATCTAATAGGGCTGATTTCCTTAGAGTCTGAGCACAAAGAGAGGCTAAAAACGGAAAAGGAACAGTTATCAACCTGCTCCTCCACGCGTCCCCAAGCCTTTTGGAACCTCGCATTTCAGCTGAGTTTGTCTTCCTCTCTGTGAGTGAGAGATGCTGGGGGCTAAAGCTTAACTTGGCTGTGGACTGATCTTCCTCAGGTAGAGGAGAAAGCTTCCAGGCCGGAGGCCTCTCTCCTCTACTGTGGCTTCTATGGGACCCGCATGCCTTTCCCTGGAAGTTTTGCTCTTGGCCGGGCAGCAGACAAGAGTTCCACGCAGCTCTGGGCAGGAGCCCTTGTCCAAGGGTCAAACCAGCCTGGATGCTTCTTCGGGTGGAGCATGGGGTGTGGTTGCAAACGAAAATAAGTTCATCTTGATGAACCAGAATGGCCAGTTGGTGTGAGCAGGGTGGGTCCCTGCTCGCTTGCCATTCCTGAAGCCCCAAGGCAGGAGCCTGGAGTCACACTTTATCTCTGGATTCTGACCCGGGATCAGCATGCCAATAAAACAGCTTGTTTTAGACACACTTTGTGCTGTATCTGTCTGATGGGCTAAAGGAACCAGTAGATGGTGGCCTATGTTCAGTTGTGGCTGATGGCTGATTTTCTTTTTTAGAAAAATCTGAGAGTTGTGGCTGCATTCCCCAGAGAATTAGGAAAAAAAATGTCCTTGGACAAGTGATATTTTGATGCTCATGTGATGTGTTTATTCCTGAATTCCCAGCAGTCTCCAGCCAGAGCTCTCTGAGAGTCTGTCCAGAAACGGCTCTTGTCTGTCTTCATTACTCTGGAATCTGCATGGATGCGTGCACCAGCCTGTCTGCTGGTCTCTGGGTCCCTGTGGCTCTATCGTGCCCTGCCCTGGCTCTTACCTCAGCTCTCACCGGGTCTAGCATGTGTGACCCTGGAGAAGGGATCGCAAAGTGAGACTGGGTAATTCTGAGTAACTCAGACCGAGAGCTGCACATCAGACAGAGGTATGAGACGGTAAAATAATTCATGCCACATTCCAGCCTGGGATGAACCCATGTGATAGACACCAACCAAAATGTAGGATCTGGATGGACTTTCAAGTCTTTACCTGCTTTGGAAATCAGCTTTATTCATGGCATCTAAATCACATCCTCCAGGAAAGGCCTTACTCTAATCAGGTAGTTAATCCCTCTACTTCTAACTGTGTGAGCCAGAGACGACTCTGGTCTGAGTTTCAAGTTCCTCTTTTAATAAACTAGGCTAGTAAATTACACCATAAGACTGAATTGTGGGGAGAATGAAACATGGTACTATGTCAAGTGGACTGAGAGAAGATACTACAATTTGTAGATGATAAAATCTGCAGCTACTCTTGGACCTGTTGTCCCATTCAGGCAGGGTCGCTGGGCACAGATATGGAGAGGACACAGCACCCTTGTGGCCCTGTGAGAAGTCAGATAGGCTCCGGCCCTTCACCTGGGGTTTGGGAAGCAGCAGAGGGCCCAAGGCACTGGGCAGCTCTGCACGAACTCAGCTGGAACCTGGCGGGACTTGAATTTCTTCCTTTTGTTTTGTTATTGCTGATAATGCTGTTGGAAACTTGGGTGTAACTGGGTGGGGCAGGTGAAGCCAGAGGCCAGGTGCTGCCTGGCAAAGAGCTAGAGGGAGATGGAGGGTGTGGCGAGCAGGGCCCTGGCTTCCCTAAGCAACTCTGGGAGCTCCTTCCTGGAGGCAAGACCCCATGCCAGGCTCTGAGGGTAGACCAGGGATCTGCCTTTGTGCTGTCTTTCCTCCTCCTGCAGCCAGGCCTGGGAGGAGCAACTCATCTCCAGCGTGGAGAGATGGCAGCTGTGGAGCACCTGAGCAGTTCTTCCTTGCTGTTCTCAGGCTGCGTAGAGTGCTCTTTCTTGCTTGCCATCATGGCAACCATCTTGTCATATACATTTCCCACTGGTAGCTTTTATCTTGTGTTTCTACAGAGGTTAATGCTTTTATGACTTAAATTCTCAGACAACTTCAGACTTTGGGCCCAGTGAAGGGATGGTGGACTTGGATGGGACAGGGCTCATGGGCACGGTGGGTTAGAAAGCACGTGAACACGGGTGGTATAGAGTCCATGAACATTCGTGGGGTGGAGTTGGCATGCATGAATGCAGGTTTGGAACACAGAGAGAACAATAATTTGTGAATATGGATGGATAGAGTATGTGCTTGTGGGTGATACAGTTCATGGGTATAGATGGGCAAGAGTTCACGACGCGGGTATGGATACATTTGTGGACAGGGACATGAAGGGGTTCATGAACGTGACTTTGAAGCAGGTCAAGGGCATGGCTGTAAAATAATGTTTCAATCGTTCTGCAGTTGGCTACAGCAACCTGACATCAAAAGTTGTCCACATGGGGTTCTTGTCCAACCTGTCTTATGAATCTCCATATTTCTTACTCCTTCCTGTTCAGCCTCTACAGTTTGCCTTCAGCTTTGTGTTCTCTGCACGCCCCACCCCTGCTGGACCTGGCCTCCTCTGGCTAACACTGGCTGCTCTCTTACAGGTTTACCTTTGTTGTCCCCTCAGACTCCCAATGTTTGTGATGAGACCCAGGGCTTCTGCACGCTTGGCAAGTGCTCAGCCCCAGGGCTGCCTCTTAGGACCAGGACTTCTTGATACTCAAACTTGTCCAGGAGATGGTAGTTGATGTGACCTGAAGCTGCCCTAGTCACTTTGTGATTCCCAGGGTTTGCTGGATGGAAGGGCACAATCTATTTGTTAGACTGAGGGAATGGTGACAATTGGCCTTCCTCAGTGTACCAGATGGTATCAGAGTTGGGGGACTAGGGGTCATACATAGTCTTCCTGACTTGGTCTTGGCTTAGAGCAGTGGTTCTCAACCTTCCTAATGCTGTGACTCTAATACATTTCTCAGGTTGTAGTGACACCCAGCCATAAAAATTATTTTTGTTGCTACTTCATAACTGGAATTTTATATATATCACATCACATACACAATCAGGAAGCGGCTAGTGATGGATAATATCAGCTCACTTTCTCCTTTTCTTATAGCCCAGGATTTTAGCCCAGGGAATGGCGTCACCCACAGGAGGCGTGTCTTCCCACCTCCACTAATCCTAATCAAGATAACCCCCATGGGATCCTCTAGAAGGCCATCTTCCTGCTGACTGTGGATCTCATCAAGTTAACAACTGAGATAAGCCATCACAGATCACCAACACAATCTATGTAGTCATGTCCTATGTCAGTGGGGCAGGAAAACAGGGTGGGAGGGGTGATAGATATTTGCTAGGTGATCATACAGTCTACCCCTAAGAATACATGGGATGTTCTTTCTTCCTCAAAAAAACTTCCCTATGCCTTGTTCCTTATCTGACACACTAATAGTGTTCTATACATGTTTTGTTGAATGAATAATGCATCACTCGTGGCCTATTTTAGTAGGTATACAACTTCCTGTCTGCACCTGCTCTCTATGAAGTTCTTCCTTTTAGAAACACAGGCTATACGGAGGCTGGCTCGGTCAGGTAGAATCCTGGTCACACGTGTGTACATATTTCCTGCTGTTCCTGGGGCGGAGCTGACAGGGGAGTCATCTCGCTAGCCAGAGAGGAGGAGCTGTGGGTGAAGAGAGAAGAGGTGGCTTGGTAGCTCCCCACCCCCTGCCACACCCAGTACAGGACCAGCAGAAGAAGGAGTATAACCCAGAAGGCATTCTGCCACCAAAATGGAGGATGGTTTTGCCTACTGAGGATGCCCCTTGTGTGAGACATTAACCTTCCAAGGTGGGCAGCTGGTGGGGGATTTCCACTGCCGGCGCCTCTCCTTCAAGGGACGCTAGAACGAGCGACACTCACAGTGCAGCAAAGCTGGAATCTGGGATGGAGTGGGCTCTAGGCTCTGACCATGGCGAAGCACAGCATCTCTCTCAGTTTCGTCAGCTGGAAACTTGGCATAATGGTAGCATGGACTTTAGCTGCACTGTTTCCATCTGGAATGGGCTCCCAGAATGCCTGTGTGAACGGCTTAATCCTCCTGGACTGGGGTGTAGCCTTTAAGAAGTGGGGTCTCATGAGAGGTTCTAGGTCATGGGGTCTGCCCTTGAGGGGGAGGGTGGGACACAGTTTTCTTCTTCGCTTTTGTTCCCAGTCATGAGGTCAGGGTTTCCTTCCCCACCGCTCCGAGTACTGTTTGCTGCCTTACCACGGGCCCCAAAGCAGTGATCCACTGACCACGGATTGAAACCTTCAAAACTGTAAACCAATGTGAGTCTTTCTCAGGCAGTGTGCTGCAGTAATGCAATCTGAGATTTTCCCACAAGGAGACCAAGCTACACAACTGTCACACACATGCAGAGAGCCTAGGCTGATCCCATGCAGGTTCCCTGGTTGTCAGTTCTGTGTCTATGAGCCCTAGGAGTCCAGGTTAGTTGAGTCTGTGGGCCACGTTCTTCCGGTGTCTTTGAACCCTCTGGCTCCTACAATCCTTCCTCCCCTTCTGCAGGATTTCCCCAACTCTGCCTAATGTTTGGCTGGGGTCTGCATCTGTTTCCATCAGTTGCTGGGTGAGCTTCTCCCCCCCTCTCTCTCTCTCTCTCTCTCTCTCTCTCTCTCTCTCTCTCTCTCTCATTTTTAAGACAGGTCTCTCACTGAACTGAAGCTCACTATTTTGACTAGTCTAGCTAAGTAGGAAGCTCCTGGAATCTGCCTGTCTCTGATTCCCAACACTGGGTTATAGGCCCACACAGCCACGCCCACTTTTTATGCTAGGGATTTGAACTCCAGCCCTCTTCCTTTCACAGCAAATGCTCCTACTCACTGAGCCATCGTCCCAGCCTAAATGTCTATTTTCGAAATAAGAAATGCCGTAGAGCTGGTTAGAAAGACCGAGGGGCAAATTTGTCAAGGTAGGAAAGGAGAGGCGCTGCAGCACAGGGCAGAGGGCAAAGGGCAGGGGGCAGAGGACAGGGGGCAGAGGGCAGGGAAAAAACGGAGGGCAGAGGGCAGGGGGCAGGGGGCAGGGGAGCGACTTTCCGTGGCTTCTGAAGAAAAGGTAATAAGGGACTGATTGAAAAGGAACCTTGAGTTCAGGGAATGGGCTAAAGGAGAGCACCCCATTGCAGGTGCAGTAGGCACACCCTTGGAGACAGCTGTGTCTGTGGCTCGGCATCCAGAAACAGGCGGGAGGGAGACCATGCCAGAATGCAGAAAGGGGAGCAAAGGCTGCGGCAGGTGTCTTGGGACACACATCTTGTCTAGCAGGTAGGGCAGATGAAGTGAGAGCAGACAGGCACAGAAAGATGACAGGCGAGGGCAGATGACATGAGGCATCAACTCTTTCAGCCCTGCCACAGTTGGTGGACCCCTTAACACGCGAAGCTGATGAAAAGGAAGCTGATTATCCCCACTTCCTAAGCTTCCCTTTCGGCGGGGGGGGGGCAGTATTACTTTTATATAATCTTGTTCTGACATTCTCTTAGGACATCGTGATATGTTGGAGAACCGGAACATTCTCCATTAGAAACACCCCCCGACCCTGTGTTGCAGGAGGCCATCAATCATCCTGTAAAATATTCCAGCCCCTTGGTCAACACTTCCTGCTGCCTCCCACAGCCCCGATTGAGTCTGCTTTGCCCACAGATGTGTGCTTGCTGTCTAGCTCAGTGTCTGGCACATGGGAGGAGCTCAACAAATATTTGTTAAATGAATACATGGAAAACGCTGGAACATCGAAAGCAGTTCTTGCCAGGAGAATTTCAAAGCCCTTTTATATTAACAAATGTAAGAACTCCAAAATCGCTGAACATTTGTGGATTTGAGAGGAGGGGGGCTGGGGCCCCAGAGGGTTTTGGCAGAACTGCTGAATGTCTGGGAGCAGAGGTGGCAGGTGTGGTGGCCAGCCCAGCCCTGCAGTGGCATTAGCCCGGGGCTGGTCACACTCTGCGGCATATTCGTCAGAACCCTAGTAAAGAGCAGCTGGCATGTTCATGCTGGCTCTGCTCAGGAGGTTTAAAGGATGTCTGTTAAGAATGGCCAGGGCATAGTGAAGCCACCAGACGGAGGGAGGGCGCAAGACTGAATGATTTCCAAAGACTGTTGCCAGCCCCAGGGCTGTAAAGGCCATTGGGATGGGAGGACCACTGTGTAAAGAGGCAACGGCTATCCTGCAACTTTTACAGAGGGCCCTGAGAGATCTCTCCCTGACCTCCTTCCTAGCTCAAGGCGTCCTGTTGTGCTAACCCAAAAAGGAACCAGAACCCCGTGGAATTCTGTTGCAGCAAGTCCTACAGGTCACTTCTAGGCAGAAAGAAATCAAACCGGCTGGCAGTGTGGTCAGCGATGCAGACCCTGCAGAGGACTCAGGGTGCAGAGTCCAGCTTGTTAAGTTGGCGTTGGTCACGTGGGCTGAAATTAGAAAGCACAGAAGTGTAGGGATGACACGGACACAGGGTGGAGCGCTGGGTAGGGCTGGGAGCTCACTTCGATGTTACACATTTCGCCTTTATTAATGATCTCTACGATGCGATCATCTTTCGGAGCTTGGCCAGGACGATCAGATGACAAGGAGTTACAACCTCTGGGAGAGGGAGACCGATGAGAGACTTGTCCATGGAAAATGCCCCTGAACTTAAAAGACAGCCTCTGATAGATGAGAGCTGGCCATGTGCAGAGCAGTGTGACTCAAAGCTCACACATCTTTCGGGAGGCAGAAAACAGGAAGGGCAAGGACTGAGCATCCATGGCCGAGACAGAGGGGACCGGGCACAGGAAGTACCAAGCTGCTGGGGATTTTGACAGGAAAATAAAGTCTGTGCTGGGTGATTCATTCCATGCACCTGTCTGCCTGGCCACCTTGAGGTCAATGACTGAGGTCATTCTTTAGTGAGAACCAAGGACACAAAGGATTAAATGGGTAGAGTAGCCTGTCCTATTGAAAATCTCTCAGCAAACCCAAGGTAAATGCTTATACTTCCTAAAATAAAACTAGAAGAGCTGTTTCACTTTCTGTTTATTGGTTGAGGCAGAGTTTGGTGTGCTGCCTAGGCTGGTTTGGAACTCCCAGTGATTCCCCTGTCTCAAGCTCCCAAATTCTGGGCTGACTGAACGGAGCCCCTGTACCTGGTTCTCCCTCACTTTAGCATTCTCTTTGACCTAGGATTGACTTTAAAGACTTTAAGCTACAGGGAGAATCTCTGAGCTGGAAAGAGGCTCTTTTAGCCAGTTGGTGGTGGTTCATGCCTTTTAATCCAGTACTGGGGAGACAGAGGCAGGCAGATCTGGATGAGCTGAAGGCCAGACTGGTCTTTAGAGTTCTAGGACAACCAAGGCTGCACAGAGAAATAGTGTCTTAAAAATAAAAAATAAAAATGAAAGAAAGAAAAATAAAGGAAAGAAGGAAGGAAGGAAGGAAGGAAGGAAGGAAGGAAGGAAGGAAGGAAGGAAAATA
>NC_022027.1:21246132-21258203 GCF_000317375.1 Microtus ochrogaster
AAAAAACAGTGCTGAATGTTAAAAACTAAATGTTAGAAAGACTTTAATAGTGCTGAAATGCTTTAAATGTGTGGTTTAAAAGGGGTCTGTGCAACTCTTTCATCTCACTTTAGTTACACACAGGTACACACACACATATGCACAAACATGCATGCACAAAGACACACACACAAACGTACACCAAAGTAAACAAGAAAGATCACCATGAAATCATTAAAGACAACCAGAGATGTTAATATTAGAAATGGTGCCATTTTGTTTCTTTCTGTCTTCCCTTCCTCTCTTCCTTCCTCTTTTTATTTCCTTTTGTTCTTTTTTTCCTCTCATCTCTTTCCTTTCTATTCTTTCCTTTTTCTTTCCTTTTTTTTTTAAATATGGTGTCATGTAATCCAGGACAGACTGGAGTGTTGCAGGATATTTGATGGCACTGTGAAGCCCCCAGACTGTGTTTTAAAAAAAATCCTTGAATCATGAGGCAGAGCCAGCAACTAGGAGATAGAACTAACTAGCCATAGAGTATGAAGGACCCAGGAAGAATAGAGAGAGACATAGGAAAGAGGAGGGGGGACTTAGAGATTTGAGGTCTTTTTGGTTTGGGAAGATCGGAGAGATGCTTCTCTGGCTGACTCTCTGGCCAAAAGGACGGTCAGCTGGTTGCTTTTCGGCCCAACATCTGATTCCCAAGTCTTTTTTGGTAGATAGAATGATAGAGACTTAGTTAAAAACTACATTTGGAGGCAGCAACAGAGCTGGTGCCAGTAGGGCCGGAAATCTCACCAGGCCACGGTAGTTAAAGGAGTTAAAAATCAGATAGGTAGATTCAGGTATAGCCACTAAGCCAATGGAGAAACAATACCAGTGCTCTCTTTAGCCAAGACTGGCCTTGAACCCCTAATCCTCCTGCCTTCATCTCTCAAGTGCGGGTATTATAGGCATTGTGCTACTGTGTCTGTTCCTTGCTTTTTTTTTTCTTTATCCATACTTCCTAAATCTCTACACTGGTTTTACAATCCTCCATAGCATGGGAACCACCTGTTCTAATCCCTAGTCTTTTCTCATCTCTCCTGCAGAACATCGTAAGCTCAGACACTGTGCTGAACCAATAGTTGGGAACAAGACAGAGACACAGAGGTATTCAGAGAGAGGTGGGCAGACGACCAAGAGAAATGCCCTGGAAACACAAAAGAGATCTGTGCTGTGGTGACACAGGTGACTGACAGAACGTGATGGATTACTGGATCTCAAAGAGAAAGGGAATTTGCTTTGCTTAAGAACTATTTTTTACTTGAATAAAAACAATAGCCAAGTCAATCCAGGATGTGGGGAAATGGAGCTGGGGAGTACCTAATAGTTGATCTTAAGGACTCAAAGGAACCATCAAAATCAGTGTCATAGGCTATCCAGCCAGAGGCCTCCCACAGTGTCAATATCATAGCCACAACATGACACATTTCTGAATGCCCAGCCAAAGAGGATTTTATGAGTAACGCGTGCATTGTCCATATAGCTTCAAAAGCAAGGCTCCAAAGGGATGCTCCACCCTGGACACACTCCTAAAACACTTTGTGGTTGTTTATTTATTTGAGACATGGTTTTTGTTGTGAGGTAGGGTTTTTGTTATATATGCTGGGTTAGCCTCAAACTCAAGATGAACCTGCAAAGTGCTGGATTACAAGAAGATGCCAGAATATCCCTCTACAGTTTCTTTGGTGTAATTTGTGAATAGCATCAGAGCAACTGAGTTCTAGAGCACTGTGCATTCGTGGATCTAGGACGCCCTGCTCCTCAGAGTCCTAATTTCAGAGAAAGCACGGCCTGGGCTATAGTTGGCATGACAGGAAGTACAAACTCCCTTCCACGTGTGACCAGATATTGAGACCCCATAGGGATGGAGCTTGGAGTGGTCTTTAAGGCGAATGAAAACCCAACCAGTTCTCAGTCCTCTGCTGATCCTGGCTCAGATCTTTCTCATTTCTCCCTGGAACTCCCTCAGTATCTTCCTGCATCTTCTCCCCAGTCCTACCCCTCCTCCCTTTCCCAGCCTGCTGCCCAAGTCTGTTCTATTCTCCATTCATCTGTGTACAAGTCAGACATGGTGGGGAGGTTTCCTCCTCTCCCTGCTACTTCGTCCCCCTTTGCTTCCTTTCCCTCTGTCTTTCCCACGCCCTGCTCAGTGTCTTGAGTCACCTGCTGCAGGAGTGGCCTGCCTGCTCTTTCCACAGGGACTAGAGATTGATGGCTCTTGATCCTCCTCTCTTAGTCCTTTTTAGGGCCCTGGATTAAGGTCTGTGCGCACCCAAGAGTGCTGCTGACAGGGGCACTTAGAGCCTAGGAACGAACATCTGTATCTTGGTTATGCTGTATAGAAGAGTCTAGAAGGCTGGTGTATCTGCCCAGTCTGAGAAGACAGATGTTCCCTAGGGCCATTCTCTGAAAGCCCTAAGTAAGGCAAGTGCTTCCTAAGGTGAGACATAATAACTTTTTATCTTTCTCACAAGTCTTTAATTAGAGGCCCCATACCAGACACATCACGTTAAATGGGACAGGCATTCCATTAGAGGAGAGCGAGGAGGCTTTCTGGTCAGAACACAGCGTTCAACCAGTGTGATGTTTGTAATGATGTCTTTGCCCCTGAAGCCTGTCCCCATCATCCCTTAGCTTCTGAGGAATTATAACAAAGCTGGGAAGTGCTGTCCTCTGGCACCAGCTGTCACTCAGGTGTCTGTCAGGCAGTACAAGCTTGCTTAGGTGTCTATCATCCTCCTGCATTTGCGAAAAACAATTTTGTACTCTTGCGTCTCATGTCTTGCCCTTAGCCCTGCCGCAGGGAGGCAAGGCAGATGCTGTTTTTTTGGATGAGGAATCTGAGGGACTGAGCAGCATGGCGGTGGCTTTCTTAGCATTTTCCACTCTGCTGTCCACCCGGATTGCACGCCTCTGTCCCAGTCTCTCAGTGCAGGTATTGTCAAAAGATACCACAATCTCTACCATCAGAGATTTTCTCACAATGACTTGCTCTTTGAGGTCTCTGTAGATATTATCTTCAGAGTTTCTCACTCAACATAAAGGCAGCTATGACAGGAAAAGCCTGAGGCATTAGAGGTAGTGGGGGCGGGGCGGGAGAGAAATAGAGTTGATTTCTCCCACTTGTTAATCTTGGCTCCTTTCTAATCACTAAACTCTTGTAAGAAGTTGGACCCCCAACACCTCCTCTTCAGAGCTATTTAAAATAAACACATAATGAACAGAGCCAAGAAAGAGAGACCAGTGATCTTGGGCAGTAGTGAGTGTGTGTGTATTTCTATGTTGTGTTCGTGTGTCTGTCTGTTTGTCTGTCTGTGTGTTCCTATGTTGTGTTTGTGTGTATCTGTCTGTCTCTGTGTGTGTTTCTATGCTGTGTTTGTGTGTCTGTCTGTATGTTTCTATGTTGTGTTTGTGTGTATCTGTCTGTCTGTCTCTGTATGTTTCTATGTTGTTTGTGTGTATCCATCTGGCTGTGTGTGTGAGTGTGTGTATGCATGTGCATGTTTGGGCTGACATGGAGATGACACAGCAGGAAGATTCCTTCCCTGCTCTCAACACTGTGCTCTTTTCTCCTCTGTACTAAGGTTTTATGCCCGTTAAGAACCAGACGGCACCTCCTTGAGGCTTTTTCATCTCATTTGCTCCTGTTTCTTTCTGCCTGGTTAGACTATGACAGATATTTTACAGAAGAGAGAACAGGACTGAATGGGGACGACTTTCTAGTGGCTACACAGCAGTTCAGGGACAGAGACAGCGCCTGGGTTCCAGAGACAGCTTGCACTGCAGTGCTATAGTAAAGGGCATGGAGGGAGCAGAGATCACAGCCATTCTGGGGACAATATTCAAGCAACTGATTCAGGTCCTCCCCATGTAAGAGACAAGGTTTGAATCCTAGCCCAGACCACTAGTCTCTTTTGCTTATTTTTGTGAATCTATTTTGACAAGTGTATAAGTTCAAGAGACCATCACAATCTGGACAGAGAATACTTTCACACCTTTATGTTCCTCATGCTTCGCCCTCCCCGCTTCCCTTGCAGCTATGGCAGCTATGGATTTTCTGGCCCTATCTCATGTCAGCCCTTTCAGAAGACTGTTTCTTTTTATTGATGAATATATTTGTCATTGTATGGGTATATCACAAATTGTTTATATATCAGTTAAGGGGTATTTTGTTGTTGTTAGTAGAAAGAAGTGTCTGTAATCTTTGCATGTGTATACTTTGTTTTCTCTGGAGGGAAAGTGCAGACTGAGCTTCCTAGGTCCAACAGCCCATCTATAGTAGAGTCCGCCCAACGGTTGTCCTAAATGACCTCACTCCTTTGCATTCCTGCTTACTCTATGTGACAGTTCCTCTGGCTGTCTGCCTCACCAACACTTGGTGTTGTCTGTCCTTTGATTTTCCCCTTGAATAGAATCTCCCTGTGGTTTTCCTTAGCATCTCTCCTAACTAGTGCCCTTGAGTTTTGCATGTACTCATTTGTGGTTTTTGTGCCTCTTGGTGAAAAAAAAATGTCTCTTCAGATTTTTCTACATTTTAAATCTTTTCTCTCTAGTTAATTATGCCTTGAGAACGAGTGCATTGGGTTGAATAATGCTTTCTCAGACAGTCTTAAGAATAAATGGAAGTCATAAAACACCAAGAAATTTTTGCTTAGCTTTTTTAGGGCTGAAAGGGAATGGAAAGTTACACAGAAATAATATGAGAAATCCATGGAAAGTGCATTTTCATTTTCAACAATTCTGTTTAAAAAAAAATAAAACCCCAACCCACCCTCCTTAATGGCTGGGCATAGTGGGACACTCCTATAACCCCAGCAGTTGGGAGGCGGAGAAAGGTGGTCGCAAGTTTCACCCTAGTCTGTGCTGCACAGAAAGACACTGTCTCAAACACACACCTCATGGTGGAATGAGTCCAAATCTTTTGTAGTATTGTAAGAGTTGTCTATTATTAAGCCTCTGAAAGTTTATATCATAGGGTATTAATCAGTGATCATTTCTCACATTCCTATATAGTGTTGCACTGTGCTGTACCATGGGGTTTCCATGCCCGCAGGAAATGGAAGGATTAGTTAGGGGGAGAAGCCATTTCCCTGTGAGCCATTATGACCCTTTGAACAAGGGCCTAACTGCAGGCTGAGAACAATAGGAGTTCCAGGCAGGCCTGGCCCATGTCTTTCCCCACAAAATATTTCAAGTCCTATCCATTGCAGGGTTTTTACAGTGCAGGACGACATCCCACACCAGCTGTTTCCTGGCCAGAGGTTTCTTTGTTCTGGACTTTCAGAAGAAGACGTGTGAGCCCACAGTTGTGGTGTCACTTCCGTGGGGTCTAAGGGTTTCCCAGAGAGCAGGAAGCAAGTATGTTTCACCAGTGACTGTCAGGACACTCATTGGCTATGACCAACCCTTTCCTCTTGCATCTTAGAGCAGCCAAGTAAAGGCAGAAGATGCTTACTCAGAGGGGATGCACTTGCTCAGAGGGGATGGAGGAGATGTGCTTGCTTGGAGGGGATGTACTTGCTCCAGGAGCCTTTGCTGTTGTTCACTCTGGTGTTTTGATTTGTTTCCCCCAGGGTTCTAAGATGGATTCATCTATGTGGGAATGAAAAAAAGAATTTTCAAGTTCATTTCAGTTCATGACTTTACTGTTTCTACCAAGCCCATGTCTGAGCCAAGGCTGGGTTGGAGAGAGGACTATTATAATTCCCAAACAAGACTGATATACAAAATACAAAAAAAGTCTCAGATTTTTCTTTCTAAATGACAACATAAGGAAATTTTCTTTTAAATTTTTGCTGTTTGTTCTCTCAGCCAGTTCATCGCTGATTTCAGGTAATTTTGTTTAGACATGTCACACTCTTTTAAACTGGCTCTTAATGCATATGATATATGAAAAGTAGAGATCAGCCTTAGATCCCAGGATCCTTACAGGTCATAGAACATGTCTGAAGTGACTCTGGCCTTATTTGACCCAGGAAATAGGAGGCACTGCAAACCCTCCCTCTTGAAACATGCACCCCACTGGCCACTGTTTCAAGGACTGCCTACAGTGGATTGCTGTGCTAGAAGCCGTGGGAGACCCCCTCGGGGACAGTCAGTGATTCTCCTTCTGCTCCACTCCGTTTCCAGATAGAGACCCTGAGACTCAGGCCTGTGCTCCTCTTGCTTTTGAAGCGAGAATAGGAAGTGTGTGGCTTTAATGACCCCCTGAACCACACACTTGTCTTTTGTATCTGCTGGTGATCGTATCAGCAGCTTTGCTCTTCTTTCTTCAGAGTGCTTCTGATTGAGCTCGGAGAAGCTACCAGTGCGGAAACCTCAGAGAAACTGGCCTTTAGAGACCACGGTTGCCTTTAGAGACCACTCTCGAGGGCTTTCTCCAAAGAGAGAAGGGGGAAAGGTTGGGGAGAGGAAGCAGAGGGGGAAGAAAGGAAGAGGGAAAACTAAGGAAGGAAGGGAGGAAGAAAGGAGAAAAGTATGGGGGGAGGTGGAAGGATGAAGAAGAACAAAAATTAGAATGTTTTTTATCTAAATATAAGGGTAAAAAGGGTCATAATAAACTAATGAAAGAAAAATTTGTCTTCACTAAAATTCAAAACCCCTCTAAGAACACCTTAAACATAAAATGAAGAGCATGGATGGGATGAATAAACTATTTGCAAATACATAGCCATTTAAATATAATCGATTAAATATAATTAAATATAAATGTAAATCTAACACCATAAACTCCAGAAATAAACATAGAAGAGATCTTTGTGACATTGGGTGGGGAAGATACCGCACAAAAGCACAACTGATTTTTAAAAATTATTTAATTTAGCTTCATCAAAATTAAGAACACCTGTTCTTTAAAAAGCAGTGTTGAGAGACAAGCCACAGAGCAGCAGAAAACACCACACACACACACACACACACACACACACACACACACACACACACACACACACACACCCTTCCTTCATGAGAGATCTCCAGAGCACAGCCAATAAAGGAACACAAAGTTCCTCTAGAACTAGGTGAAAGGGAGAAGAGACTTTCCTAGAAGAGACAGAGCTGCCAAGAAGCCCATGAAAAGATGCCCGACATGGTCCGATCCATCAAAGGAAATGCAAACCTGAACCAGAGGATGTACACTTCTCAGGACAGCTTCAAATAAATGTCAAAATGCAAATGCAAGGAAGCAAAACTCCCAGGACCAACTGGTCTACAAAGCAATTGATGGAAAATTCTGCAGTCAACTTCGCACAGTAAGCTGCTTCTGAGAGTCAGGTATATACTTCAAACAAAACCTGGCCATCACCCCTCTTGGTGTGTGTGAAACATGGAAGAGCAGCATCGGACACAGTCAGAGAATACGGCCATCAAGAAATGAAAATTGAAAGACTTCCCCTGAAGTATCCATCAATTGATGAGTGGATATTTTAAGTTTTCATCTGTTTCTATCACGAGATAATCATGCAAGAATATTTTAATTAAGTCTTATGCTATGTTAAGGAACCCAGATTCAGAAGACCGCACACTGTTATGATTCATTTCTGTGACGTTCTGGGAAAGTCAGAACCACAGGAAGAACAGATATAGGTCAGTGACTGCCAGGGACTGAACAGAGGAGAGAGGGCGCTGACTACAGAGGCCGTTCAAGGGGCGTTTTCTATACCTTCATTGTACACATTTGTTGTTAAAACCCAAACAACACACTAGACAATTCTTTTCTGGATATTCAGACTATACCTTAGAAGAATCATCCAGCATTTCTGTAACATTACTTCATACATTCAAAACTTGGAAAAAGGGCTGGAGATACTGCTTGGTGGTTGAGAGCACTCATTGCTTTTACAAAAGACCCGGGTTTAATTCCCACATCCCATAGCCATCCCTAACTCCAGGGGATCAGACACCCTCTTCTAATTTCCATGGGCACCAGGCATTCTCATGGTGCCCATCCACATATACAGGCGAAACATTCATAAACAGAAACCCAAATAAAGAAATCTAAAATAATTACAATATAGAAAAGGGCAACCAAATCAAATTCACAGTAGAGTTTAGAAAACAACAATACAATGTGCAATCACTCGTAATTAAGATGATTGGAGATGGCCAATGTTCACAACCCCATAGATAGGCATATTTTAAATAGAAGTCTCATTGGTTGCTTAAATTTTGTCGCCTTTTTTTTTTTTGGGTGCACTATGCATGGACCCAGGGCCTCACCTGTGACAGGTAACTGCTCTACCACTGAGCTACACCCCATTCTAATTTTTAGCGTTGTGTGTGCATCGTGACTCTTGTCTATGGCACTCCCATGTCCTGTGGAATCCCATTGTATGAATGCACTCAGTTTCTCAAGGAATCCTCTATCATTAGACATTTAAGTTGTCTGTAGCTTGTCACTTTCATAGCTCGTGCTACAGTGAGGATTTTTATTTTTTATTTTTTGTTTTTTCTTTAACTTTTATTTGTTTTTATTTTTATAATGTATGCTTATGTGAGTGTGTGCGTGTGAGTATGTGTGTGTGTGATGTGCAAACGCCACTCCATAGCACACAGGCAGAGGTCAGAGGATAACGCTCAGGAGTCTGTTTTCACGTCCACCTTGTTGAGGCACGGTCTTTTCTGTTCTTGGTGTTGCATCCTTACTTCAGGCTAATCGGCCCAAGAGATTCCCAGTGATTCTCTTTTCTCTGCCTTCCCTCTTACCACAGGACTAACAGGATGGGATTGCAGGTGCCTTGCCACCAAACCCAGCTTTTAACATGGGTTCTGCAATGGAACTCAAATGCCAGGCTTTTATCCACTGATCCATCTCCTTGGCCCTAAGCACTTTTATATATAAGTATTTGGGGGAAGTCATAATTTATTTCCTTAGCATTCCCAAGAATGACGTTATTGGCTCACATTGGGCATTGGGGTCATTTATATATTAATAGATATGGTCAGACTGTTCTACTGAGAATATATACCACTTCACATTTATTTTTAAACTTTCCTTGCTCAATTTTATCTCTTTCAAAATCTTCCTCCTAAATTTATAGTGTCCTTTCTTAATAAAAACAGTTCCGTGAGAAACAAAGCACAAGAGGACTTTCTCTGTGTGGAATAAGGTAGGAGACTCGTGCACATTCTCAGCCTTCCCCTTGTCCCTGCCATCGCTCCCCAGGAGCCCAAGGTTACTCCCCCTCCCCCTCCCATTCCGATCCCCAGAATATTTTTTTCTCACTGATGATGTTGCTTAAGGAGAGTGGACTTAAGTTTGATGAGGGGGAAGGAACAACCTCATGTTGAATTTAGCACTCAAACTTAACATTTATTTTAATGTATAATTTCTGGTCATTATTTTGAGCTTTGGAAACCTCTCTTACAAACCTAGTCCTAATTTCACAGATTTTTTTTTGAAGGGTTGACATCCCATGCTTCGGCCCATGCACGTGTCTGGTGGAATTGCCTGTCTGGGAGTAAGGACCACTGGGGGGTCCAGGATGGCCCCAAGTCACCATTCTGTTATCTTTGCCTCCTCATGTATTCACTAGTTATAAAAGCACAGAACTCTGGTGTCTCTTGTGAGACGATCTTCTCAAAAAGAATGGTTCTGGCCAGCCAGTCAGGGAGGCACACAGTTTCCCTTCCAAAACCACTAAGGTTTTCAGCCCAACAGCTCCAGTCTGGCCCTGGTAAAACAGTGTGAAGGATTCCTTCCAGGCTAATGTGGTTTGATGGAATAGAGCATCCTGAAAGATCTCCATGAACCCTAAGAATACATCATCCAACAATCAGCAGGAAGTAGTCTAGAAAACAATGCCCAAATTCCCCAAAATGATTGTCTATAAATGTTTGTTTTTATTTAAAGGGGCATATGATATAGAAATGAATACTTTACATTGGTATGGATTTTAGTTTATTGATACAAATTTAATGTCAATTTTGTTGTATACATATTTCTACTCTTGTTTAAGGTATTATGTTTATACAGTTCATTTATAGTTAAAAATTACAGATTAATAGTCATTTATAATAATTAAATTTTTCATCATATCAGTTAGGTTTTCTAGACATATAGAGATATATTTCAGTTAGATAGATAATCTTCAACACTCCAAAGACCTACAGAATATGTCACTTAAAATGTTTTAAGAATTTAGATTTTTCTCAACAGTGAGTCATGTCTGCTTCTGGTAGTAGCAATTACTTCAGAGATGTTGATGGACATTGAAGAAACTCATTATGAAATTTGCCTTCAATATGACAAGGCTAGACGTTTGAACAAGAAACTGCACTTGTCTGGACTGCTTGATGGTCTACTGTCTGAACTGGACATTCAGGATCCACAGAAAAGTGACTGCTGAACTTTCCAAAAGATGAGACAGTTTTTCAAGGTTCCTGCTTCATAAAAGAGTCTTCCAGACATTCTGCAGGACACAGAAGAAAGTAACTGACAAACTGCCAATATAGGCTAAACAGATCTTCAAATTCATGGTAAAGTCTGCTAGATACTATGGGCCTGTAGGCTGAAGATGGATACTCCAACGTTACAGAAGAACTTTGGGTGACTGTACAGGCAGTGAAATGTCTCTGTCAATTCTAAAGTTTTGGAAGTTGCTTACCTGTTCACTTAAATAATATTATGTCCTTCTGGGGTCTTTGAAGAGTTGAAGACAGTTATAGTTTTCCTTAGTTATGATAAAAGATAAATTAGATATAAAACTTTAGATTCGCAAAGATAGGATAGATGACTAAATATTGTAACTGTAATTATTGCTCAATTCCTATTTTTGTTATATGTAATTTTATTATGTTAAAGTCAAAACCTTCCTGTTTAATTAGACAGAAAAGGAAAGATGATGTGGGATTCCCCTCTGTATGCTGTGAATATGTTTTATTACAATTGGTTAATGAATAAAGCTGCTCTGGCCAATGGCTTAGCAGAGAAAAGCCGGGCAGGAAATCCAAACAGACATATAAAGAGGGAGTAGGCAGAGTCAAGGGGACACCATGTAGCTGCCAAAGAAGACATACCCCAGAACCTACTGGTAAATCACAGCCTCATAGCAATACACAGATTAATAGAAATGGGTTAATTTAAGATGTAAAAACTAGCTAGGAATACGCCTAAGTTGCTGGCCAAGCAGGGTGGTAATTAATTTAGATTCTCTGTGATTCTTCAGGTCTGGGCAACTGGGAAATGAACAAGTAGTCTCCTTTTATAATAGTAAACTCTCCATCTCAAGTAAATGTGTAAATAAATAAAATCCTGGGTCAGGAATTTCTTTTTGTCTTGTTAATCCTTTATGGCATAGAATCATACACTATGTGTAGATGGTTGTGGCATTTCACTGTGATGCTCACTGTAGTAGTTAACAATTTATGGGTATAACTGCAAGCATAACTCTAACTCTAATGGGGTATGTTAAAGTTACCGTTTCAGATAGTTTGGCGTCTTCTTGTTTCCCAGTTTCCGATTAGACAGCTTCTCTCATTTGTTTTCTTCAGCTACTGAGAAGATACGATAATGAAGATGGATTGTTCCGGCTCAGTTGTTTCTCATGATTAATTCATGGAGTTTGGTGGTTGTGGGGAATCCAGCAAGGTGTGTTGCTATGGCTACCACTGGGGATGAGAGTAGAGCCTTAAGGACAAGTCTACAATTTTCGGATTGCGCCTTTAACTAGCGCGACTTCTCTTTCATATATTGCATGCCTCGTTAGGTGTTTGTGAGCCTAGTAATTTTTTAAAGTCAAACGTTAGGTGAGCACACAACTTAATAGGTTTCATCATAGCATCTTCATACAGGAGTGCATCAGAGCTACTCTCATTTGTCCCCTCCCCCACTGACCTCCCCTGTGTCCTTGTCCTCCCTCCTGCTGGCTCCCTTGCTTTCTCCAGTGAGTCTGTCTCCTCTGCTTTCCTTCAGAGTAACCCACTATCCTTTGTATTTCCCACCTCCCTTTAAGATTTCATCCTCTGATTGATGATCCCTACGTTTTTATGACCTACAAACAAACATATCAACACACACCTACACACACACACACACACACACACACACA
>NC_022027.1:21258303-21260178 GCF_000317375.1 Microtus ochrogaster
CACGCTTACCGAAGCAGAAATCTTTCTATCCCAAAGTTCTAAACTCTTACACATTCCTCCCATAAACCAATTCAAGAGGCCAAAGAATCCCATAATCGTCCAAACTGCATCAGGCGGTTTCCCCCATGTCTGTTTTTGATAGCTCTCCTCTGAATAACTAGGAAGCTGTGACTGTGTTGGTTTATTTCTGGCTCTTCATTTGATCCCGCTGATCAATGGGTCTGTTTTAGGGCCGGCCTTGTGCTGCTTTTATTACTATAACTCTACAATAAAACTTGGGGTCAGATTTTTTTTTTAATTCTGTGGAAAAGGGGGGGGTGTCAAGCTCTCATTTAACCTGTAGTTAATGAGTTTTGAAACTTTTTCAGCATTGAACCCTTTTTCACAATATTAGTATTTCATCCCATGAGCACAGGAGGTCTTCCCATACCCTAGTGTCCCTTTCAATGTTTTCCGTGTCTTAAAGTTTTCACTGTAGATGTCTTTCATCTCCTTGGTAGATTTCCCGGGTATTTTTGGAAGGTACTGTGAATGGGACTTTTCATCTCTGATTTCTTTCTTAGTAAGCTCATTATTGGCATATAATAAAACCACTGATTTTTACATGTTGAGCTTGTATATTGATGCTTTGTTGAAAGTGCTTATCAGGTTTAAGGGTTTTGTCAGGGCTGGAGAGATGGCTCAACAGCTAAGAACACTGGCTGCAATTCCAGAGGGCAGGAGTTCAGTTCCCAACACCCACGTGGTGGCTCACAATGGTCTGGAACTCCAGTTCCAGGGATTCCAATGTTATCTTCTTGCCTCTGCTGGCCCTGTACACTCATGGTGCAAGGCACACATGCAAGACAAAACACCCACATGCCTAAAATAAAAATAAAGCTTTAAACATGTGTTTGAAGTTTGTGGTGGAGTCATTAGGGTCTTTTAAGAATAGAAACGTCTTTTTGCAAATAAGGATAATTTGACTTCTTCCTTTCCCTTTCATATCCTCTATGTTTCTTTCCCTTGCCTTATTGTTCTAACAAAGACTCGATTATTATATTAAATAAAGGAGGAGAGAGTAAGCACTCTTGTCTCATTCTAGATTTTAGAGAAAATTTGCTCAGTTTTTCCCCATTTAGTACAATGTTAGTTATAGATATATTGTTTATAGCCTTTATAATGTTGAGGCATGTTGCTTATATTCCTAGTTTCTTCAGGGCTTTGATCATGAAGGCCCTTGAATGTCCTTAAAAGATTTCCTCTGTCTGTTGAGATGACCATACATGGTTATCCTTAATGACCACGTATGATCATTTCAGTTCTTAAGTCTATGTGATGACACACATTTAATTTGATGTCTGTTGAACCAACCTTGCATTCTGGGAATGAGCCAATCTGGTAATGACACATGCTTTTCTCAATGTGTTCTTGGATTTGATTGGCAAGAATTTAATTGATTAATTTTGTACTTACGTCCAATGAGAAATTGGTTTATAGTCTCCTTTTATTGTTATGTCCTTATCTGGCTTGGGGATCAGGGTAACATTGGATTCATGAAATATTTGTTAGTAGCCCTTCCCATTATATTTTATGGAACAATTTGAGAAACCTGGGTGTTAGCTCCTCTTCAGAGGTTTGGTAGAATATGACAGTAAAGTCACTAGGTTCTGGTCTTTTCTTCATGGGGAGACTTTCTATTACTACTTTAATCTGAGTATCATTGATTTGTTCTTCATATCTTCTTGTTCTAATTTTATTAGGTCAGATGTGTCTAGAAATTCATCATTGTTTTCTAGACTTTTCAGATTTTTGGAATATAACATTTTCAAAGTACTTCCCAGTAACTGATTTTGATCTCTCTCTCTCTCTCTCTCTCTCTCTCTCTCTCTCTCT
>NC_022027.1:21260292-21289061 GCF_000317375.1 Microtus ochrogaster
TCAATTCTGATAGGTTTACTGTGCTGCTCCTTCTTTTTTCAGCCTCCCTTTTATTCACATCTGCCTTGATCTCTATTATTTCTTGCCACACACTGCTTCAGGTCTGGATTACTCCTCAGACGGTGGGGAGCGTGACTGGGTTAGTTATCAGATCTTTTTGACTGTTTAATGTGAGCACTCACAGATTTAAATCTTCCTCTTACAACCACCTTGGGAGGCTCTGCTGGTTGTGCTTTCATTTTAATTTAAGTCATGAGGCCTTTTAATTCCCTCCCCAAGTGAGTCACTTGTCATTCAAGAGCATCCAGTATCCGTCTGTTTGTATGGTTTCTATAGCTTTTATTGCTGTTTATTTCTAGTTTATTGCTCTGTGATCTGATAAGATACAAGAGACTATTTTGATTCCTTTGTATTTGGGAACATGTAATTTGTGGCCTAGAATGTGGTCTAGATTAGAGAAGGTTCCAGGGGCTGCCGAGAAAAGTGTCTGCAGTGTTTCTGCCAGACACAATAATCAGTAGACATCTGTGAAGCCCATTTGATCTATGGTGTAGTTTAACTCTTAAGATTTATTTGCTGGTTTTAGCAAAGAGGAGAGCAGGTTATAAAATCCTTTGCTATGGTCTGGGAAGATGGCTTAAGAGGCAAAGGCACCTGCCACCAAGCCTGGTAGAATCCCTTTGGCAGTAGAAAAACAACTCTCACGAGTTGTGCTCTGACCTCCGCACACAACACCCCACTGCCATATAAGCACACAATAAATAAAAGCTAAAAGTGAAATCTTTCATTATTATTGTATCAGGGCTTATCTGGCCCTTTATATCCATCAGTGTTTACTTTATAAAACTATGATTCCCAGTATTTGGTGCATGTAATTTTTTTGTTACATTTTTTTTTATTGTTTTTGTGACTTCATGGTGGGGAAGGGGCATAAGGCCCTTGTGCTTGCATCCAATTGAGCCATCTCTCCATCTCCAGCTCCTTTTTCCTGTGCCTCCCCTCTCCCACGCGAGTCAGAATTCCGTTTTTTATTACCTAGTCCAGATAAAATTTTTCTTTCCATAATTTAAAAATATATTTTTTTATTATTAAGGATTTCACATAATGTATTCTGATCGCATTTATCCTGACATTTCCCTAAACTCCTCCAAGATCCACCCCTGCATCCTCCCCTCTTCCCAATTTCATGTCCTTTCTCTGTTTTGAAAAATAACTTTCTGAGTCCAATTTGTGTTGCCTATATATTTATGGGGCCATTCACCAGAGTGTGGTTGTCAACCACGCCTCCCTGCCATCTTTTTGTGTGGTTTCTTTGCTTTGTATTTTAACATCACAAAACTACAAAATATGTCATGGAGGTCTTCCTCCTTGGTCATGTTTGTTTGGGTTCTGTCTGCCTCTTTTGTCTAAGTGTCCATTTTCCTTGATTTGGAAAGAGGTTGTGGGTTGATCTCAGCTGGGACATCACTTGCACGATGAGCAGAAAGCTCTAGTTTGAATTCTCCTCAAAGAAGAATAAAAGACCAAGTCTCTGGTCCTGGATTTAGCTTGTGTTTTATTATCACATTTCCATGTAAGGTTATGTTAAAGTTTGCCTAAGTCCTGAACACTCTCTGAAAGACTCGTTCACACCAACTGTTGGAGCTTTTGATGCGTTGCTAGAGAAAACAAAAATGCAGCCGATGGATGCATGGGCAGTCAGGAAGCAGCACCTAACGTGTGATTCCTAGTCCAAACTGCGAGACTCTGAGGTGAGTGTCCGGTTGTGGAGCCCAGAGCTGACTCGAGTAAAGAGGCTGTGTCATGTACTCTTCCTGCTTCCTAGTTATAAAAGCAGCATATACATGTTCTACCTTAGGTCGTGGTTTTCCCGTCTTTTAGTTCATAGATTAACCTTCAAAATAAGACAATAACTACAGCTTTTGAGTTGGTAGCCGAAGAACTTCAATATTTTAAACAACTCACATCCTTGATCAAGAAATTCTGCTGTGGGAGTTGTCATTGAATGAATACTAGTATAACCCGAGGGAGAAAAATGATTTTGAGCTTAAAAGAGTCCTTACTTAATCGGATGAAATAAAAGCAGACAAACGACAAGAAAAAAATTGATTAGTGCCCTAGAAATTCTGCCTCAAAATACATCAATTAATCAGAAAGTATAAACTGCTCCAAATATGTTACATATGAACACTCAGGTAGTCAGAAACCCATGGTATGGACTGGGAAACCCAGGCCAGAGGAAGCTCAGCTCATCAGAAGGTCAGTAGGTACCTCGCCTCTTGGGTTGGCTCTCCCATCGTTTCCCAGGGATCTGGAGCATTACTGGAAGCTGTATAGACATGCTGACCCTCTGGGCCCCCAAGTTGCTGAATTGGAATCTACAATTAAACAATGTCCTCGGGTGTTCAGATGTACAGCCAAGCTTCAAAAGCACCGAGCGGCTGAGCTGCACTGGAAGGAGGTTGCCATTCTTGTCTTTTGGGGGTCAGTGGACTGCCACCGTCACCAAGGGTCTTGGCTGAGATGCACTCCTGCAGAGAGGCTTCCCTGTCCTCCTTGATTCCAGGACTTGTCTTTGCCATCCCATTCAGAGGTTCCCACTCTTTTCTGCTCTGAACAGCTCACCCATTTGCTGCTCAACAGGGCAGACAACTTAATACCACCACCCAGTGTGGTACATGTTGCATCCTGAGGCTCGGGGCTCACTGGATGGACCACGAATGACCACACATTCAAAGGTGTCTTCCAAACAGTGTCACTGAGATAATCATCAAGCTCATCTCTGTATTTAACCTGACCATATTGGGTCTTAGAGGCTGCAGGGCAGTCTGTAATATCCTCACTTCCCCTTTGAGCCTACCATTTATGAGTCTGGTTTGTGAACCCCAACAAGATGGTAATAACCACACCCCAAGTATCATCCCAATAAACTCCCATAATTAGGGCAGTACCTGTCCTATCATTTTCAGCCCAGGGGGGCCCCACCCTGTCCCCTAATTACCACTGTCCGCAGGGCATAGCCCTAGGAAACAAACAAGGCTTCCTTAGGCTTCTGCCAATTTGCAGAGTGGCACTGTCCCTTCCTGACAAACAAACTGGCTTGTGGATTGGGGATGAATTGCCACCTCTTCTAAAGTGAGGTTTTGAGGCTCTGGATATGGCAGAATTGCCATCAACAGATGCTACCTCACCAATGGGCGAGACTCATGCAGAGCGGAACATTCCTTGAAGAAGCAACCACATGCACACATCTGTGGTTCTGCAGTGGGTAGGAGCTGACTTTGGGAGCTTTTCAACTCTTGGACCAAATGGTCAGTTCTTTTCCAGGTGATGTTTAGGTGTCTCCAGTTCAAGCAACTTAACCTAAATTGAATTTATTTCCAAAGCCCCTGCTCACATTAATCTGGGACCTACATTCTTCAATGAAACTGAAAAGAAGGGACATAAATGAAGTCCTGAATGGAAACAGAGAATGCTGGGAGGTGAAGTTTAGGTAAGCATATACGCTCTCAGAGAGCTAGGGAATAGGAGCTGGGCAGCTAAGCTAAAACTGCAGGTGAGAACCATGGGCTGTGAATGAAAGAGATGTGCTCCGACGGAAGAATTTGGTGTGTGGGAGCCCAGGAGTTCAAGGGCGGCATGGGCAGTATAGTGAGACCCTGCCTCATACAGTTTGGAGATGAACTTTGAATGTCTCCAGAGGACACCTAGGAAGATGTTTCTGGATTCCTTTAGAAACAGTTTCTCAAGGCTGCTTTCTTCTGTGTAGAGACCACAGAACAGACTGTGTGACCTTTATCAGACACCAATGTTGTGGTTTGCAGCCCTGGGTAGTACCCAGAGGGTCCATGACCTCTGTGGGCGCCTCCCTTTTATTAATGGAAGGCTTTAAAGGTCTTGCTTTTCCCTTGAAACCTCTGCAAACAAACCAGAAATAGACCGCAGAGCGCCTTGTCTGATGGAAGCCGGAGCTGCCGTGTGCTGCGTTCTTCCAGGGAGCCTGCTCTGTCCTGGGCCCAGCGGACTTTCCTGAGAACCCAGCTTGCTTCTCCACTTACTATTTCAGTCGTGTCCACTTGTTTGTTCTCTTTTTCCAGATGAGAAAGTCTTAGAAAAGAAAACAAGGAACTTGCCTACAGTTGGGTGGCTAATAAACCTAAAACATACTCTCTTTCCCTTATTCTATGCTGTTTGCAAAGTTCTCTGTTTTGCAGGTACATAGACACACAGACACAAAGGATATAGACGCTTTAATTGTATCTCTATTAGTATCTAAACAGTTCCTAATGACTATTCTTATGCTTTATATGAACGGCTCAAGTAGTGGCAGCTTATATTTTTGGATGACCCTGCCGATTTCTCAAGGGATTGTTACTAGAGAACTCAGAGCTCCTTTTGTAGATTCTGTGTTTTATAGATTTATTTATCTTATGTGTGTGAATGCTTTGCCACATGTCTATGCTCAGGGCTTCGGACCACCTGAAGCTGCAGTTATGGTAAGTTGTGAACTTGGAACTCAGGTCCTCTACAAGAGCAGCAAGTGCTTTTAACCACTGAGTTATCTCTCCAGCCCCCTTTCTGTAGATCTCATAGATAAAAGAATTTTAAATGGACTCAAAAGCATGCTCAAGGACAGTTTCAGTGGAGCTTTTTTCCTTTTAGTTTGTGTGTGTGTGTGTGTGTGTGTGCGCGCGCGCGCGTGCGCGCACGGGCGCACGCATGCAGTGTACATTTTTGTGAGAATGCATGTTCAGATGTGTGCGTGTGAATGCATGTGGAAGCCGGAGGCCAATGTCAGGTTTCTGTACCCCAGCTTTCCTGAGGGGTGGTTGCCTGTCCAGGTGAGTGACAGCCCCATCTCATTACCTTTTAGATGAGCGAGCAATCAATAGTACACCCTTGCACCTTAAGGTCTTTTGAGCGGTTCAGAATGCCTCTCTGCATCCAGGCCCAGAGACATTAACTCACTCCCTATTCCTTTGACCAAAATCATGGAAGAGGGTAGGTTAAAAACAAAGAAAAAAATAAAAATAAATCTATAACATGCATAAAGCAGCTACACTGTGCCTTCGTGGGCCTCAACAAAGCCCAGCTACCCACTTTAACGTGGCCTTTCTGTCTTGGCGGCAGCTGGAATTGTCCTAGTCTCCTTTCACAAGGCTTTCAAGTTCTAAGAAAGGCAGCTGTGTTCCTTCCCTTCCTTCAGATTGTTGTGTTACTAGTGACATAGGAGGTGAGGTCCAAAGCCTGCTAGCAGGGGTGGAGAGTGAAGGGTAGGGGGAGGTCATTGCCAATGACCCCCAATGACCTCCAAGCTTGCTAACCAAAAGGGACCATTTTTCTTTGCTGCATGTGTGTGCATGCTTGTTCACATGTGTGAGGTATAAATGCTGTGTCCGTACATGCCTGCGAAGGCCAGAGGTCAACTTTAAATGTCATTCTTCAGGTGCCAGCCAGCTTGCTTTCCCAGTCTCTCTGGGACCTGGGACTTTCTGAGCAGGGATAGGCTGTCTGGTCAGCAAAATTCAGCCCACCCTGTCTCCATCTCCCCAGTACTGAGATTATAGCTGTGTCTGCCTTCATGCCTACATTCTTACTGGATGCTGTGGATTGATGGGGGATAGTCTTCTGTTTCGTGTGAATTTCATTGGTTAAATAAAGAGACTGCCTTGCCCTTTGATAGGACAGAAAATTAGGTAGGCGGAGTAAACAGAATAGAATGCTGGGAGAAAGAAGCCGAATCAGGTCGTTGCCATGATTTTCCCACTCCAGACAGATGCAGGTTAAGATCTTTCCTGGTAAGCCACCTCGTGGGCTACACAGATTATTAGAAATGGGTTAGATCAATATGTGAGAGCTAGCCAATAAGAGGCTGGAACTAATAGGCCAGGCAGTGTTTAAAAGAATACAGTTTCTGTGTAATTATTTCAGGTAAAGCTAGCCAGGTGACAGGACGCAGACTGCCACTCCTATTTCAACAGTGGATCAACTTCAAGTCCTCCTGCTTGTGTGGCAAGCACTTTGACTGAACTCCTACTGCACTCCTGACTCAACCACACACAGGGCTGAAGCTTCAATAGACACCAGTACGTGTCACCAACCAAGGACAAGGGTCCTAGCCATTGAGTGAGACTATTCTTCAGTCTCCAGAAACCCTGGAAAGAGATCACTAAAGACAGTGCCTCATTTAAACCCACTGTAGATGCTTCCGTTAGACTGGCATTTGGCACCAAAAGTACTCTTTTCAAAATTAAATTTCTCCATCACTTGTTCTCACAGTTCGGAATATCATAAAAGAAAATCTTCATCAACAGCCAAGGTGATGACTGGGGTTTGTGGGCCTGGCCTCCTCAAAGTTCCTTGTGAGGCTGTGAGATCACAATGCATGATGAATTGGGGCAGGAACAAACGGCCCAGTGACATCAGGCTGAGCCATGGAAAGAATCTAAATATTGCCTTGGCACTCTGCTCTGTGCTGCCCGTGTTACAGTGTCCTAACTGCAACTGACCTCTGGTTAGGCTTTTTTTTTTTTTTTTTTTTGCTGTCCTCAATTGGGTTTAAGGCAGTGCATTGGTCAAACTTCTCAGAGAACACGGCTTTGGGGGGAGGACTACATGATAGAGCAACTGTTTCTAAAGGAATGGCTTTGCAAGGTGGCGGATGGTCTCAGGGGGGTTAAGCAGGGATAGAGGGAGAACATGGGGTTAGCGACACTAGGGAACAGGTGCCACTGTGGCTGAAGGGCTGGTTCCAGGGCCTGGCAGGGTGACTACTCAGTTATTCCAAAAATACAGACTGCAGTGATATGGTGAAGAATCATAAATCTTGGGAATGACTATTGCTAGGTCAGAGACAAAAAAATATATTTTCCATCAGTCAATAAAAATGCCAAGGAAGGAAGACCACCTTATATTTTGTTAGAATGTGATTGGCTTGGCTATGAAGGAAAGAGGGACCTTATGGGAAGAAAGCCAGCCTGGCTCCCATGCTATTTATTACCCCACAAGTGGATCTACCCTCTCTAAAACGGTGAAAAATGCCAGCTGCCTTTGAAGACCACCCACTGATATGCTTGTCATCCTGTATATATGGGTGGCCTGGCTGCTCCTGACTCTCACACCAGATAAACTGACCATTTTGTTAGTCCAGTCTGTCACTCAGCTCTGTGAGGCAGTGTAGGAAGAACAACCAACCCACAAAACAACCAACCAATCAACCAACCCAAAGACAACCAGACAACCAACCAACCAACCCACAAGACAACCAGCCAATAAGACAACCAGCCAACCTACCAACAAGCTTACCTATACAACCTACCACGTGCTCTGCCGAGGGAATCTCTGACTATGGAAATGATGGTTTTCTGGTTGCTGATGCTCGCAACCCTCCGTGGACTATTACCACTCATAAAGCCTTCATGTGTCTTCCATATGTACTGTGAAACGTCAATATGGGACTCTACCAGTACAGCAACCAAGACTCAAGGAGGGAGGTGATGTAGCCGAGGTTACTTGGCAAACCTGGATCTAGAAACTTGGTATTTTAGTGCCTAAATGAATGTATTTCCCACTGCACTGGCTATGAAATGTGAGAGGAAGAAATGTCATTTATGATCTGAGCCAGAGGTAGGTACAGTAGCACACACCTGCAATCCCTAATCCCAGAGAGAGACACTGCCTCAAAAAACAAGGTGGGTGGTATCTGAGGAATGATACCTGAGATGACTTCCGGCCTCCACATACACATGTATGTACAGCCACACAAATGGATACATATCATACACTTATACACAATCTCTCTTCTTCTCCCTCTCTCCCTCCCTCCCCACCCCCCAAAATTTCAATCACATAATTGCACAAAACAGTCACACAATCTCTAAATCAAAGCTCTGATAGTTTTCTATTTAGAGAGGTTCTGCTTTGCCTGGGCATGGTGGCATGAACCTGCAACCTCAGCACTTGAAAAGTTGAAACAGGAGGATTGATGTGTTTGAGGCCAGCCTCAGTAGGAAAAAGAAGCCCAAAACAAAATACCTCAAACAAACAAACAAAATTAAACCTCAATGAAACAAAGAAAGAAAAAGAATAAAAGTAAACCCTAGTCCAGTTCATGCCAGATTTTGTCTGTGCTCTCTACCCTTTCCAGCCACGTGAGTCTTCTTCCTTTGCATCTAGTATAACAAATTCAGAGTCTTGCAATCCTGTCCTTGCCGAGAGAGAGAGAGAGAGAGAGAGAGAGAGAGAGAGAGAGAAGCAGAAGTATGAAAATCTTGTAACAATTTGCATGTCATTATTTCTGGTATGTTCTATTGGCTAAAGAAAGTCACAGTCCGGTTGAAATTAGAGAAATGAGGGAGCAGACGACTCTACCTTTGCTGAGGTAGAAAATCACATTGCAAAGGACTTGGGCACTTGAAGGCACTGAGAACTGGAGCAAGTTGTGCAAGCATCTATTCCGTTGGAGCCTCCGGCTCCCCGCTGCATGGTCTTGGAAGCCCCATTCCTTCTCTTTCTCTCTCTCCAAATCCTGCTTTGTTCAGAGTCTCTGAACAAAGAAAAGGTGCCAAAGAGCCCAGTTCCACATTCCTAGAGGTTATTGTAGCTTCCTCCCCGATGCCACCAGTCGCCCAAGTCCCCACCTAAGCATTAAGCTTTTGACCATACTTGGGCACAAACCCAGCCTGTGACAGACACATCATTACCCCTGGCCTACAATCTATAACATCTCTCTGCTTTAGTTTGGGCGTGTGATTTCTCTGAACTTGATCTCTGGGACCAGAGAACCTGCCTGGGAATTGCTTTACTTATTATACCTGCTGTTATACTTTTCTCAATTCAACTTGATTTGGCTTATTGCATTGGTGGAGAAACCTATTATAGGGGCAGGGAGAAAACCTGTTATCTTATAACTTTGGTTCAAAGAATGTAGATCATTATATATATGTAGATCATAGTGCACACCAAATTTTTCCCATTTGACTGCGTTTCAATCTGTGTAAACGCACTGCTCCCATTTCCATCTGGGTTTAGGCAACTTGAAACAGTGAGTAAAATTAGGGGGACATATATACTAGGAGCCTGCTTACCTCCCAGTCCTGTGCAACAAAATTGTGTCCATCCATGGGTCTCTCCCATCACAACAGTGCGGTGGATACAATAGATGAACCTGCCCTGGATGTGCCTCACCCAGACCCATCTTCAACAAGCTCAGCCTGAGGGACCACCAGACCAGATTCATGTCAGGGTGGTGCACCCTTGGATTTGATTTGGATACCAACATATTACTCAGGAGAAAGGTCAACGCCCCCCAACCATGTTCCCTCCAGCTTCTCCAGTTGCTCGTGAGCTGATCCAGATGAGAGTGGAAATCGTCTCCTGCTGGTCCAGCCACAGGGATTGTGCCCTGAGCAATAAGACAGCTGGATTCTAGCATTGTTTCTGTCACCGCCTAACGTCAAGTCACTCCTGAGCATCAGTCCCTTCCTATGTAAAATGGGAGAATAGCACTGTCTTACAGGGTTAAACCAAGACAATGCCATAATACATTACAGTATCTATAATATATAATGAAGAACATAATATGATATCTCCCTGTATTCCACCTTTTATGCTTGAAGACTACATCTAGCAGGCAGGAACAGAAGGATGAGAACATGTCTCCATTGGCCAGTTGTGCCTCAGGCCCCACAAGACCCAGCCCTTGGGCCTCCCTTTCTTTAAGCTCTGATTTCAAACACTTAGAACCTGTGAGGCATTACTTTAAGGAGGGGTAAAGCTTGACTTACACAGTCAATAAAAGCTTTAAGGAATGCAGTGCCCATAGCTGGTGCCAACAATGTGGGCAGCTGTGCCGCCTCCTTCATTTAGATGAATGCCCTCCTAGGCATGTGGTCTGCTCACACAGCCCAGCCTTCTCCAGGAGGGGCTGGTGAAGGTGTGTGGTGGGGGCTGGGAGGCAGTCTAGCAAGAGAGAGCGAACTCCTTTGGTTAAACAACTGAGTCATCATTTCTAGCTCCACAGGTTTTGGGGCTGGTTTCAGACTTGCAGTCAAAGGAGAGGGGGTAGACTGGGCAGAGGTGCAAATTGTGTCTTTTACTGCAGAAAGCTTTCCTGAGGGCTTAGTTTCTGAAGGTTAAGCCAGGCCAAGGTTGTTCTCCCAAGGGTGACTGGAGGGAAGTGTGGAGCTCCGCAAGTTAACCCTTTGTTCACTTAACCCAGAGCGCTGACCCTGAGCTGGGTGTCAGGGCCGAGTGCTGTGTGAGATGCTTCCTGGGAGCCAAGGACACTAAATTTTCTCTGCAGACTAAAGGCCCTCTTTAGCTACTTGCCTTTCTGAGCAGAAAGCCTTCCTGTAAGCAAGAAGCTTCTCCCCTTACAGCCCGTCCCCAGCTCCCATCCAACAAATGCTCATGGGTCTGTGAGGAACTGAACTTAAATATCAAAAAATATTAGAAAACTAGAATGTATGCCCCTTTAGTGAGAGGCAGCAGGCGAGATTGAAAATCCAGCCTATTGCTTGTTTGTTTTTGTTTTTGTTTTTTATAAGACAGGGTTTCTCTGTGAATCATTGGCTGGCCTGGAACTTGCTCTATAGACCAGGCTGGACTTGAAGTCACAGGGATCAGCCTGCATCTGCCTCCCAAGGGATTAAAGGCATGTGCCACTACGCCCGGATCTATTGCTTATTCTTACAAATAAAGTTTTATTAGGACACTTAAATTCATTTAAAAATGCATTACCTGTAACTGTTTTTAATTAAAACAGTAGAGAGGAGTTGATATAATAGTTTATATAGCTAATAAAGCCAAAAAATACTTGCAATTAGGTTCCCTCCAGTGTTTCTCTCACTGGGTTAGACACACCACACATTGCGGAAATCAACCCAATCCCTGCTTCCCAGCCCTCAGGACACTTCCATCTCCCCGCGAGGGCTTTCTTGAAGGTAGGAAGGGATTGGCTGGAGAGTTGATAGCCCTGAGCCTCCTGGCTGTCTGGAAGCCTAGGAACCTGTGTTCCTCAGCATCATTATGGAGGTGGCTGGAGACTTTGGGCTCTTGCAGGGATGGCTCTTGCTGTATCCATCTTCTCTTAGCTCTCAGAGCAGCCCTTCCCTGCCGCTGACCCTCTCAGGGTTCAGTGTGAGAGGTATTCCAGTAACTAATGAAGAAACGAGGAAATGACTTCGAAAGTGGCTGTATTAATTTCTGGGGGATACCACAACAAATTACCACAAACTGACTGGCCTTAAAGCAACAACAATATATGTTCTCACAGCGGTGGAGTCAAAAGTCCAAAGTAAGTGTACTTACTGTCAAGACCGTACTTCCCCAAAGGTGCTTGGGAGGGGTGTGGGCCAGCCCTTACTTATGGTTTCTGGAAACTTCTTGGCTTGTTGATGTCCTCCTGTCTTCAAATTTCCTTCCCTTGGAGTGGTTCTCTGTCTGAATTTCCCATTTTCTACTGACACAGTCATTGAATTAAACTGGTTTTCAGGGCTTTATTGTAACCAAATGTATGTGTGGGACTATATTTTCAAATAAGGCCATCTTCTAAAATACTGGGGGCCAGTACTTAAATATATGAGGGGATGCAACTGAACCCACACAGGGCCTCTTTCTGCAAGACTGTTCACCCAACCACATAACAGTCTGAGAACTGTGAGCAGCCAATCGCCTGGCACAAGACCATCCAACCACATAACATTCTGAGAACCATGAGAAGCCAATCGCCTGGCACAAGACCATCCACCCAACCACATAACAGTCAAAGGCCACGAGAAGCCAATCTCCTGCCACACACGGATCAATGTGCTGGAACTGCTGTGCCTGAGGTGCTGTGCTCAGTCCTGGACCATTTCATCCTCACAAGGACCTTTCACAAAACACAAAACTGAGCCCCAGAGTCTCTTGTTTCTCAATAATAGAGCAGTTTCCAAGCCTTGGTCTGCCTAATTTTGAATTCCGGCCTCTTTCCCCTGGGCTAGCAGTTCTCATACGGTTGTCCTAGAGCTAAAACATCAGAACCAACAGGCGACTCATAAATGCAGACTCACAGGCCCTGCCCACTCAGAAAACCTGCTACAACCTCAGTCAGGGATCTTTTTGATACTGAGAAAATTCTAGAACCTTTGCACTGGTCCAACAAGACAGGTGGGAAGATGACCATGTTTACTGGGTGCTTACATGAAGGCGGGAGACTGTTGTTTTTGTTTAATCTGGGAATGGCTGGGAGACAGAATCATAGCTCCCCAAAAATATCCAAGTAGAAATATCTAGAACCATTATCTAAGGGAGCAAGAGGGGGAGACTGTAGCTGTAATCATGGCAGGGAGAGGGTTGTTGGGGATGATGCTCAGATGATAGAGGACTTCCTTGCCTATTGTACAGGAAACACTGGGTTCCATTCCAGAACTCCATAAAAGCATGGTAGCATACATCCATTATCTCAACATGGGGGACGGTGGAGACAAGAGGATCAGAAGGTCAAGGTGATCTTCAGCTACATAGTGAGTTCCAGCCTAGCCTGAGCTCCATGAGACCCTATCTTGAAAAAGGAGAAGGAGAAAAAGAATCATGAGACAGGAAGGTTGCTCTGTTTTCTGGGGACCCTGGTGTAATCTCTGGGGTCTTTGGTGTCTACCTAGGAGAGAAAGGTGTTCTGAAAGGTCGTCCGCAGAGTGGGAAGGTGTTAAACTGGTGGCTTTGAAGAGAGTGGAAGAGGCTCCAAGCCAAGCAATGCAGATGGCCTCTGGAAATCAGAAAGGCTAAGAAAACAGATTCTCTGTGGAGACTGTTTCAGTCTCCTGTTCTCCCAGAATAAGATAATAAAGGAATCATTCTAATATATAACACTTAATAGCAGGAGGAAGCTGATCCAACAGGCATCTTTAGGAAAATCCTTAATGTGCTTTGATCTATACATAGGCCCAAGGTCAAGTTGTAAAAGAGGAAACCCAGCTTGTTACCAGACCCAGACCTGGAGGCTGCAGAATCAGCAAGATAGCCAGTCCACAGCCTGCTGATGCCAAGGCAGCCTTCCCAACAAGGCAGAGGATCGGTGATGAAGATCAAATGAAACAGTGTAGAGATCAGAGCTCCTGCAGGGTTGTCCTGGCCAGTTTTGTATCAACTTGACTCAAGCCAGAGTCATCTCAAAGGAGGGACCCTCAGCTGAGAAAATGTCTCCATAATATCCAGCTGTAGAGCATTTTCTTAGTTAGTGATTGATGGGGGAGGGCCCAGCCCATTGTGGTTGGCACTATTCCTAGGCTGGTGGCCCTGGCTTCTATAAGAAAGTGGGTTGAGCAAGCCATGCTAAGCAAAGCCAGTAAGCAGCACTCCTCCATAGCAGCTCCTGTTGTAAGGAGAGGGCCCGCTTGTTTGTCCTGGCCACCTGGCTAGCTTAACCCCGAAATAACCACACAGAAAATGTACTAATTAAATTACTGCTTGGACCATTAGCTCTAGCCTCTTGTTGGCTAATTCTTACATCTTAATTTAACCCATTTCTATTAATCTGTGTATTGCCACGTGGCAGTGGCTTACCGGGAAAGATTCAGCATGTCTGACTCTGGCGGCTCCATGGAGGCTCTCTGACTCTGCTTTCTTCCTCCCAGAATTCAGTTCTGTCTTCTCCACCTATCTAAGTTCTGGCCTATCAGGCCAAGGCAGTTTCTTTATTCATTAACCAATGAAAGCAGCACATAAACAAAAGGATCTTCTTCACCAAGCTCCTGCCTCCTGTTTCCTGCCCTGTTTCAATTCCTGTCCTAAGTTCCTTCGAGGATGAACAGTGATGTGGAAGTGTAAGCCATATAAACCCTTTCCTCCCTGAGTTTCTTTGGCGGTGTTTCAGCACAACAATAATAACCCTAAGGCAGATAGAAGGAGTGTGCAAATTCTCTGTAATGCTGATTAAAATGCAGGCCCTGCTTCTCAAGGCCTGATGGCTTTCGTTTCCAACAAGCTCCCATCAGGTGACCCTCCTGGGCAACCAAGGACAACGAGTAGCAAGCTGTGGGTGCCCAGTCCTCATTCAAGTCCCTTCTGGGTGTAGACCTTCAGGCAACACCAGAGAGTTTATCAGCCTTGACTGAACGTATTTCCACAAAGGGCTGGCTCCACCCAAGACCTGTGGAACCAGAGCAGCATCTGACACCCCCATTCCAAAGGTAGCTGATCCATGAACAACTGTTTAGCAACAACCTCTTGAGAACACAAAAACCACCAGCTCCTCAGCAAGTCACAGCCACCTCAGTACCAGTGCTGTGTGGACCAGGTGCCATTGTTGAGAACATCCTCTGACCACCTCTCTCTCTTCTTCGCCATGGTTAAGATCTACGGCATGCCACAGCCTGACCGGTCACTCCTAAGAAACTGACTTGGCTCCAGAGAGACGAGTGTTATGGCAGCTGAGAACCCTGAAGGTTAAGCGATAGTGTTCCAGACCTGATGACGGTAAGGTCAGGGGTGGGCCATACACCAGCTCCCTTTGCTCTCTGCTCCCTAAATTCACCTACTGTGACACCATTAGTGTGATTGCCACCACCCTTGGCTGAGCAAAGGACAACAGCCTCCAGGTACAGTTTACTGCCCTCAGTAACATAAAAAACAGCAGCAAATAAAACTTCAAAGGCCTTGGGGCAGCCGCTGGCTACAGGCCCACCTTTCTTCTGAACTCTGTGAGTGGCCTGCAGATCTGCCAGGTGACCTCAGCTCCACACCCTGTCCCGCCTCGCCCTACTCCACCCTCCATCAAGGCTCCCATTAAGAAAGCCAACTGTGTGACATCAGTGTCATTAAACTGACCTAGTTTCTCCCAGGCCAGGGGACTGGAGAGCTCTAGTTCAACACAGAAACCAATTCAACTGCCTCAGAGGAACCGTGTGGAGAGAAAGGTGGACCAGAGCCTCGCTCAGAGAGAAGGCAGGTCCCCTGTGAACACACACTGCTCAGACTTTCAAAGACAGGGAGAGAACCTGGCTGTTCCTACAGTCTGCTCCTCTGTACTTGGAGTTAGGGGTTGGGAAAGTCTCCTTCTCCATATGGAGAGGAACCCCCCTCCCATTAAGGAGAGCCAAGCTGGTTAGTTCTTTGGGGCTCCAGTCCTGTTAATCTGTTTACTGGCCTTTGAGATGTATCAGGCCTGTCTTGCTAAGCTGTGAAGTCCCCACGGGGTTTCCAGTTCGTTCAAGGTTTTTCCCTTTCTGGGAGTTATCTTTTTTTTTTCTGGTCTTATTTAAAAACTTCTATTATTCCTCAAAACTCTGCACAGGCTTTAATTCTTCTAAAATTCCTTCCCACTTCCACCATATAAATTCTATTAGATTATTCTGTTCCTTCTGGGACTTTCAGAGATTGTTCAGCAAATTCAACAATCTGGCTCTCTCAAGATGGTTCAGCAAATTCGAGATGTTCAACTCCCTCTGACTCTTTTGTCCCTCTGCACAGAAGTCCTGCCATTCCTTACTTTGTTGACATTTTCCATTTAGATACAATAGAGAAATTATAGAGGTTGGTTCACCTGGGAAGCGATGCTTGCACACATAGGTACCAGATTTCCCAGGACGAGAGGCAAGCAAAACAGTCAAAACCCAGACTGACCTGTGTCCCAGGCGTGTCCTGACATTTGTATCAAAGGAGCTGTGTCATGCTTCCTGTGAGACACATTTTCTCAGGTAGTGGGCTCCCGTTAAGATGAACCACACACAGATTTAGGTTGCTTGGGAGAGCTGGCCTTGAAAAGGGTCTGAGTTTTTTCTAAGACCTGTAAGAGACAGCCTGTGAGTCTCACCCTGAAGATGCAGTCACTCTCTGGCTTCTAAAGTGTGATATTCTCAGAGACCATAGTTTGGGTGAAAGGCAAGGTTCTGCACGTGGAAGTTCTGCTAGGGTGGGGAAGGAGGCAACTGCTTCATCCTGGAGCTTAGTGTAGTAATAGTCTACATAAAAAGACACTGAGTTAGACTTATTATAGTCGAGTCAGGTTTGTTAGACCCAGGCATGACTGACAGTTCCTGCATCACTGCCAAGGGCCTTGTCCACGTTAAGCAGGCTCTCCACCAGGAAGCCACACTCCAAACTTCCTGCGTGCTAGAAGCTCTTAGCATCATGTGCCTTCTCTGACCAATGCTTTACTTGATGTGTGTGTGTGTCTCTTATCTTTCTCTTGTGTTTCCTGGTCCTGCTCAGCAGCAGCAGCTTAGTGCGTGCCTGGCAGCTTTTCACCACGGTTACTGTGAGCACCTGAGCCAACACTCCCTCTACTGCAGCCATCATGGGGCACCTTTGCCTACCGGAAATGTAGCTGGCTTCCCATGGCTTCAAGGGAAGAACCACCTATCCAAGAAGCTCTTCATCTGCCGCTTTCAGTGATATGCAGGCTGTGGGGCAGTTCTCTGGACCTGCTACGACCTTAGATGTCCTGGCCTACAAGCAGGAATCTCGGCTGTCTCCAGACTGGTCACCTTCTCGGATGCTATCAAGTGTTATCAGTCTGGACCCCCTCACCATTACTGGACCCTGCAAGGGTGGCAACTGCCTGGTTTGGGGTGGGGCTTAACACTTTTAGCTAATCTTGGCCCTATGGAGGCCTAATGGGATCTGTGGGCCTACCCATTGGCAGACAAGCAAGAAGCACGTGGTCACTCCCCTGGGTTTTGCTTTAAATATGATACTGTTTAAGTACTGTTTTTTTGTTTGTTTGTTTGTTTTTTTAAAGACAGGGTTTCTCTGTGTAACAGCCCGTGCTGTCCTGGAACTTCTCCTATAGACCAGGCTGGTCTTGAACTCACAGTTTGAGGCACAGCTTGTCTCTGCTTCTCCAGGCATGCGCCACCATACCAGGCCATTTAATCGCTCTTAATTGAAGACTTTGCTCACATGACAAACAGAAATTGCAGACTTTGCCCTGGATCTTGAAAACATAGTCCCCTATGCTCCAAAAGAGCTTGGCCACAGGGAAGTCACACTGTCACCTCCTCTTGTTCTCATTCTCCTCTCTAAACCCCTCCTGGCTTCTTTACTTTTTTCCAATGTGCTCAAATCCGCTGCAAAGCCCAGTACATTTTTTTAAATGACATGAACATCTGTACATTCTCCATCCAGATGAAGAAACAAAATGTTAGCAGTTCTAGAATTTTCCAACAACAAGCCCTTCCATTTCCCTAGTGGTAACCATTGCCCTAGTTTCTACCATTTCCCCTTGGTTCACAGGTCAGATAATGGCTTCTTTACCGTTTCCATGGACATCCACAATGTTAATAGCTACCAGGCATAGATAGACCTTCCAGCTTGCCAAGACTGCTTGAAGCACACCGTAGTTAGTCCCCAGCTCTTTGCTCTACGTCAGCCCTCTGTGGAACTCTGTTCCTCAGTTTACTTGTTGGTGAAAGGGGATTGTCTTTCTTGCTGGGTTGTTTTGTGGATGGAGAGGGAGGACACAAAGAGCTGAGTGCAGGGAAAGTGGCCAGTGAACACTTACCATTGATTTCACTCCAATCTTTACCACGTTGAAGTAAGTGATGCTTAGTTCATGTAGTGTGTCTTAAACTCTAACCCAAAGCAAAGTCATTTGGACATTCACGTTGGCTGTTCACTGTTATGTAGTGTTCTGATGCAGTACTTGTTAAATACCGAAAGTAAGTTGTGACTGCCTTTTACCTCACTCCTCTGAGGAAAACAAGAGCCCCCGCGCTTGGAAACAACTTGCCCCGGGGGCTCTTGGGTAGTCTCAGATTCAGCCTGCAAGAAGGTCATCACTCTTGGAGACTTGGTAACTGCTGTCCATTAGGAGGAAAGGCCCCGGCCTCTTCCCATTGTCCTTTTTCATCCATGCCAAGTCTTGGTGGCAGCTGTTCACCAAGGATCAAGAGGGAGTCCAAGCGAGAGAAGACAGAGAGGGAAAATAAATCAGTGACATTGTTTGTTGCACATTAATGTTGAAAGAAGTGAGAGAAGCTAGCTGATAGCCACCTGAGATTCTAGTTAACCATGTTGGCCCAGTCTTCCTAGACTCACCTGAGTGACAGACACTTGGCATCAGGGCAGGCAGTGTTGTAGAAGGAAACACATGGGCGTCAGCTATTCTCCACACCTCTGCCATCTGACCTAGTAATAATACTCATTTCGCGGCAAACATTAATTGGCACAATCATTGTGACTCTGAACTGGAACAATGTCTGTCGGGTAGGAATACTGAAATACTCACGAAGAGCTAACACATTTGTCTCCACTCTTCCTAGCTCATCTTAGAAAATGAGACGAGGAAGCAAGTTGGTAAACAGTAAGAACGGAAGTTGCTGACCAAGTACCACTTAATCGCGTACTTTACTGGCTGGCTGTATCGCTCAGTCTTCCCAGTGTGCCACCGTAGATTAGGGACACAGAATAGCTGTAGTGAAGGGAACCAGTCAGGGATCTTGCCAGAGGCCCCTGGAACCGGCTCCACCCGTCATCAGCATCAGGATGTCACAGACACGGTATCATCACCGCTGAACAATGCTCCCAGCTGCTCCCAGTGGCAGCGTCGATGGGTCACGCAGACTCTGTGGGATGCTGGCCTACGTGCTGCCCTCTCCATTTGCTGGGAGGGAACTGAAACTGGAGGAGGTCAATCCCCAGAACAAATTCACACTCACCGATGAGCCGATGGAAAATCGGTGAGCACCTCTCGTGACCTCAGAGCCAGTCCCTTATCACATGAGTTGCCAGGCTGAAGGCTTTTGTCTCAGCTCTGAGGTAATTCATTTTAGCGTCGTCATTTTTGATTCACTTCTGCCTTAGCTCTGAGTGATTCACTTTGACTTCGCTCTTATCTTTTTACCTCCTTGCAGACCGTCTGCTTCAAGAAGTATTTTAAATTCCAACGCTATTGTATTTATTTTAATATAGATCAAATTCTATCTCAAAAATCTGTTTGTAAATGTACACACACACACACACACACACACTCACACACACACACACAAATTCCCATCTTGGCTGTCTCCCACTGAGCCCTACTTTAGAGGCAAGGTCTTCTTTGAGGTAATATGGGGAAGAGGTAGCAATGGGGCCTAGCTGGGGGTCTTTGGGTGTTAGGATGTGTATCCTTGAAGGATTCTGTGAGACCATGGCCACTGCCACTTCCTCCTCTTTCTTCTCCTTCTTCTCTCTTTTCCTTCCTGGCCCTGGGTTTGCTCCATTACCCACTCCCCACCCTGCTGTTGGATGCCCCGACCAGAGCGCATCCAGCCGAGCATGGGCTCCAAACCCTGAGGCAAAAATAGCCCTTTTCTTTTTGTAAGTTGATTATCTCACTGTTTTATTTTAATGATGGGAAGCGGACTAACACGGTATACATATATACATAATAATGTTTTTTCCCATCAGGGGCCAGTCTGACAGCTCACAACAAAGGAGTACATCCATGCGAACTAAGCACGGTGCTCCATGCATGGGAATCCAGAGCTGAAGGCTGTAGCACGACCATGCAGAGCGGGAAGCCCCTCTGGGCCACCCATCCCAGAAAGGATGGAAATAGTGAATAGGGGGACCCAAACCACAGAGTGACTGAAAACCAAGATCTAAAGCACATTGTCTCTCTCTAAAATGGCTGCTATAGGATCCCCAAAAATAAAAATTGAAAAAAATAATAGGGTTGCCTCCTGAAATATCCTTCAAGGAGTGACTGGGAGTTGAGTCAAAGGGATATTCTGGAAACATAAATGCCGTGACTCACAAGATTCTCTCACCACAGCTAAGATGTGTGAGGGAAACGTAGCTTCTGTTTTCTTCAAACAGCTCTGAGCTCGCATACATTTCTTCCCCTGAGGCAGGAAAATTGAGATTTGCCAAGAAACAATATTCTAATTTCTCCTAGTCTAGACACTCTTTTTCCCATTTAAGTATTCAGTCTCTTCAACTGGGTGTCATACCTGGATTGCTATTTTTTTTAAAAGGACAATTTCTTGAGACAATTCACCCCCAGGATACATATCATCTTTCAGAGTGCCCCTGGATGGAGTCTCCATGCCGTGAGTGATGTGCCTGCCATGTCTGCTCAGGTATGTCAGGACTGGGACACTCCTGAGCAGGCATGGCTCTGTGTGGCTTCTCAGAGCTGTGGGGCACTGGTTTACTGCTGAGTTCCTCCTCCTGGCCCTTTGTCCTGGCATCCTGGGGCTCTTCTACTAGGTGCTGGCTGGGCCATGCGTTTCTTTAGAAGCTGTTCCTTGCCTTCAGAAGCATAAGTGCTCCTCAGGTTCTGAGAAACAGGAAGCAGAGCCATACAGTTATATTCCATTATCCATACACCATCGTCCCTGAACCGAGGTGGCCATGTCCCAATCTGGAAGGCTACAACCTCTCCTCTCTATAGCCTTTGGCTTCCACAAACCAGTCTGGATATTTCTGAACCATCTCATCCTCATGCCGAGTTCTCGCCTGATCTGTTGCCTCTGGCCTCCCTCCTCTGCTGCCATCTTCCTTTCCCTTTTCATTTTGTTGCTATTGTTTTGTTTGAGTCAGGGTCAACTGTAGCCTGGTTGGTCTGGAACTTGTTATGTGGATCAAGGTGGTTCCAAAACTCCCAGAGATCCACCTGCCTCTGCCTCCTGAATGAGGAGTTAAAGGTGTGTGCCACCATGCCTGGATTTTCTCTCTGGTTAGTTTATGGGCAGAAGGGATGTTTTTCCAGCATTGGCAAGGGTGGAGGGTATATAGGCCAACATCTTCCAAGCTTGAATCTGATATACACTGGCTGATAAAGGAACTCAAACTGGCTTTCAAGTCTAGTGCCTTGATTCTTTTTTAATTTGAGACAAAGTTTAGCTATGTTATTTCAGGTCTTGAATTATCAAATTTTCTGCCTTTGTCTCCTTAGTGCTGGGATTATAGGTGAGTACTATCATATATTTTTTTTGTGTGTATATGTGTGTACGTATTCATGTGTGTATGTGTCTGTGTTTGTACATATGTGTGTGAGCGCTTATGCACATGAGTGGAAGTGCATATGAAGGCCAGAAGTCCATGTTGGGTGTCTTCCTCAAGCTCTCTGTTATTATTGTTGTTATTATTATATTTGAGGTGGGGCTCTCACTAAACCTGGAGCTTACCAATTCAGCTACACTTGCTAGCCCGCAAGCCCCAGGAAGCCTCCTGTCTCTATGTCTCCAGAGTCAGGAATAAGGATCCATTTGCCATGCCTGGCTTTTCACAGGTACTAAGGGTCGAGACTCAGGTCTTCATGCTTGCACAACAAGCACTTCGCTGACTGAGCCATCTCCTCAGATTCCACACATTTCCTGTGAATGTCAAGAATTTCATCTTCTTTGTCTTAAATTCATGCTAGAATGACGCTAAACCTTCCTGAGACATATAGATATCTGTGACATCACTTTGCCAGAAAACAGTAGACGAATAAATTGTCTTTAATATCACAAAGAATTGTTAAATTAAGAAACACAAAATGAGTTCTTGTTATAGTCAGTAATGTGCTATATAGTTAAAAAATAATCTTGCTCCTACACCCCAGTCTGCTACCCTACATTCCCCTGCAAAGAGCTAAAAAACAAAAACAAACAACTACAGGGAACCAGGTACAGCAACCAGGAGGCTCAAAAGAGAGCAGCAGATGAAAAAGCCCAGGTAACCAAAAGGGTCAGCTTTCATAGGGAAAGAGCAGCTGGGGTAAGGGCAGCCCAGCTCTCTGAGCTGGAGAGTTCAAGAAGGGTGGGGTGTGCCAGCCAGGAGAGCCTTGTAACAGGTGCAGGGAGAACCTGTCTATTATGATATGCTAAAGTCACCTTGGCCCTTTGTACCAGGTTTGAAACCTAACACCACGAACAGTGGTTAGGTCTTCCCATGGCCATTCACCTAGATAATTCTCCCCAGATGTGCCCAGAGGCCAGCCTAAGCCAGATAATCACAGGCATGCTCAGGGGACACTCAACATTGACCATAACATGTCAGAACAAAGTTGAAACTCAAAGTGCTTCAGGGGGATATTGTTTTCCTTGGCAGTAGGTCCTCCTGAGAACGGTCAGTCAGCCGCGACAGCTGTATGACCACGTTGCAATCACCAGGAGGAAGGTGTGAACTGCTTCTTCCATTTGCTGTGTAGAGTCTTACTGGGCTTCAGTAGAGACCTGGCTTGCTGCTGAGGGTACAGGTTAGCTCAGTGGCCAACTGTCTTGTCACAGGTGTGGCGATTCGTGCCCTTCTTTCTGCTTCCGTTGCCTCTATCACTGCTAAATCCTATTATCTCACCTAAACCACCTTTCTCGGTCACTGAATAGATAGTCCCCATTGACTCTTGTGCTGATCCTTAGTCCAGTCCAGTCCACTGTGCCAAGGGATCGAGGCTTAGAATGTAAAGAATTTCAAAGGTGGTACCAAGGTGGGCACCCAGAGTCATCTCCGAACACGGCAGAGGAGCAGACACTTGTTTCGGAAGCTGACCGGTCAGAGGGCCCTGGAGAGGGCAACCTGCTACATCCTGTCGGAAAACTCCTTTTGGAGTTTCTGCAGGAAAAACGCTGAAGTCCACCTGCTTATGATCTGGCTAGTTTTTATGATGTCAACTTGATTCAAGGTAGAGTTAGCTTGGAAGAGGGAATTGCAGTTGAGAAAGCGCACCCACCAGACTGTCCTATGAATAAGGCTGTGGGACATCTTCTTGATTAGCCATCGATGTGGGAGGACCCAGCTTACCAGGGGTAGTGCCACCCATGAGCTGGTGGCTCTGGGTGCTGTAAGAAAGCAAGTTAAGTGAACCCCAGGGAATAAACCAGTAAACCACACTCTTCCATGGCTTCCCCTCCAGTTCCTGCCTCCAAGTTCCTGCCCTGAGTTCTTGCCCTGACTTCCCTCAGTGATGGATTTATAAGCTATAATGTGAAATAAACCCTTTCCTCCAGGAGATGCTCTTGGTCACGGTGTTTTATCACAGCAAAGAAAAGTAGCTAAGATAATGCCCTCCCCAGAGAAATAAATAGCCCGAACCAAAGGACACTTCCGGTTGTCAATTCTGTTTGCTTTTCCTTTTTTTTTTTTTTTTTTTTTTAACAAAAACCCTGCAACTCAATGACAATTCTTGAGGATCGATGTGGTTCAGTGATGGTGAATTGATTGTTCCAACAGAGATCTTTAATGAGATTGCTCACACTATTCAGGAGCTGCAGGCTCCAGCAGATTACAATGACAATGGCGGGGACCTTGTGTGAATAGAGAAAGCGGATCAACCTTTCGCTCATTTCTTTTTGAAAGCACCAAGCCCTAGCAGCCAGGCCTTCTTGTTAATTAGTTGTTAATTATTGGGACAGCTCGTGAAATGGTTTTTAAAGAGCTGGCCTAGTGGCAAAGAAAAGAACCTAGCACAAGAGACTGAATTGAAGAGCAAGAAAAGGAGGGGAAAAAAAACGTTTTACCCAGTTGATACCAAGGAAATTCTAGCAAGTATCTTTGGGGTACAAGACAAGAGGTCCTGTAGAAGTGCAGAGGGAATTTGGGGCACACAGGAAGGAATGGAAATTAGCACTCATCTCCCTCTGTTTTTCTAGACCAGACAACACATGTCACAGAGCAGAGATGACCTACCTAAAGTCGCACTTCTAGTTGGTGTCGGAAGAATCAGTTGAGTGCTGAGACCTCCTCACCATCAGGTCCCAGGAAGCTGAGTGTTGACCATTTGGCTCCAGTCTTCTATGCACACAGGACTTTTTACCCACTTATTTTTCTTCCCCCTCAAAGATGGCTGTAACAGACATAGGTCAAAGCCACACATTGCCAGATTTAGAACTGCTGTGCTCCTTTGTAGCCAAAATCAATGATTATTGATACGTTCAAATTAATGCCTTTAAAAATCTGATGTTGGGCGGGAGAGATGGCTCAGAGGTTAAGAACAATGACTGTTTTGTCAGAGGTGCTGAGTTCAGTTTCCAGAAACCACACGGTGGTTCACAACTATCTATGATGAGATCTGGTGCCTTCTGTCATGCAGACAGAACGCTGTGAGCATAATAAACAAATAAATCTTTATAAAGAAATCTGATGTGTGAACAATTATGTCATTTGCTCCCCCTCCCCATGGAAAGTTAATTTGTTACACATATACATTTAACATGTTGGATTTTATAACTATCTTGGTGTTTAAATGTAGTTTTTTTACTTTTACATTTATTTATTTCTGTGTGTGTGTGTGCGTGTGTGCATACCCGTGCACATCACCTTATACATGTGACCATCACAAAACAGCTTGTGGGAATCATTTCTCTTATTTCCACTATATATGGGGCAAGGGAAATGAACTCAGGCTTTTAGGCTTGGTGGTTTAGCACCTTTACCTACAGAGCCATCTAGCTCATCAACCTGAATTGTTTTTAGAAAAAAAAAAATGTTTTGAAGGTTCAAACAAGTGGCTGAGATCTTTTAACACCTCTCTGATGTCTAGATAGCGAACATCGTTTTAATAAGAGATGAAAGCTCACACAGAACCCAGGGACAGTGTTCTTAAGACAGAGGATTCTGTGCTGCACAATTGCAGAGTTGGCAATAAGGAACCCATCCACCTCGGGCAAGTATGGGCTACCTAGACACAAACTAACTTGAAAAATCCTTGTGAAGTAGTCGTTACTGTCTGTGTTCTCTGTATTATCCATACAAGTCTCTTCAGATGGCTCTGTTACACATTTTCAAACATAGTCCATTCAATCATCTTTTTATCTAAAACATTAAAATAGGGGTAAAGTTCTCAAACACATTTTTATCCTCCCCTAGAAAGTTGTTATAATGCAGAAAATAAAATACAAAGGTCACGGTAACACGGGATCTATGTAGCGCATGAGGATCGAAAGGGAAGGTCTAATTCTTTAGGGAACTTCTCTGTCCCCCTCTGAAGGCCCTTTACATGGTACCAAGTGTCTATCTGAGCAGTGTAACAATTTTTTCTTGTCTTATTTCTCTTCCAAGATGTGCTGTATGGGCTCCGTGTTTCTTAAACTTCAGGTGCCTAAGGAGCACTGTGTGAACCGACACCAAGTGTACGACCCACCGTGAGACCCAGAGGTTGCTACTCCCTAGCAGCCCTCACCTGAGAAAGTTCAACAGTCGCCGAACTTTTGTTACAAGCCTTCCTGAGTACCTTATACGGATACATGTTTCTGTCTCTCTGTTGCTGGTTTGATTCTTCCATTTGGGTAATTTGATCATGAGATATCTTCATATAAGCCTCTTTTCAACCCTCTCAGGGTCTGCCTCCTTTGACCTTGTCCCTGACAGAAAAGATAGAAGGAAAGTTGTACTTGGGGGGAACCACACACACACACGCACACACACACACACCCATTCACTTCCACCCGGCAGAGGGACCTCTCTCCTAGGCGTTCTTCCACCGCCTTTTGACATTCACTAGGAGAAAGAGTAGGCCATCTGGGGCCAATTCTGGGGAGTTGGCCTTACAATCAAATGAGTGGATTACTATTCAGAGTTGAAAGCAATGCAGAATTACGATGCACAACAACGGCCATTTTGGTTTGGGCTGCAGATACATCTATAGAGTCAAACGGAAAGTTTCAAAACATTCTCTGCAATGACGTCGGGCAGCATGACCAGGCTGCCCCATCGTGGACACACAGGCTGCTTGCAACCTGCGGTGGTTCTAGTTGGTTGGGCAGCTATTATCATGGATTGAGCATTGCATGATTGAGCACCACGGGCAGCTTCTCAGGCAGGCCCATTGTTAACTACTGGAATTGTATCTAGCTTTTCTTCTGAAGGACAAAATTGTTGTGAATCTCTCAATCTGAGTGCCCTTAACAACACAACTGCCATGAACAGTTCCCTTTTGCAAGTGACACACGTCATCATATGGCTCACATTCTAATGAAAGACCAAGCTAGGCTAACACTGCTCCTACAGCATCCATTCCAGGCCTTAACTCATGACGGGCATCAATTTTCCATGCCATTGTGTCTACTATTACAGACATTACCTTGCAAAGCATGTGGAGCCTCTGGAATCTAATACCCTGAATTCTGCAGCAGAAAGCTGCCTTGAGCTGTCATGGCCATGACATTAGCATGGCTTCCTTCCGATGGCACTGTGCTGATGCCTTTCCTGGAGTGCATTCGAGCCGATTAATATATTCTTTCGAAGAATGTAATAAATTGCAGTTTGCTTGTGGTCGGATGACAATTGAGTAGGCTGGGGTTTACAATCGAGAAAGACTATTTTAGCTTATCCTAAGAAGCATATGATTTAGGTTCATGGAATGGGCTAAGGAAGTATTTATTAATCAATATATGTCTGAGTATGTGTTGTACACACTCACATGTACAATTATAATACATGGAATTTAAGGTAATATGGTTCACTTGGTAATGCAAAATGCACCGCACTACTTAAGATGTCCTAACTTCTAATTTACGGACTAGACTTAGGGACTAGAATCAATGATCTAGCTCACTTGCTTGCCTCAGCTGCTCAAAGTCTGGGCTTGATCCCTGAAAGCATTCATCTACCAAGAAAATGGGTTAAGTGAAACCTGACTGTGAGCCCGGCCCCCATCCTAACCAATACCATTTTGCCAGAAGCTGAAGTAGATTTGCCTGCTCATAACTGCTTTTTCATATGGTTACCACTTTGGCAAACATATTGACTAAAACTTTATGGGTAGCAGATTCCTAGGCAGAACCTAGAGCTCAGTGTGTCTTCTCATTCCTGATGTACAAGTAGCCCTTGCTGCTTTAGGGTACCACTTTTGGAGAACTCTGGTGTATTGAAATGCTGCATCAGAAATCCAAAATGTAAGTGGAATCCTGCAACCATGAGTGGGCAAAACCCAGGAGGGTTTGAGGAGAGCATGAAGTGGAAAAACGAAATGGTTTCAGAGCGACTGCCGCTGAAGCTAAAGGTGCACAAGGAATATACTGCTCTGTATGAAAGAAAGAGCCCTTTCTAAGTACTGGTGAGAAACGTAGCAGTGCTGTCATCTTGACTAAATAGAAATGTCCCTGTCGCCATGAGGGCATCGATCTGAGCAGATTCCCAAGCAGGGTATCGGAGTGTATGGGTTTAGACTTTCTATAAAACATTTGAGACAACCAAGTTAAAAGGAGAGCTAATAATATTTTTTAAAGTTTAGAGTCAGAAATTCTTGCCTTTGAAAATTCCTAGCCTCCCAGACAGCACTAGACTTTGGGAATGGCTTCTAGGCAAAGATGAAATCCCAAACCAGCAGAAGAAAGCAAGATAAGAAGACAGCCTGCCTTGTGGCTGTAAACTCATTTTGTTAAGATCTGGGAAACAGCCAGGCAGTGCCTTGGGGAACAATTGAGATAAGCAACAGGGTTTCTAACAGAGTTAAAGGTGACGCCCCTGAGCAATCCCACCAGCAACCCAACAGGGCTCTCAGAAGGCTTGTGGGCGTGCCCTTTAACACAGGCCGTGAGCAGCAGTCAGAATTATAGGAAAGCCTCAACTTTTATAGTCTTAGCAGGGCCTTTTCCAGCGTGGACTCAAAGAGGTGAGGACAGTTTAAAATGAAGAGGCCTCTGAACTCCAGAAAGCTGCAAACATGGACTGCCTTTCAGAGAAAAGAAGAATGCCCTGGAAGGCAAACCCTGAGCGTAGAAGATGGAGCCAGGAACCCGTAGGGAATTATTCTTTGGCTTGGACAATTAACCAAGAAAGGACTCCTCACGTATGCCCTGATGAATTTCAGAACTGCTGTGGACCAGTGCCTCTTGTGCGGCTGTCTTTCTCCTCTGTGTGGTTATCCCCAAGCCTGGGATGCCTGCGCTTATATACTGGGTTTACTCAGCAGACAGATGACCTATTTCTTCAGAGCATAGGCCACGAGGGAGAAAAGAACAAAACAAAACAAAACATTAGAACTTCTGCATAGAACCAAAAGGAAAATTGAAGAAAAAAAAGTCTCGAAACCGGTGGGAGTGGAAATACAGCATAACAAAACACAGGATTCAGCAAAAGAAATTTGGGGGTGGGGGGCGGTTGCAGAGATACAAGCAGCTAGAGTCAAGTAATGGACTTGATCTTATAGACACAGCTGATGTTATGATGATGAGAATATCCAGGGACTCGTGAGGGATATATGTCTGCATGCGAAAAGTCACAAATCACTGACAGACAGAAGGTGCAGCTAAAGCCACCCCATCTCTGAGATGGCCTTTGGTGGCCGTGTCTTCCCGGAATTCATGTTGATACAGACAGACCTCTTCCCGAGTGAGTCGAGCTGGTCCATGTAACAGAGTATCTTGGAAGGATGTGTGACCCCAGTGCCTAGGTTAGGACACTCATGGCAACTTCTGCCTTGCTTTGTTGGCTCTCTGACTGTGGGGAAGCAGGGATACAATATGGGGATACCCAGGAGGTGGTTGGCTCCGCACACTCGTAAAATTTTTACTCACAGAAAGGAGATAAACTGTTCACTGTCTCATTAGGAAGCTAAGTTTCATGAAAATGTCATAAGTAGCAATAGATTCTCAATATACACAAATCCGACAAGTTTTCCAAATATTTAGAAACTAAAATCTCATGACAGCCCTAACTGAAGCAGGTACTTGTCATGTCACTGTGACAAAATGCCTGTCAGAAACAGTTTTAAAGAAGTAGATGTTTGTTTTGTGTTTGTGTTTGTATAATCTAGTCATTTAATGACTTATTTCTCTGTGAGCTCCAAGCCAGCTTGGTCCACATAATGTGTTCTAAGACAACCAGGATGAGAGAGAGAGAGAGAGAGAGAGAGAGAGAGAGAGAGAGAGAGAGAGAGA
>NC_022027.1:21289161-21292225 GCF_000317375.1 Microtus ochrogaster
AGAGAGAGAGAGAGAGAGAGAGAGAGAGAGAGAGAGAGAGAGAGAGAGAGACTCTCAAACAAAACAAAATGAAACAAAACAACAAAACAACTAGGGAAAAATATTTTGTATGAAACCAAAAGAAATTTTCTTTTTAATATGCCAAAAAAAAAAAGGAAATACAACACACTGAAACTTACAGGACACAGTCAAAAAATTTTAAGAGGAAAGTTGATGGTGATAAATGCCAATATTGAGAAGAAAAGGAAAAATCTCAAATAAACTGCCTAGTAAATATTGAGAAGAAAAAGAAAAATCTCAAGTAAACTGCCTAACTAACTCTAACTCTAACTAACTCTATATCTCAAGGAACTAGAAAAAAAGGAGGAGCTGGGTGATGGTGGCACATGCCTTTAATCCCAACACTTGGGAGGCAGAGGCAGGTGGATTTTTGTGAGTTCGAGGCCAGCCTGCTCTACACAGAGAGATCCTGTCTAGAAGACCAAAAATAAAACAAAATATAATTAAAAAACTGGGGAAATCAATAACAAAGTTAGTAGGTTAAAGTACACCAGGGCACAAATTAATGAACCAGCAGCTGTAGAACCAACATGTTATGGCGTGGTATCAATAATCCCATGGCTATCACCAAGTAGAAATAATGTTGGTCCAGCAGCCATGACAACCAAACAAGCAGCACAACACTATGGTAGCTGCATCTATAGTGGTGATAATGAAGCTGTTGACAAAGTGGATGGGGTTCCAGCCATTCTTTCCCCATACCTTCCACAACTACAAGCGAGCTTGGAGGCTGTCGGAGTACATAGGAGTGGAGCTGTGGTCCAGAGCTGCAGCTTCTGTGGCGTCCCTATCCATGATGGGCTGGCACTTGGCCGTGATAAAGCTGTTTCGGCATCACCCACACTTCTGTAGGTAACCTTTCATCCATGCTCCTTTAGCAAACTCAGAACACTAACTGTTTCACAAGGTTTGACCTGGATGATGGGCTTGTTACCATGGTCTGCCCCAGTCCGGGGCCAACAGAAGCTTATTTATACCCCCACCACCCGAGAAGAACCACAACAAACAGAAGAGATTAGTGAAACTTGAAGTTATATATTTTTTTTAAAAGATAGAGTTAACAAACTTTTACCTAGACTAATAAAGAAAGTCAAATAAGCAAATAAAGTCGTAAAAAAAAAAGATGTTACAATTGGTGCTACAGAAGTACAAAGGACAGCAGTGTCAAATGATGTTCAACAAGCTGGATGACCCAGAAGAGACCGACAGGTTCCTAGAAACATGCAGCCTAACAGGACTGAACTACAAAGAAACAGACTGGCCAGATTAATAGCCAGTGTGGAGATGGTCCCCTCATCAGGATGTCACTCTGACTGCCTTGTTCTTGTGCTCTCAGCTGACAATATAGATGCTAGGCAAGGTTCACTCCGGAGTAACTCGAAACACTCTGGTGGGGTGACCCTGGACCATGGCCAGCGAGACCATTATGCAGAACTATGTGTTTAGTATGACTCATAGACTCCCCCAAAGTCTCTGAAACAGACAGCTTTGCTGAGGGGCATTTTCCCACTCAAGTGATTGACAGGTCTATTTAGATGAATTCTTCAGGGGAGAACAATAACAGGTCTTTGTTCCTTACCAGAAAGCTCCTTGCAATCTTCGGATCTTTGGAGCCGTTCAGACAGTCATCTATCCTCCCCATGGCCAAAGATGCAACTCACACCCCATTCTTCTGATCGGAAATCATGCGGCAACATAGATTAGCAAGAAGTAAAGAAAGAAAACTAAAAGGAAGAAGTAGCCATGCTTTATCAGAAATAGGAAGGTGTCCCCCGCCTAGACCTCAAGAAAGGCCTGCTATGTCCCTCTCGCTCCTATGTCTAATCCATTGTTTCTCTGTCATAGCATCTTAGATCTTGAGAAAATGGTGATATTTTCTCCCCACATCTACATACCTAAGGAAGGACAATTGTGATGTTACGGGGTGTGGGGGGGATAGGGTCCAAAGCAGACAATGAAGGAGGGGCCTGTGCTCAATGACCTTCACGCTTGTTCATTTCTCAGTAGCTAACAGAATCAACAATCACAAACCTCCCAACAACAGAAGTCCAGAACTAGAAGCCTGTGGTAAAGTGAGAGAAGGGGCAGAGTGGGAACAGAAATTCCTGTCACAACTTTGCATCCACACTTTGAAACTCTGAAGTTGCTGGAATAAGACAAATCTAACCCAAAGGATTGGCCTGAAAACATCACTGGCTACATCTAGGGCCACACATTCAAAGCCCTGGCTTAGAGGCCAGACAGGGCACACCCCCTTGTAAAAAAAACAGCAGACCTCACACCCTGGCCCCTCTACCCTCAAGTGATGGAGCCGGCTGCAGCAGAAGCTTGCAAGCCTCTCTCACTTCCTCTCTCCTGCCCAAGAGAACTGTGAGAACTAACAGTTGATCGGAAAGCAACCATGATTTGCTGCAGAGGTGCGAGCTTGCAAAGAGACCTGTGAAATCCCACAAAACACAGGAAGTGTCTAAGTCCGCTGGATTGGGCTGGTGGTAAGGCAGCTGGCATCTTCAGAACCTGAGTGCCTCCAGAATCCTTTTCGGTAAGGAATGTCATCTACAAGGGGAATCCCTACCACACCGTTTACACAGAGTTCAAAGGAAATGCAGATTTAGTCATTTGGTTTCTGTGTGACTTTCAAGTCAAAACGAAACTAGAATGTGAATATCAGAGCGTGTGAACCTTTTTGGTATGAAGCCTGGGTTCCCCTCTGGCTGCTGCGGTGTGGAGAGGATTGTGCATTGTAATAGCAGCACCCACAATAGAAGAAGGTCTTTGCATGGCTCTCAGGATGACTGCTGGTGCTCAGAGCTGAGCTGCCGAGTACAGCAGCTTTTTGTTTGGACTGCAGTGCACATGTGAAAACAACTCCCTGAGCATCCCGCTTGCATTCTGGTCCTCTGTGAATGGATTCACTTCAAACATTGAATAGTTAGAATGCTGCCCAGCAGTAGTGCAAGTCTAGGTTCAGCCCCTGTACCATTTTATATGGAGAGAGAGAGCC
>NC_022027.1:21292386-21294200 GCF_000317375.1 Microtus ochrogaster
AAAAAAAAAAAAAAAAACAAGAACAAAATTCTCCAGCCAGAAGCAGTGTACCTATCATCCTATCCTAGCCTGGGGAGAAATAGGGAGATCCCTGGGTCTCAGAAATCAAGATGACTGTCTCCCAAGGAAGGACACCTGAAACTGACCTCTGGCCTCCACATCCGTGCACATGTGTGTGTACAGGTACCCGGACACACGCGAGCATATACACACAAAACACTTTTTTATGACATATATACCAGAATTTACATAATTCAAAGCTCTCCCATAAAGAACAGCTGGTTTCATTTTTCTCAACTATATACCGTACAGCAATGACCGTGCAGGTAAGCACAGGTTTTTCAGTTTTCTTTTGTGCTTAGCTTTATTTCCTTAGTGTAAATTTCAAAAAATTGAAGGTAAGACCAAATCTGTTTCCCAGTGGTTTATAAAGTGTTTAAAAGCAACTAATTTTGCTTTTTACTGTGACTTTAAAAGTACCAATTTAAAAATACCAATTACGAAGACAAACTTGGGGGTCAGCAGACCCCTTTACCCATCTTCCCAGTGTGATCATGCAGGTGAACTTGCCTCTGGCTGTTTCCAGCATTATTCATTTTAAATTGGTGCTTTAGGTGGGGCAGCTGAGCCCCACCTATTGGTGCTGCCAGAGAAGCGACACCTCTCGGGAATCAGTCATTCATAGGAACTTGACTGCCAGGGGAGAGGAAGGCTGGGATGGCCCCAGGCACCTGCTGGGCTTGCTTATTTTTCGGGAGGTTGGCTTGTTTTTTTTCACCTTGGACAGCACTGGCTACTTCCGGCGGCTATTTGGTGAAGGGAGAGGTTGGTGCTTGGCCATTGTGGGCCCTGAGGTCTTAGCTACGGTAATGTGCGCCCTCCCCTACCGTTTGTGGCCAGAGCCATTTCTGCCCCTTTGCCTCATCATCTTGAGATTCTTTTGAGCTGTTTGAGTTCATTTTGAACTAATTTGAATTATTGTAATTTGTCTAATAGGAAACCTCTGCTCCTCAAATTGGGGGGTCTGTTTTGAACCATTAGATTCCTTTGAGTTATTTGGGTATCTGCTGTTTGTTGGGACAGGCTTTGTCTTTGGAGCTCTTTCAAGACGATCCACCCATCTTTTGAGCTATTAGGTGCCTGTTGGTGTGACATGGGATCTTGACTTCTGTACCTATGGGCTGGTTACGAGCAGGAATGGCTTATAAGGTACACAGAGAGACAAGGATATTTGGGAGATCACTACTGTAGTTTCTATACCCATGGAAAATGCTAAATCAACACTCTTAGTGTAACCCCCGCCCCCCGCCCTGTGGATGGGGGATTGTAGCTGACTAGTGTTTTTATAAACTTCTGGTGATTTACCTGAAAATGCTTTCTGAACTAAGGTAATTGTTTTTATATGTCATTTAGTGAATCAGTCTCTCAGTCTGTGTCTATGGTGACTGATTTGACGGGTTTTAAAGACATGGCGATGACAGCAGTGAACTGATGAGACATTTGTCTAAGAGGGGCTGGGGAGATGCTCAGTGGGTAAGTGTGCCCAGGCTGAGGGCTTGAGTTAGATCCCTAGATCCCCACGTGATGAAAGCAGAAATCACTCCTGGAAGTTGTCCTCAGAGCTCTGTGAGTGTGCATGGCCCACACATGCCTACGCGCACACACACCGCACACGCAGGTGCGCGCGCACACGCATACACACACACACGCACACACACCACACATGCAGGCGCGCATGCACACACATACACACACACGCACACACACCGCATACGCAGGTGCGCGTGCACACGCATACACACACACACGCACAC
>NC_022027.1:21294300-21298697 GCF_000317375.1 Microtus ochrogaster
CACACGCAGGCGCGCATGCACACACATACACACACACGCACACACACCGCATACGCAGGTGCGCGTGCACACGCATACACACACACGCACACACACCACACACGCACACACACCGCACACACAGGTGCGCGCGCACACGCATACACACACACGCACACACCACACACACGCACATACACCACACACGCAGGTGCACGTTCACACACATACACACACACACACATGATAGCATGCAATAATAAGCAGAAAATCCCACAAAATTGTGATTTCCCTGTTATATATTCAGTACCTGATGAGGAAGGAACCCGACAGTCCAGAGGTGCTTGGTGGTGTGCAGCACGGACCTTGAGCTGCCCCAAACCACTTGGGTAAGACAGCGTGGAGAAAACTTCATCTGTTCCTACACCTGCGAGCTAAATTGCTGTTGACACACCTAATTCAGAGTGTGTGTGTGTGTCTGAGTGTCTGTATGATAGTATTATATAGAAGCTGATAGCTTTTCTTCTTCTCCTTCTCCTTCTTCTTCCTCCTACCTTCTGCTGTTGCTGTTGTCTCTTTTAGACACACATAGAAGTCCAGATGCTGACTAGGTTTAGCTAAGCTGTAGGCATGCTAGAGTTACAACAGATTTGAGACTGCAGAAAAATACTGACCATTTTAAAGCCAAGCTGTTGCTACCTGCTTAGGGGCTGACAGGAGGCTTTAGAGAACGGAGACACACTGACAAGCAATAGTCACTGATTTTATTCTGTCGTAAGTATTGCTTGGATCAGATCTCTTTTAAAATGCAGTTGAGCTTACCAATAAATACATTTTCATCAACAGCAAATGTACAGGAAACTGTCTGTGCCTGCTCTCTTTCCGGGGCTCTGAAAGGGCAAGTCAATGTTAGAGGTAAAAATCTGATTCCGTGTGTAGAACACTGAAGGAATTGAAATTGTGTTTTAATGAGAAGAATCATGAAAAGGCTGCAAATGCATTTCATAGTATTAAGAAATTATTGCCTAACATTCAAACTTTTATAAAAGATGCTCCAAGATGTAAACTTATCCGGAGATTCTCTAAAGTCAAATGTAATGGATGATGTGATGCTTATAAGGCAATCGCTATGGTTTCTGCTGACTCAGGCAGGCTTTTGAATACTCAGGAAACCAAGACTTAACAGAGTCAAGGTTCATTTAAGCATCTCCCTGTTAAAGCCCTTTGAATGACTACTGTGTAAGTAACTATTATTTTAGGGCGATCCCTGTATACTTAATATTCTATGAGTCAGGAGTGTTGGAGCAGACCTGAAATCCCAGCACTTAGGAGGTGGAGGCAGAAAGATCAAGCGTTCAAGAGTATCCTTAGCTACCTAGCAAGGCCATCCTGGGCTACATAAAACTCTCCCAAAACACTACTACAAATCAACAGCACTGTGAATTTCTGACAGGAAGGAGTAGAAGCATGTGCGTGAACGTTTATCTAAAAGTTATGCAGGAGTTTGAAGAGTTAAGAACGTGCAAGTTCAATACATGCAAAATCACAGACACTCCTTTTAAATATAATGTGAGCTTCGTCTAGACTTCCAACATATAAAATGACCAATAGAAAACTTGACATCTCTGTTATTTGTAGGTGCAAGCATTCAGGTGAAAAGCCAGCCATTTGGGCGGTCCTGCTATTACAGATGTGGTCTGCATTTGTTTGCTTTGACTACTGAGTGCTCCGTTGTATGCAGGGGACACATTTGCCAGTCAGAGTGAGTCTCTCTGTGGTCACCAGCACCGTCCCCTAAATTTGAAAGAGGTCTGAAATTTTGATTGCTGTCCATGCTGTGGACCTATTATTTTACTGAGTCAGAATCTAGAATTTGCTCCAAAGATCGAAGCTGAATCGCTACATAAAGGGCTTCTGTGTATGCACAGGGCGAATCATTTCTAGCTTCTTTGTATGTTGAGTGGGTTTGTGTTCCTCTAGTCCAGTGCTTCTCGGCCTTCCTAACGCTGTGACCCTTTAATACGGTCCCTCATGTTGTGATGACCCCAACTATAAAATTATTTGCTACTTATATTGAAAATTATATTCTGCTTCAAAACTGCAATTTCACTACGGTTATGAGTTATAAGGTAAGTATCTGATATGCAGGATATCTGATATGTGGCCCCTGTGAAAGAGTCATTCAACCCTGAAGAGTCGCGACCCACCGGTTGAGAACCTTTGATCAAGTATGTAAGTCTTAGATAGAACACTTTCCCATGCTGGTGTCCTCCAAACTAGAATGACTGGTGGTATTAGCACTTTCCAAGCTAGTATTGACATGTTCCTAACTATACTATGACCACTGTCTTTACGCAAAGGCTACACACTCCGACACTGTACTCCAGGTAATATCGCTGCAGTCATTGGTCACCTAAGGATTGCATCTGTGAACATATATCCTACTTTGTTTAGATAACATTTTTACTTACTCTTTTTTCCTCCCATTGAGCCTTAAAAGACAACTTTAAGGGCTAGAGAGTTGGCTCAGTGGATACAGGGTACAGGCCTGATAACCTGAGTTTGACTTCCAAGTCTCACAGGGTGGCAGAAAAGAAATAACTGATAAGGGATTTGCTCTCTGACCACCACATGGGCATTGCTGTGGTACGGATGGCTACAGATATACACATACACACACACACAGACACACATGCACACACACAGACACACATACACAGACACACACACAGACACACATGCACACACACAGACACACATACACTCGCACACACACAGACACACATGCACACACACAGACACACATACACACGCACACACACAGACACACATGCACACACAGACACACACGCACACACACAGACACACACGCACACACACAGACACGCGCACACACAGACACGCACACACACACAGACACATATGCACACACACAGACACACACGAACACACACAGACACACATGCGCACACACAGACACACACGAACACACACAGACACACATACACACGCACACACACAGACACACATGCACACACAGACACACACGCACACACACAGATACACATGCACACACACAGACACACACAAACACACACAGACACACATGCGCACACACAGACACACAGAGACATATACAGACACACATGAACACGCACAGACAAACACGCACACACACAGACACACATGCACACAGACACACAGAGACATATCCAGACACACATGCACACACATATACAGTCTCACACACATACACTTACACACAACACACAGACGTACACACACACATTAAACACCTATATTTTTAAAGGTAAATTTAAATGGGGTCTACATATAAAAATAGCCTATTATTGACAACTTATTTTATCTTTTAAGCTGAGATAAATTTTTAATGAATTTCTGAGAGAAAAATGAAGACAGCTCGATGGTTCTGATATAATGTAGTCTGTCTACAGGAACAATTACCCTGAAGTTCATGCAAAGTAAATAACTAGACTGTTTTGCCAGTTGCTAACTTTTTGCCGAGTGCTCACCACGGCAACCCCACATCAGTGCCGTGCCCAGTTTCCGTCTCTACAGAATTTAGAGCCACACTCGTGGAAAGTGACTCCCGTGAGCGCTTCCTCCCAAGCCAGTGTTTTCTCAAGCACCAGCTTTTATCAATTGCGTTTGTGTTTTCCTTGTAGAGCGATGAAAGTTGTTTGCTGACATTCAGCAGAACCTCAAGGTGTTTTTGTTTTTTTGAGATAGGGTTTCAGGCTAGCCTCAAACTCTTTATGCCTCCGTGATGACCTCGAACTTCTGACCTTCCTGCTTCTGCCTCTCTGGGTTGCAGCCCTGAACTAACACTCCCAGTTTTTGTGGTCTGGGGACTTGTCAACACTGCCACCTGAGTTACACCCTCAGCCTTGTGTATTTGCTTTTGACACAGGATGTTGCTAGGTAGCCCTGGCTGGCCTGGTGTTGTTGCTATGTAGACCAAGATGGCCTTAAACTTGCTGCAATCCTCCTGCCTCTGCCTTCTGATGACAGAATCATAGTCATTCAGCACCACGTCCAGCAGATTCTAATAAAATAAGCAGAGCAGTGTTTGCTTGAGTTGCAAGGCGATCACCTACAGAAGAGACCAGACAAAGGTGCTAATGAGCCTCAGGAAGGCTGAGTCTAAGAGTCACCCTGTCTAGACCTCTTAGCTGCTTGAATTTGGCCCACATGAGTCTTTCTTGCCCTGACTACTTGTCATTTGTTACTCAAGCTCTTTACCCATCATTTGCGATCAGGTCACACCAACTGGGACACGACAAGGACACTGAACACTGTCTTCAGAGTTCTGGAATTATTCAGAGACAAGAAGGGGATTGTCATCAGAAGTCAGATGAAGCCATCCTTAGCGTGATGGCTCACAGCTGTGATCTCAG
>NC_022027.1:21299073-21305774 GCF_000317375.1 Microtus ochrogaster
CTCTCTCTCTCTCTCTCTCTCTCTCTCTCTCTCTCTCTCTCTCTCTCTCTCTCTCCTCATGATGTTTTCTGGCTCCGACCCCCTCCTGTGTTCTGCTTGATGTGGCACTTTTACTTTCAGACTTAAAAATCTGTCTCTCTTCAGTTCTGTGCTTCTGCCGTTGCAGCAAGTGTTCTTCTCGTGCACACACTACTCCATCACTGAGCCTGGATGTTATAATTCTTTCATGAGTGAGAACTTTCAAACCCAAGAGGCTCCTAGAAGTTCCTCTCAGTACAGCGTCCTAGCTCCTCTGTTGAGCCCATAGGGTGACTAAAGTCATGAGGGACTCAGGATCCCTGCTTGACTCTGTGAAGGCATGTTAACCGCTCAGGGAGAATCTTCCTACCTAACCAACCTCATTCCACATCCAGGCTGAAGGCATAGATACAAGTCCTTGTCCTGAACCTCTCCTCTTGAGTCACCAGATACTCCATGAGCAACAGGGCAGGTTGATAAATACCTCTGTGACAAGGGACTGGAACTATCTCCAAGCCATGAGCCAGCAGGACAGAGCATCCTCAGGATGAGAACAATTACCTGCGCAGAAGAGCCTACACCCTGGAACAGATCATCGTGGAGGAACCAGACTGGTCTCCTCAAGTTAAGGCCAGATTGGCAGTTTTCATGAAACCACCGTTCAGGACCAGAACAGTGACAGAGATGGGCTGGACCACACTCTGACCAAGATGACTTAGTAATGCTATCAACAATTTTTCCTCAATTATAAAGCTTAGTGTTCATTTCAGTGCCTCAAAATAGAATCTGGGGCCACTGGACTCCTTCATTGGGTTGTCTTCCCTGTGCATTGACTAAATTTCCATCTCTGCTTCTCACTTAAACTCTTAAAAAGACATTTAAATGTAAAATACCATTTTTCAGAATCCATTGATGGGGCTGAGTGTGTAGGACTGTTGGCAGAGTACTTGTCTAGGCCACACAAAGTCCTGAGATCAATCCCTGGGTTCAGTCTTCAGCATTGCCTATACCAGGCATAATGGTTCACATCTGTAACTCCAGCACTCAGGAAGTGGAATCAGGAGGACCGAAGAGCGGAAGTTCAAGGTCATCCTCTACTATATTGTAAGCTTGAGGCCAGCATGGACTAGCCACCCTGTCTCAAAAACAAAATCCAATGACAAAGGCCAATGAAGCAGGTTAACCCCATTGAAGAGAATATAGCTACTGTGGTAAGAGTCTCCAGGATGCTTAGGTAGAATAATGTCACCCTAACCTTGTGAGTCAAACCAGTGAGGTTGGGGAAAATTTGACCGCCATGGCCTTGAATGTGGTGAAAACAATTTTTTAAAAAAATTCAAAAACAAACCAGAAAGTTGCATAATATAGTAATTGGGTTCTGCCTTCTTAGGAGCTGAAATGAGACCACAGTCACGTGACATAACCATCAAAAGATGGCAATGTTTCAGCAGGAAGGACGTGGGCTTTGCAGGTGTAGAACTTGTTTTTCAAAGCAAGCTTGACCTATAAGAGAACTGTTATTCTTTTCCTCCTAGCTGCAAGGGCCTCAGGGGGCTCAAATCTGGTTCCCTTGTCCCACTAAGTAAGCTTCTGGCCCATGTGTGGCTGTGCTGCCTGCCAGGGGAACTTCCTGCAGGGAGTCTTTTCTTGCAGCCTGTCGACCCTGACCACGTGTGGTTATAGTACCCACATTAGAGCATGCGTGCCCCACCTAGGATTTGGTCATCTTAGAAGTCCTTGGAAGTCCTTTCTGTCCTTAAGTTGACAGAGAGTGGGAGAATGATCAATCATTGCTTCTCCAGGGTCAATCCCTTTGAGAAATTTCCAGCCTTCCATCTGTGCCACCTGCTTAACTAACTTCCAAGTTTGCTTGAAATGGAAGACATGGCATTTCCGATCACTGGGGCTCCTGTGTGCATTGCTGGGGCCACCCCCAAACTGTGTGGCATCTTCTTCTGCTCCTAATATATTACTATAACCTCTCAAAGAGAAGATGTCTTAGTTTAGTTGACCACAACAAGAATGCTATTCTCTCCAGATGAGAAAAGCCTGCATTTGAATACTGCCTTTGATACAAACTGGTTCTTGTCATCTGCAAATCGTGGTAACAGAAGCAGGTACTCCCCACCCTGCAGGGATGCTGTGAGAGCAAATCCTTCAGATGAAGCACGTGGTATGTTTGATGTGTTCTGTGTACGTCAGTTCTCATGGGTATTAGATATTTGAGACATCTTTATCCCTGCCTCCCACGTTGAGGTCCAGGATGACTTTCTTCTGCTTGGGATGGGGATATTTCTGTTTCTCTGGTCAGTGTTTTTGGTTCTGGAGCTACCTGCTCAGGATACTGGGGAATGGAGGAAGTGCTCATAGCAGGAAAATGAGGATGGAGAAATCCTGCCCTGTGTCTTCCCTGGAGAATTCTGTTTATCACCTCAAGTGTCCACCCCTGAGAACACATGTGAGTACACATTGGTTTCCCTCGAACCGAAATGAGAAAGTCCAGGATGCAAAATATTCCATCGATAAACCCACTCTCAGTATATAGAGGGAGAGAGAAAATAAAAAATTGCTGTGCACACCAGAGTTCTGTCTCAAGGCTTCCAGGGCCTTGGCAAAACTGTAAGAGATAGGGCGGGCAAAAGATTCACTCTCTTCAACAAATGAATGGCATGGAGACAGGGCCCTGTGAATTAGGGATTTAAGAGACATGGCCAAATGTAATGTGCATTTTTATTCCAATTTGTATAAAACGACTGTAAAAAATATATTACAGAGCCAATTAGGTACTTGACTAGTGGTTGGATCCTTAATTGATATTAAAAAATCATTCCTCTTGCTTTCAATGTAGCATTGTGTTTAGTCGGGGTTCTCCAGAGGTACAGACCTGGTAGAATGGATATGTATTTACTAGAGTGGTTTTCAGGCTGTGGTCCGAGGAAGCCAACAGCGGATGTCTCCTGATAGAAAAACCAAGGATATGCTAGTTCCTCAATCTATGAGGCGGGATGCCTCAGCAGTCCTGATCTGGTGTGGGGTTGTAGGACATTCGATTATACTGAAAACCCTGAGTTTGTGTTTGAACTAATGAAATAAAATCAACTTTGAGTCAGGGGGTCAAGTTAGTAACTAGTGGACAGAAAGTATTTGTGGAGAGTCATAGGGTGTCTGTAAGGCAATAGAGAGACGCACTGGAAGTAGCAGGGAGGGACTTAGTGCAGTGTGGATCCTTCTGTTTTGGCGGAGTGGAAGGATGGTCTCTTTCAGAGATGCCGCCAGAGAGAGGGTCAACTGGTTGTTCCTCAGCCTCTCTGACCCAGCAGGTTTCCACTCCAGCCTTTGGCTTCCAGTCTTATTGATAAATAGAATGATAAAGATTTAATTTAAAACTGTATTTGGTGACAGCAACATAACCAGCGCCTGAAGGACCAGAATTCCTGCCAGATCCTGGTCTGAGTGCCAGAGAGGCAGACCAATAACTCTGGACCCAAATTTGGTGGCTGAAACAGCAAAAGATTAAATCACAGCCTCTATGCAGATGGGATAAACAACAGGGCTGGGGTCCCAGAGAGGTCCTAGAGGCCCCCAGTCTTCAGTCCCCAGGGGAATCCTGAGGAGGCAGGTGCTGAGATCATTGAAGACATGGCTCAGGAAGAGGATAGATGAACTTGCCAGCAAGAGTGGAGACAAGAGGTCAAAAAGCAAAAGCTTTCTTTTCCCATGTTCTTTATGAGGACTGGTCCCCAGAAGGTGTCTCTGATTTGGCGCAAGTGTTCTGACTTCAAGTGATCCAGATTTAGAGTGAGTCTTCCTACCTCAAATGATCCAATCAAGAAAATCCCACCCAGGTGTACCCACCTGCTTGGGTTTTAGTTGGTGCCAAACATAGTCAAATTGACAACCAAGATTAACCATCACACCCTGGGTTGCTCCAACAATTGTCCTTTCTGGGATATATATGTATATATATATCTGTGTGTATAATGGGGTATTATAATGTACAAGTAATATATATGATGTTTACTTCAAAATAGTTCAATAAAAGGCAAAATAGGGAGATACATGGAGCAAGACGAACTTGTGATGACAATGGCGGCAGCGAGTAGATAAATTCGTGGGGATTGATTACAATGTTTTCTTTCTTTCTTCTTTCTCATGCTGCCCAGGCTGGCCTCGAACTCCGCATGTACGGAAGGATCATCTTACATTTCTGATCCTCCTGCTTCTGTCTCTTGAGCATTAGAATTATAGACAGGGCCACCATGGCTGACTCCACAGTGCTGGGAATTAAACCCCGAGCCTCGCGCACTCTACCGGGGCACTCCCCCAACTAAGCTATGTCTCCAGTTCCATCAATATTTTCTTTGAAATGTCCCACCATCAAGTGTTAAGGAGAAGCAAAAAGGTGGCTCTAGTGAGGAAACCACCCACATCTTTCTCTTACTGAATCAGCTAAACTTTGAGGCATTTTCCTCACCAGACAGCTATGAGTTGGTCCTGTAGTACAAAGAAAGTACCCAGCCAGTGTTACCTATTGTTATTGATACAACAGAAAGTTCTTCTTTACTCTCGGTGGCTCTTCCCAATCAGGAGACTCTGATGCCAACCTGTCTTTAAAATCACATATTAGCCTTTTGTTTTCTCAACTTCTGCCCACTGGCCTTTCTGGGAACTCTAACTTCCTTCAGGGTTCACCTCCCTTGGCCTGGGGCATCTGGCCACTCTACCTGGGAAGTCAGGTGTCAGGCCCTGGGCGTGTTGGACCCATTCCTGGACTGGCAGGTGCAGGTTTCTGATTTCCTCACCAGATCGCTCAGTGGCTGGCTCTTTTTTCCAGCGGCTTCCTGTCACCTGAAATGAGAGCTCACAGCTTCAGGAGGAGGCAGAAACTCGAGGTGGAGGAGGGAGAGTCAGAGGAAAGATGCAATTACATCCTCATCCACCACTCCTCAACGGCCCCACCCTGTGCCTGGGGAGAAGGCTAGAGTCGGGGTGGGGAGTGTTTATCTCATCTGTTTCTCCCAGGCTGTGCAGTACTTGACTTTACTGAGCCTCTGCTTTCTCAGCTATAAAATAAAGTGAATAATAGCCACATTTTTTTTTTTATTAGTTCAGAGTAGTTATTAAGAATACAAACTCCAGATCCGGAAACCTGGCCCTGCTTTATATTAACTATGTCTCCTTGGACCTCACTGTGGCAGGTTCCTCACTGATAAAGTGGGAGTTGAAACAGGACCTGACTCCTGGGATGACTGTGGGTGTTGAAATGGAACGGTATCTTGTGGGGGATGCTCTCTGGGGGTTAGTGTTACCATCTCCATCAGGACATCGCTTCTTATCAAATGCTTTGCGAGTTCCCTTGCAGGCTTGGTCCCTCACTTCAGTCCCCTTTCAGGCCTGTGTTGTTTCCATGTCCGCTCTGGCATCCATCCACGAGGAATCAGGGCCAGCCTGGGAGTCCAGTGAGTCATGGACCAGGGTCACGCAAGGTTAAATACTGCTACACCTTTCCCAGTTTCTGCTCTTTCCTTCCCTGGAAGGCAAGTGTGAACTCTAGGACTTCCAAAGACGAGGCTTGGGGTGGGATGAGTCAGGAGTGGAGCAAAGGAAGGAGAGCAGCAGATCCAGAGACCTAGGGAACACCAGGGAGGGAGGTGGCACCTGGTCATCCTTGATTGTCCTCAACTCTGCCCAAGAACAAATCACTCCACCCTGGCTACATCCACCACCTTCTCTGGGTCCCTTGAGGCCCTTGCGAGGAAGGTGGCCTAGCAGTTTTGGTCCCTGGCAGTCACGTTCCTCTTTGTAGGGACAAGGCAACTCCCCAGAACTTTGGATTTATACTTATTCCTCAGCAGTGAATGGAGCCCAGGAGGCAAGAGACACTAGATTGGAACTAAAAAACTCTGGGAGGACAGGACGACAGAAAAGCAAAAGGCCTTGCATCACAGGGTATCCGCTCTGGGGAAGCCTGGTAAAGAGATGTGATATAGACACTGCTGGGCCAGGTTCAACCCGAAGATCTCGCTCAGAATCACAGGAGTTACAATGAGCTGCTGAACCCAACTAAGGCTCCCAATCTACTTAACTTAACCCTCTCCTCCATTAACACACACACACACACACACACACACACACACACACACACACACACACACACACCCTGCCCTTCCAGTCCCAGAATATAGAATTGCAAATTGCAGGGAAGTTGGGGGACAATCAGCTCTTGTGCTCCTCCTCTGGGTATTGAGAAAGATCTGGAATGGAATTTGCTTCATGGGGATTTCCAGGAGCAGAGTCTCTCCAGCCTGTTTGCACTGAGCTGGGTTGTTTTCACATGCCTGGGGAGGAGGAGGTGCGAGCCAAGCCACACCCTGCAACACAAAGTCGTGGGTCCAAAGTATTTGTCACAGCGTCCCAGGAAAGGTGCCAGGACAGATTGAACAGAAACAAAGAGAAAAATGATCCCAGGTCATAATACCCAATGCCCAGCTAGACCTTTGAGATTAGTATTTATTTTAAAAATGTAGGAAAGAAGAAGGAGGAGAAGGAAGAGGAGGGGAAAGAAGAAGAAGAAGAAGAAGGAGGAGGAGAAGGAAGAGGAGGGGAAAGAAGAAGAAGAAGAAGAAGAAGAAGAAGAAGAAGAAGAAGAAGAAGAAGAAGAAGAAGAAGAAGAAGAAGAAGAA
>NC_022027.1:21305874-21306328 GCF_000317375.1 Microtus ochrogaster
GAACCTGGCCATACAGAACAATGGTTCAATGGTTGGAGCAATAGTTCCCCTACCTTGCATTTTATAAAGATGAAAGATTTGTTGGAATGGCAAAGCCATTCTCCACAATGAAGACTGTACTGAATTTTGTATATAGAGGACAAAATGAATGATAATGCTAGGGGAATCTCACACTGCCTCCTTCTTGCCACACACCTGAGAAATAGAATACTTTCCCAGAATTGCGCAGCCTGATTTTCAGTACTGGCATGGGGTGCAAGGACAGCATTTCTGGGGGTAGGTGGATACAGTTGCATCTGAAAAGGCATAGGAAGTAGGGGAGGGTATCAGCTGTGTTCCTTTGAGAAAAATAGATTGCTAGTCAGACACAGTGGTACATGCCTGTAAACCCGTATTTGGAGGTTGGGGTAAGAGGACCTCCCAGATCGCTCAGTGGCTGGCTCTTTTTTCCAGC
>NC_022027.1:21306428-21310536 GCF_000317375.1 Microtus ochrogaster
ACATATATATATGTATGTATGTTACTGCCAGCCATGATGGTACACACCCTTAATTCCAGCACTCAGAAGGCAGAGGCAGGTGAATCTCTGTGAGTGCAAGGCTAGTCTACTCTGCTTGGTGAGTTCCAGGACAGTCAGTGCTATGAAGAGGGACAAAAAAATATAGGCTAGAGTCTGTTGGTTTGTTTTTTGCTGCTCTATTAGAATCCCACAGACTGGGTAAAAAAATGTTTTTGAGACAGTCTGATCTTCAGCTTCCAGCCTGAGTTCCTTCTTTTTTCTGTCTCCCTGTGGAAGAGGTAGCTTCTGCCTCTCCCCATGTCTCCCCTTCCCCCTTCTGTCTCTCCCTTCTCTCTCCCTCTCTTCTCTTCTCTTCTCTTCTCTTCTCTTCTCTTCTCTTCTCTTCTCTTCTCTCTCTCTCTGCTCTTCTCCCCTTCTTCCTTCCCCCTCCATAATCCGCTGAATAAATATCCAACCTCACTCTGCATGGCATGCCCATCCATGTCTTTGTCCTTTGCCCATCACCATGTGTCTCCCTGCCCTGGACGAGCTACCACTCTGGGACCTGCAGCTGTTCCTGCCTGGGACTGACTGCTCTCAGGGCCCGCTGCCTGCCGCCACATGGCCTGCTGCCAGTGCTTGGGGACCGGCAGTGTTTCTGCTGCCTGCTGCTGCAGCATTGTTAATAATCCATTTCACCTACAATTTTTTGAATGATGTTTCAAGAACATAGCTTTGTTTTTCTTTGATGTTTTATTTTACAAAGGTAAAGTGAAAATGAAGCCATTACGGTTGACCCTGATCCAATCTTATTTACACAAAGGAGGACATGGACTATAGACAAAGACAGAAGATGTGTGGACAAATTATATGAAGACACAGAGAACAGCCAACTACATAGAAGCCAAGGAGAAAGTTCTGGAACAGCTCAATCCCTCACACATCCCAGAAGGGCTCTACAGTGCACAGAATCTCAACTTCCCAGCATCTATTACCACAAAATGGCAAACTTCTGCTGTTTGTGGTACTTTGTTACAACAGACTTGGCTGAAGTCCAGATGGGCCAAAAGCTGATCCTGTAGCCTACCTCAGCCTGGCAGCTGGTCTGCGTTGTTCACACTGGGAAACCTCTGGAGAGCTCCAGCTCTGTTGTGTGTGTGTGGGGGGTCTTTCTCCAAAGCAAACCCATAGCCAGTAAGAGGGGTGGAGTGGATCGGTGTACTCCAACCCATGCCCGCCACTGACTTCATTGCGGCCTCTTTCTAGGCAAGTTTCTCTCTGGGAAGGTGGCTGGCAACCCCAATCAGTGGCGGGCAAGAATCCCAGGAGGCACTTAGAAGCCTTGTCAGGTCGATGCTTGGGGAAACTACGGGGTCAACTGAAGCCTCCACAGTTTCAGCTCTCAGGCTCGCTCTTTCCAGCCAGCCAGCCCCTGGGAACCATAGGCAAGGGACAGATTGCTTAGGCAAGTCCACAGCCACTTGAAGAAAACACTCAAAATATACATCACGTGCCCTCGGCTTACTGTAGGATCGTGAATCAATAACAGTATAGTTGTATTTTCATAATCAAGTAAGAAAGAAATGAAACTGGTTACCGATGAAGAAGGAAAGACATGAAGAAATCAGATGATGGCAGAGAGGTTTGGGCAAGCCTTTTTTGGTGCAGTATGTTCTAGGATTTGACTTTAGAATTATGGAAATTATAATTCTATAGAATTATAGAAATAAATAAGTTTTATTAAAATGAATTTTCAATTTAAAATAAGCTTTCTTCTAAGGAGGGTACCAGAGTCTGATTTTTTTTTTTGCATTGGATACACACTCTGTATAAAACACACTCTGTATAAAGTAAATAAGTAATAAATAGATCCTATGACTATATAAGTCTAAGTGTTTATTTTGACCTATGTTTTGGCTGCTTATTTTTGTTTGTTTTTATTTTTTTTGAGACAGGATTCCTCTGTGTAGCCCTGGCTGTCCCAGAACTTACTCTGTAGACTAGATTGGCCTGGAACTCAGAGATCTGCCTACCTCTGCCTCCTGAGTGCTGGGATTAAAGGTGTGCACCCCACCCCCCACAACTGACCTATGTCTTAAAATGGTAGTTATTTATTTACTACGAAGAAGAGCTGGCGGGGCCATCATAACTGGTACCAAAAACTGCATTCAGACCTTGACCTAGGTGAGACTTCTCAGGAAACCAGCTCAGGGACCTTGACCTCCTCTCTCCTCTCCTCCCACCGCAGCGGTAGCAAGGCTTGATTCCACCTGTTTACGGTCTCACAGTTATTAAGAGGCTCAGAGGTCCAAACACCTTGAAACCAAGTCTATCAACCTGTCAGGACACTTTTCAACTGTACAGGGGTGGGAGGTCAGGGAACAAGCAGCAAGCCTTAGTCGTGGCCCGATCCAACCTCGAGATTCCTTTATCTGTTTCCAGTCACAGCCCCCTGGACTTCTGACACTATAAGGAGAGACGTCTGTTCCTTTTGCTCAAGCACTTTGCTCAGAGAGGTTCAAGCCACGGAGGCTGCTGTTTTCTTCCTTAGTCCAAGAGCAGGAAGTCTCGGGAAAGCTGGGGTGCTGAGGCTCGCGGCCATCTCATTAGAACCCTCTCTTCCTCACCCTAGAGACACCTCGCAAGAAGGAAGAGGCAAGAAAGTTCTTTAAGGTTTTTAAGATTTTCAAGAAAGTCTAAAAATACACTGCAGCTCATTCTGTCCTGACGAGTTGGTACATCCCCTCTGTCACCTTATTTTTTCTTGCCTTAGAGAACATGTAGGGGTTTGTCTCCTCTAAGCAGACACTCGCAAGGAAAGTTTGACTTAATTAACAGAGCTGTAAAAGTTCTTGGTGTGGCCCTCACTGGAGTGCAGCTCTCTCACATTCCCAGAAGTCGCCGATCTACCACGTGGCAAGGCTGCTGCAGGAAGGGAGGGAGTAGGGCTCAGAGCTGCCTGCAGCAGCCGGGGCAGGGCGGCTCCCGGGAGGGCGCAGGCGTGGCGGCCCCTCCCAGCCGCGAGCTCAGGCCCGCCCACTGCCGCAGGGGAAAAGGAGGAGAGACCCACAGTTAAAAAGGCAGGAACCTACTAGCTCCAGAGCTCCCACAAGGCGGACTGAGAATTCCTATTTATGAGGTCAAACAGAGGTCAAGAATTACCCAATCGTCCCTAAAACCCCCTACTTAGGGGGTCAAGCCACGCTGGCAACCCGTCATTAGCTAAATCTAACTTGATCTCCAGAAAGCCTAAAGCCGCTTTTTTTTTTCTTTTACTTTTTTCACTGTTTTGCCCGTGATACGTTTTTTTTCTGTTACTTCCGTTTTGTGGCTGAGCTTTCTCTGCCTTTACTTCCTTTCGGGGCGTGGGAGGGTTAAGTTGCTTCACCGTAATGTCCACTTAAGATGCATGGAAAAGAAGGGGAGAAAAGGAGAAGTCGCGATAGAAAGAGGAGGAAAGGAGAAAGAGAGAGGGAGGAGGCGAGGGAAAGGAGAGGGGCTGTTAGGAGGGAACCAACACACAGTGATTTTGTTATAATACATTCATATTCTTAGATGCATTCCACAATGGCGCTGTGAGATGGACAATGGCCCCATGTTCAAAGCACAGGGAAAGAAGCCGAGGCTCATCCAAACCTGTGTTGACTCTGAGTCCAGCCTGCAAGTCCTTTCATTCATTTAACCCTTAGAGGAGGTGTCCATTTCTGTGCTTTTTGACAAAACACTATTCAGGAAGAATATTTATCCGACCTTTATTACAAAGCATATTCCTGACTTGAAAAAAAATGCTTAATTTGGCCCCTTTGCCAGAGTACTGGAAGAATCTCAAGGCTCTATGATTTCATCTTTTGGCCACTCATCTCTTAGCCACCTTTCAACACCCCACTCACAGGTGCACTTCCAGCATCTGGCAGCAGGGGGAGCAGGTGTGCAAGAGGAGGAAAGGTGCAGCGGGCAGGAAGTGTCAACCCTTGCGTCCTTAGCTGGCCCACGCTGAGAATCTAAGAACAAATGATTTCTCTGTCTCTGTCTCTGTCTCTGTCTCTGTCTCTGTCTCTGTCTCTGTCTCTCTCTCTCTGTCTCTCTCTCTCTGTCTCTCTCTCTCTGT
>NC_022027.1:21310636-21321814 GCF_000317375.1 Microtus ochrogaster
TCTCTCTCTCTCTCTCTCTCTCTCTCTCTCTCTCTCTCTCTTCTTTCCCCCCACCCCCCAAAACAGAATTGGTACTTATAGAAAAAGATCCAAGGAAGAAAAACTCTCCTGAGAAAGATTCCAGACTTCTTGGCCCCCGGCTTCTGTTGAGAGAGGAGAAGGCCTGGGAAGCAGGAAGAAGGGCCACCCTGGGTCCAAGTACCACAGGACTTCTGTCCATTAGCGTCTAGAGAAGACAGGGATGTGCAGTGCATGGTGCATGGCAAGGACTGGAAACTGCCTATCAGGAGCCCTGTCACCACAGTTCTGGCTTCCCCAGTAGTACATGTGGCCGACTTGGCTCTCAGGCACCTTTAAGGGCCATCCATTCACATGGCAGAGCCTGTGAACTTCTCAGAGAATTACTCATTCCCCAGGCTGGATTACATCGTGAAGCCCTCTACTTAAAAAAAAAAGAGAAGAAAAGAGAAGAGAAGAGAAGAGAGAAGGAAAAAAAGAGAAAGAAAGAAAGAAAGAAAGAAAGAAAGAAAGAGCAAACAAATGAGGAATGCAAAGAAGGAATCAGGGTAGCCAGAGAGAAACCGACAACTAGCCAGCAGGTGGGGGTGGTAAATCACACGCCTTTAATCCTACCACTCCGCAGGCAGAGGCAGGCTGATCTCTAGGAATTTGAAGTCAACCTTGTCTATAGGGCGAGTTTCGGGACACCCAGGGCTACACAGAAAAACCATGGAGAGAGAGAGAGAGAGGAAATGGACAAATGGCCCAGTCAAAGTAGAGAGAGATGATATTTAACTCTCCACCCTTCAGGCTCTTTCCCAGATACCATGTATACACACTCGCTGTCACAGAGGTATCTGCTGTCCAATCTGTCTCGTTTTAGACTTAGAACTGGACTTAGAACCACCTGGATGGTGGTGAGACTTGTCTCTGGATATGTCAGGATGTTTGAAGGAGGACAGAGGGGGAAGCCTCCCCCTCAGTGTGATGGGCACCACCTTTGATCCCACAGGCACAGGGCGAACACAAGGGGGGGAAGAGGAAGGGGCTGGACGGCTGGTGTCGCCCTTTCTCAGCTTCCATGATGTAAGACAGTCCTCCATGCTTTCCCTCCCCTTTTAAAAGTTGTCCTCTTAGGAATCTTGTCCCAGTGACGACACAAGTAAGAGTGTACCGGGTACCAATGACACCTATGTTTCAGGCTGGAATGTTGTAAGGAGCGTAAGTTATTTGAAATGTTTCCCATTCTTAAGGCTCAAGCCCCCATCACAAAATTTACCTGATGTTGGTAAGCACTAGAGTGGAAGTAATTCATTTATTTAATTTAATTATCGTTGGCTGGATAACTCCTGGGATAACAGTCCAGGTGCTAAAGTCAGGAAGGGGCTTTGGCTCCTTCATGCCATACCTGTGACCTCTGAACAAGTGTCTAAGCCTGCCCAAGCCCCAGGGTCATCAAATATGTGATGCCGAGAAGATGGGAGAATAAAGGGACCCATGTTTCTTTATTTGGGGAAATAGTAAGCATCCAGTATGTGCTGGTCACAGTGCTGGAAACAGAGACTTCACTCAGGAACTCAGCAAGTAAAGAAGACATGAAGAACATCCCAGAAGGGCCCAGCACCCTGTTTTCACAAGTCTGCTGGATTCTGACCCACGTTGAAGTTTAGGAATCAGAGTTAAAAACTACGGATTTTTAGGTGAGCGAATGACAGGCTTACTCTTGCATTTCGGGGAAGACAGATTCCTGGCTGGGTAGAGGAAGGCAAGGCAGGCAGCAGGACAATGAAGACGAAGACCTACTGGGTGCAACTGAGAGACGATGAGACGATGCCAAGGGATCACAGTGGCAGGAATGAGGTAAAGGGATGATGAAGAGTGTGTCACAGAGAGTGGGATGGGGCATCCCTAGGAGACATCTAAGAGGGAGAAGGGACCAGATTTACCAGCAAGGGGGAGGAAGAGGCCAGGACGAGTCCAGAGTGTGAAACACAGGACTTTTCATAGCCATGACTAAATAGTGCTGCGTCTGTCGTCTTTCAGAGATGGTTTATTTGGCCCCTCCTTCCCTCTTCCTCCGAGATGACTGACAGCACGGTCCAGCATCTGTGCAGGAGGTCTGGTTCTCTCTGGAATGCACAGCTCCACACAGTGTGGTACACTCCTATTGGGGCCACACCGCCACCTCCTGTCGCCCCCCACAGCGCGGCTGTGATCCATTTCACCGCCCTTGGTTGCCGCCACAGGGGTGGTGAGTCACTCTCCCAGAACAGCTGGCGGCCAGTGCATTTCTCTCTCTCCCTCACCTCCACAGTCTGGGAGTACTTCCAGGACCCAATTTACCCCTCCTCAAAAAAAAAAAAAAAATTCCTGTTGATTGTTGATCCACCGTTTACTGCAAGCTCCCCTACCTCCTCCTTCTCTAGGATCAAAGGAGCTCTCTCTACCCACAAACTGCTCTGCCTGCTTTGGCACACAGACTGTGAGTTCACTGTCAGCTCACTTGGCCATGCGTGAGATGGGACTAACCCAAGACAAAGGAGGGATATCTCCTTTCTCAAAGTCTAGCCCACATGCCACCTCCTGCATCAAGTTCAATTGATATTTTGTTAAAAAAAAAAATATGTTGATTCTGGGGTCTAACCCAGACCTACAGGAGGGGGAGGGTTAGAAACAAGGGCTTTTACTTTTTTATTTCTTCTTCTTGTCCTCCTCCTCCTTCTTCCTCCTCCTCCTCATCTTCCTTCCCCTCCACCTCCCCTTCCTCATCCTTTTTTCTTTTTCTTTCTCCTCCTCCCCCTCATCTTCCTCCCCCTGCTTCTCCCCTTCCTCCTCCCTCTTTTTTTTAAAAATATTTATTTATTTACTCATTATGTATACAGTGTTCTGTCTGCCTGTATGCCTGCAGGCCAGAAGAGGGCACCAGACCTCATTACAGATGGTTGTGAGCCACCATGTGGGTACTGGGAATTGAACTCAGGACCTTTGGAAGAGCAGGCAGTGCTCTTAACCACTGAGCCATCTCTCCAGCCCCCCTCCTCCCTCTTTTTCTTCTTCCTCCTTCCCCCTCCTTCTCTCTCTCCTCCTCCTCCTCTTCCTCCTCCTCCTCCTCCTCCTCCTCTTCCTCCTTTTTCTTCTCCCTTTTCCTCCTTCTTCTGAGACTAGATCTCAAAGTTGGTCTCAACTGTGTCTTGTCTCTACCTCCCCAGTTCTGAGATTACAGTTGTTGTAGCGCCTTACCCAATTTTGTGAGGGCCTAGAGATCAAATCCAGGACCTTATGCATGTTAAACAAGCACTCTACTGAGCCACATCTCCAGATCCTGTATTCTATATTAAATACAGTATTTCTATTAATTCCTTGAGAATTAATTTATGATCATATTCTTCACCCTCCTAGCTCCTCCCAGATCCACCCTTATCTCCATACCCACCCAACTTTGTGTCTTTTTTTTTTTTATAAAAGCTTTATCAAGTTCAGTGAACACCCTCTAATTAGTCTAAGTTATTACACTAGGGATTAATGATGGCATTAGTGATGGCGTGGAATGCAATTTTCCACCCAAACAATCCAATTCCTGTTTTTGTGGCATTTCTTGACCTGTTCTGTAGATAAGGTAACTTTATAAAATTTGGATCCTCCACTTCTGTTTGGAAGAATAAAGTGCATCATTTTAAAGGAAGAATATTCTAGACTTTACCAGATCAGCACTATAGCTGTCTACTTCCTGACCATGAAGTACTGGGGATTGCCAGGGCAGCGTTCAGATTAAGGACATTCACACAAACCCAGCCCTACATATCTGTCTATACTGAATGAAATACACTCGTGCACTGAAACAATAATGTTGGGTCATAATTACTCTCTTTCTTTTTTGAAGGCCAAGGATATAGTGAAGTTAATAGATGGCTTCCCTAGCATGAAGCCCAACAATGAATAAACTGGGCATGGTAGCACACACCTATAATCCTACCACTTGAGAGGTGGAGGCAGGAGGATCGGGAGTTAAGGCCAGCCTTCACTATATAATGAGTTTGAGGCAAGCCAGGGCTAGAAATCCTTTCTCCAAAAACAAAACACTATAAAGCAATACTTTTCTTCCAAAGGCAAATTTAAAATACTTCAGAATTCAAAATGATGGTATTGACATCAACCAGAAAAGCCTTTCTTTGACTGCAGTAACGTCACCCTCCTGAGTTAGGGCCTCCCTAGCCCTTCCCTCTGATGCCTAGTGCTTGGCCAAGGTCAGCAGAGCAATCTGTGCTGGTGGAATCAAAGCCAGGGATGAAAAACAGCCTAGAAAGGAGGCGGCTATCACAAGCAGACCTTGCCATCACAGGGCTTGGAGTCTGCAACATGGACCAACAGTAAGTAGGCAGGTTCAAAGGATGCCGGGAAGTTATTTTGCTAGGACTTCGGATCATTGGATTTGGTTTACTTGCTCCAAAGGTATTCACAGGGGCCTGAACAAGACTTGGAGTCAACACTAAAGGGATAAGAGGTGGAAAAGGCATGCTCCACGCCCTTGATGGAGCTTATACCTTGCAGGCTAGACACATGCTTTGATATTTAAACCGACGTCAGGTAGTAAATTAGTGAGCCACTAGGTATCAAATGTCACGTCTTTTCAGAGGGAATTGTCCACAGTGCACAGGCAAGAAGTCTAGCTCCTCTTCCCCCCCCACCCCCAGCCACATGAGACCTTCTGAGCAAAAACATCTTGGGAAGAAGAAACAGCCCATCTGGAGAAAGTTGGCAGATGGGCCTGCCTGGAGCCTAGGTTGGGGTTAGGAATGGGAACAAATGGTATTCAGGCTCTCTCTCTCTCTCTCTCTCTCTCTCTCTCTCTCTCTTCCTCTCTCCCTCTCTCTTTCTCCCTCTCCTGTTCTCTCTATGACAAGGTCATAGAAAATAGTCCAGCTTAGTCCTTGAACTCTCTCTCTGAAACCAAGGATAGCCTTGAAACCCTCATCCTCTGACCTCCACTTTCAAAGCGCTGAGAAAGTAGGGGTGTACCACCACACTCACCTGGTGTGATGCTGAGGATCGAAGCTTGGGCCTCCTGCATGCTGCACTCTACTGATGAACCACATCCTCATGCCATCAGGGTTCATTGATAAGCGTTCATCAGATGTTTATAATGTGCTGGGCACTCTGTCCAGCGCTCAACTATCATATTGTCAAGTTCTATTAACAAGCAACACCAAGGGATCTCATCCCACATCCCATTTAACACAAGGAGGTTGCTACTCAGGCAATGACAGGTCCAAAGTCACACCGCTAGCAGATTGAAATGCCAGGGGACAAGCCAGAGCTTGAGTGTTGGAGGGGAAGGCTCTTTGGAGCCTTAGAGGAAGTAGGTGGACATGTGACCCACAGCCTCTTCAAAAGGAAGATTCTAGATCTTGCCTTGCTTTCTTGGTCATGAGTGTACCCGACCAGAAAAGATGGCTGATGCTCCATTTTGTGCTTCTGTTTTGTCTTTGTAGTTGTGATGTCCTTGGTATGAAGGGGTTGCGGTAGTGCAGGGAGGAATATCTTGTCTGTAGTTTTACATAAGAATTAGATATTTAAAACTAGAAATTTATTCTTTCTTCTAGGACATCTGGGGCCATTTTAAGGCATGGTATAATTCCATAGACATCCAGAATTCTCCCATTTTTGTGTTTCTACCGTCATTAACGAATGTGTTATCTCTTGGAACAAGAGGGTTGCTTGAGCTCCAACTACCACTTCCATACTCCGACCGATAAGGAGGAAAGTAGGTAACACACATCACTTTCTCAGTGTTTCCACGTGTGAGGAAATTCTCATTGACCAGAATGCACGGCAATAAAATAAATGGTACAACTGACTCCAAGCCTAATTGAGAGTGGAGTCTTTGCCTTAGACCACCACATGCCTGGTCAAGTGCCATTGCTGGAAAAGAGAGAAAGGCTAGGGCGGTGGTGGAGCACACCTTTAATCCCAGCACTCGGGAGGCAGAGGTAGGCGGGTCTCTGTGAGTTCGAGTCTGGTCTGACCTACACAGCGAGTTCCAGGACAGCCAAAGATACACAGAAAAACCCTGTCTCAAGAAACCAAAAATGAAAGAAAGAGAGAAAGAATGCCTCTGACCACACAGACTAGTGTCTACCTCTACCCATGAGCACATTCGAGCTTCCTACCATACAATCCCATGAGTCAGTTGTGACGATTCTCATTTTATAGGGAAGAAGAGCATGTCTCCCAAAGGCTAACTTGTCCAAGGGGCTAGCTTGTCTAAGATGGGAGGAGCCACCAATAGAAGATGTGGGAACGAGCTGAGTTCCCCAATTGACCCCAGAGGCTGTGTGATTCCGCCTCTGCCCCTAGGGAGATGGTGGAGAAATTAGATGGTATTTTCACTCCTGCATAGGTCCCGAGTGCGGTTTTTCAGTACTTGTTTTCCTGGCTAAGATGTAGATGCTTCCTTTATACCTGAAGTCAGTGGAGAACATTAACGCTTTGCAAAGCAAGTGTGGTTAGGGAGCCATGGAAGAAAGAAACAGAAGGTAATGCAATAGCCAGCACAGATCGCGGATTTGGTGTCCCCAGATAACTGCTGCCTCGCTCAGGGTCAGCTGCACTGAAGCAGCTCAGAGGACAGACTGCCTCTTCGGGCAGGACACACAGGCCTGGAAGCTTCTGCCAGCCACCACCCAGCTGTCCTTGAATTTGCCTAAGGCACAGCCACCGGTTCTGCTTCTGTAGTGTTTGGCTTTGATCTGGACTAACACGTAGGTCTCTTCTGACTTCTCATGCCTGGTTGGGCCTGTCTCCTGGCCCTGGCCTCACCCTGGTCACTGAATGTCCTGTGTTTGAAGAACCTGTGGTCCTAATGAACTATTGCCAGGACCAGGGGAAAGCACTAGAAGCTAATTAGCTGGGTCTTTCCCAAGCTATGCTTTCCATACCTCTCACTTCTCCCTGGTTTTCTGTGGTCCATCAGGCATGTGCCTACACTGGAGCCAGGACTGACCTGGAAGGCAATAATCCACACAGAACAAATCTGTGGGAAACTGGATGACAGACACACCCATCCTCATTTCTAAATGATCTTCTTTTTCCTCTCTTTTATTTTACTTTCTGTTCTTCCATTCCTCCCTATTTCTTCTTCTTCCTCCCTTCTTTGTCTTTCTTCCTCTCCCTCCTTCCCCTTTACTCTCTCCTTTCTCCTTTTTCTCTGGGAAGAAAACCAAGCAAGTTTTCTACCGTGGAGCTACACACCAGCCCTGGTGTTCTATTTCTATGCTTGCTTTCATGTAGCATGTGTATGTCTGTGTGTGTGTGTGTGTGTCTGTGTCTGTGTGTGTGTGTCTGTGTGTGTGTTTCTGCAGGGGGTAGACATGGCTGTCCACAGCCTGGCATGGAATCCAGTGTCCACATGATGCCTGGCAGGGCTTTTTACCTGGTTTCAGAAAGAGTACATACTTAGAAAAGGCTTCCTGAGGGCGGGGCTTCAGGGCTGCCTAGTGCAGACACAGAGACAGGTTAGACTGTCTGCAGACAGCTGACTCCTCTGACCCTTTGCAGGTCTTTCCCTACGTCTGGGAGTCATCATCACCTTCTTCAAAGAAATGGCACTTCCTTCCACGTGGGCAAAGCCACCTCCTCAGTGGGCTCTGGCCCTCTTCCACCTGCCTCCTAGTGGTGCAGTCAGTGGTTTTTTTGACCAGAGAAGTGAATTTGGCTTCTGTGAGAAAGACTATGCTTACACATATTCACCCCCCCCCACACACACCCTTTTTGTAATCATGATTTTAAATTTGCAATGTTTTTCCTTTATACTGTTTTAATTAAAATAGTATTTTCCTCCATTCCTTCCCTGTTCCAGCCCCTCCCAGCCACGCTCCTTCCAGCCCCCACCCCCTCAAGTTGATAGCCTCTTTTTCTTTGATTATTGTTGTTATATATGTATGTGTACATACGTACATATTTATGCATATACATAGGTGTATACACATATAGAAGTGGCTGGGTCTGCTTCTGTTGCTGGTATGTATATGGTTTCAAGACCGACCACTCTAGAGTGGACAACAAGAAGGGGATCTCTGGGAGCCGTTAATTCTCCTTCCCCCAGGAGTCATTAGTTGCCTATAGTTCTTTTCTAGGGGACTGAGACCCCACAAAATTTTAACCGCTCTATGTAAACATACCCAGAATATTGTCACTTTTCCAGTCTTGTTTATGCAGCCATGACTATTTTAAAACAATGTTTTAGAGCAGACTTTCTGGTATTCTGGCTCTTAAAATCTTCCTACTCCCTCTTCACCCATGTTCCCTGAGCCAGAGATGCAGGCACTGTGTTGTAAAGCTGATGCGATCTTCTCACAGCCTGTTGGTCTCTGCATTGCAGTTTTCTGCAATGGGTTCGCTCCATCTGCTGTAAAGAGAGCTTCTATGGGGGTCAGTAGCTAGGTTAAGCCAAGAAAGGCAGCTCAGCACCCATTCTGGAAAACCAGTTTTGGCTCCTGTGGTAGTTTGAATGTAATTACCCCATAGGCCCATAGGGAATGACACTATTAGGAGGTGTGGCCTTGTTGGAGTAACTCTCAGCTCCTTCTCCAGCGCCATGTCTACCAGTATGCCGCCATGATAGTGGATTAAACCTCTGAAGCTGTGAGCCAACCCCTTTTAAGTGTTTTCCTTTACGAGAGTTGCCATGGTCATGGTGTCTCTTCATAGTAATATAAACCTAAACTAAGACAACCTGAACATCTATCTACTCCTCAGACTCCTGAGAATACCTTTATCAGGCCCAATGTGCAGAACTCCCAACCTGAAGCCAGAAAGCCCCCCTGAACTTCTCCTCCTGCTGCTGTGCCCATAGCCTTATCAGAGACGGGTCTGCCTGCCTGCTCTCTCAAACAACTAAAGGCTTTGCAACCTTTTTGTGTGTTAGTAGCTCCCATCACCTCAACTTTGCACGGTCTAGGACACCTTTGCATGGTTTCCATCAGGATCCTGAACTTGGCACTTGGTGTCTGTGGTTGTCTAGAAGCAGGGAAGCCTATGCTGTTTAATGTGTGGAGGCCCACAGGTGACCCTGTTCCACCTTGACTAAAGGTCAGAGAGTTGGAGCTTCTGTTTACTCTTTCAGAGTTGTTGATAACAGCTTTGGCTACAAACAAGAAACCCTGACCCAGGGTGTGGTTACTTGGTGCTTTGGACATTAAGATGGCCCATAGATCCCCTCCATCCTGACCAAAGGTCAGAGAATTCAAGCCTATTTCTACTCCTTCAATTTAAAGCAGGAGGTTTGACATAGGGAGTGACTGCCTAGGGGATACTTGGTCTAGGGTGTGTTCACTGCATATCCTGCCCAAAACATCAGAATGCTTTACTCGGGAAATTATGACTTGATGTCTCAAGTATTGAAAATATAACTGTTCTGGCTGTCCTTTGTGTCATGGTAAAGCAGTCCCCCCCTTTTGTATTGGGATATATAAGCCTATGAAAAATAAATGTGGGCGGATTCGGTATTCACTGAGTTGCCCTTCTGGTACTATCCCATGTCTGTATTTCTTTTGTATTTCTGTCTATTCTGCCTGACATTTCTAACCTGCACGCCCCTACCCTGGAACATATGAACTCGTCGTGGCTGGACCACAACAAATACCACCCCGAAATGTGGCTTACAGCATTAATGAGGGTGTTGAGAGAAAAGAAACCAGGCTAGTCTCCCCCCTTCCTAGCCAGGAAAGCCACATATGTGGCCAGCACTTACATCAACTCTCTGGGAGGTGACTTGTGGTCTCAGGATCTTCAGTTTACAGACACAGAAACTGAGGCTTAGAGCTGGAGAGGAGCCACCCTCCCCTAACCCTACAGCTGCTTAGCTGGGCACAGAATCTTGCAGGTTCCCACCAGCTTCCTGCCCCTCCTTCCCGTATGTGCTGGTCAGGCACACGTTTCGGTGCATTCTTTGACGAAGGGCACACAGCTTTTTGTGTACTGTCAGGGAACCAATGAGTTAAATGGCATACCTGCTTTTGAAAAACATTTGGGCAATTTGGTTTCATCTTCATGTAGAATAACATATAATCACATACAGTATAATACAACAGTATTGCGCTGTGGAACAGTCTTTCTATGCACTGTGAATATGTATTACTCTTGTTGGCTAATGAAAAGCTGACAGGCCCTATAGGCAGCGCTATAGGTGGGACCGCCAGACACAGAGAACTCTGGGAAAAAGAAGAAGGGTAGAGTCTGAGGTGACACCAGCCAGCCACTGAGGAAGCAGGACACGTAGAAAATGAGGTAACAAGCCATGAACCACGTGACAAAGCCTAGATAAGAAATGTGGATTAATTTAAATGTAAGGGTTAGGTAGTAACAAGCCTGAAACACTGATAAGCCACGTGTTTGTAACTAAGTCTCCAAGTCAGATATTTGGGAAGTGGCTACCAGTTATTTAGGAATAGGCAGACTAGACAGAAATTTCTGCTTACATGGATTTTAAACGTTCCATGGTGCACATATAAATATATATTCATAATGATACAAACATAAAAACATCTAAAGCCTTTGAAAGGCAGCTTTTCTGGTTAATGTTTTCAACAATAGGCCACTATTAAAAAGTGACCTAGTAAGGGTTTTTCTTCAGTACTCAGCGTAGGTCAGCAGTGAACTGACAGTCGGGGGCGGCAGCCAAGAGCTCTTCCATGTTTCCTTCTCTTTAGATCAGTGATTCTAGCAGTCTCATGACACCTGGCATGGAAGCATGCAGGAGTGATTGGCAGGAGGGTGAGGTCATCGGAAGTCTCCCAAGGCCTTCCACAGCTGCTCAGCATCACGTTGGCAGTCCTTACCCCCACCCCAGTCCTCAGGAACCTACTCAGCAGTCTCCTGACCTTGCCCAGATGAACACCCGAGCGTGAGCACAGGCATTCTGTCCAGCAAACTCACAGCAGCTCGCAGAGAAATCCTGCCCAAATCAGGAAATCTCTTATTGCCCCAGACGGCTCCAAAATTTGAACCAGAACACACACACACACACACACACACACGCACGCACGCACGCACGCACACACACACACACACATACACACACACACACAGATTGAGAGATTGACTATATTTGCTTTTTGTGAGACAGGGTCTAGCCATCAACTAGCTAGGTAGCTGAGGATGTGCTTAAAATTTGGATCTTGC
>NC_022027.1:21321914-21324509 GCF_000317375.1 Microtus ochrogaster
CAAAATTTGAACCAGAACACACACACACACACACACACACACACACACACACACACACACACAAGGGGTGGGAGGGAAGGAGAGAGAGAGAGAGATTGAGAGATTGACTATATTTGCTTTTTGTGAGACAGGGTCTAGCCATCAACTAGCTAGGTAGCTGAGGATGTGCTTAAAATTTTGATCTTGCTTCTACCATGCCACTGCTGGGTGACACTGAGCCACCACACTCCATTCATGCAGCAATGAAGGTCAAACCCAGGACTTCCTGCAAACACTCGTCAACTGAGCCACATCTCCAACCCAAGAAGGTCAAATGTTCATTTAAGAGTTTTAAATGATTAAAAAGTGACTCCTAAGCCTCACAAAACAAGCGAAGAGCAACCATTCAAAGTCCATGGAAGGCACTCCTGCCTTCCCTTTGGTGTCCTTCAGTGCTTCATACTCATGAGAACAAACACTTGTGTGGCCAAATCATGATTTGAGGAATGGGGAGGTTAAAATTCTGTTTTCATCACAGAAGTAACAAAATCTGGCTGTTGACATCTCAAAGTACTGAAAATACCATAAAGCAAAAAAACAAACCAATTATAATTCTGTTATTTTGCTATTTTTCTTTGTAGAGCATAAAATTTTTTCTATAGATTTTTTTTCCCACAAAATATTACTTATCAATACCCTTTGGAAAGCCTGTATTTTATTCCATTGTCGGGATAGTTTTGTTCATTATTTTCATTACTATCTCATCTTGTTTTAAATATTTCTTTTTTGGTAGTAATCTTCTTGTTTTTATTATTACAATTTAAAATTTCTCTAACAATTCAGATGCTTCAGACACTGAGTTCCTGTTCTGTATGACTAGAATTTGTGCTTTCTCTCTATTTTCACTAAAATAAAGCCTTTGTTCTCACAGTCCATGTGCCTCAACTTGTCTTTCAGCTTGACAGAGGAGTTCAACATTTTACAGGAGGTGGCCCCTAGCTTAGCTCATTCAGGAACTAGTTGCCTATGTGGTGTGGACAATTATTTGCATTCTGTCAATTATGTTTAAAATAAACACTGATTGGCCAGTAGCCAGGCAGGAAGTATAGGCGAAACAACCAGACAGGAAGTAGAGGTGGGTCAAGGAGAACAGGAGAATTCTGGGAAGAAGGAAGACCATTCCTCTACAGTTCTTTCCCCTCCACAGAAGAAGCAAGATGTGACTTCCCTGCTGAAAAAGGTACGTATGGCTAGCGTAGACAAGAATAACGGGCTAATATATGTGATAAGAGTTAATATGAAGCCTGAGCTAATAGGCCAATCAGTTTATAGTTAATGTAGACCTCTGTGTGATTTCTTTGGGACTTAACAATTGCAGGAACTGGGCAGGATAGAAACCTCAGATACCTATAAGCAATGCATTTCCCTGTGCTCTGGAGGCTGGACAGTCCAAATCTAGGTAGAGTCTGTGTCTAGTCCAGTTCTGTTTCTGGATCCACAGACAGATGTCAGCTTCCCATGGTGCAAAGTGTGAAGGGGGCTCTGTGGTGTCATAAGGTAATCTCACTCATTAGTGCTGTCCGGTGAATCATTTCCCAAATGCCATTACTTTGGGGCTTAGGGTCACAACAGATAAAATTTGATGGGACGTAAATGTTCCCCATTATATTATCACAACAAATGGATGATTTCTGTACAGTAATAAGCGTACAGAAAAGGAAGCCAAAACATCCAAGAAAGACCCAGTAGGAACTGAATTGAGACATTTCTGGGAAATTCCATTTTTGTCTTCACAAAGTACCAAGGATTACCCTCCCTACTATGAATTCTGAAACAGCACCTTTGGAATTAATTCTGCTTATTTACAACCCCTCATATAAATATAAAATATACAAGCATTAGTACTTGAGTTTTTGCCTCCTTTTGTCTTTATTACAACAATTAAATTTAGCTCAGTAGAAGATAAAATTGATATAGAGCTCTTATTTGTTCTATTTCTTTCTTTTTTTTTTTTTACTATTTCTATTGCTGTGTAATTACGATGTTTAAAGACTTAACAAAGCATAGTTAATGTTTTCCAGTTTTATGGGTCAGAGGTCTGACTTGGATGCTTTCTGGAGGCCTCGAGGGATGGGAGAATCTGTGACTTTTCATTGCCTGGTTTCTAAAGACAGCCAGCATTGGTTGGATGATGATTCCCCCCCCCACTTCCTTCCATCTTGAAAGGCAGAAACACTCATCCTAGTTCTTCTCTTTCTTGTATCCCTCTGCCTCCTGACCCATCTTCTTCTTTAATGACCCATGATACCACTCCTGCAAAATCCAATGTATTGAGATTTGGCTCGTGTTTTGGTGGTTCCAGCAATATGGTCATATTGCTTCTGGCTTGTGATAGAACATATGGAGGGAGTCTATGAATAATCAAATTGTTGACTTCATGGGAATGAGGGCGAGAGTGTAGCAGGTTTTTTTATTGGGCCACCTACCAGCTCCCAAATCGTGACATGAAGAATTCTTTTTTTTTTTTTGTCTTTCCAATTAAATTTTATTTTATTTGGTGACTAGATCTTGCTCTATAGCCAAGACTGGCCTGGAACTCACTCTGTAGCCCAGACT